>NC_041227.1:121782106-121807199 GCF_002837175.3 Physeter macrocephalus
CGTGTCCCCTGCATCGGCAGGTGGATTCTCAACCACTGCGCCACCAGGGAAGCCCCAAAATGAATAAATCTTAAAAATGAATAAATCTTAAAAAAAAATTTCTCCAGACATTGTAAGCATCCTTGTGGGGCAAGATCGCCCCCAGCTGAAAACCACTGCTCTTACAGACAGTTTTCCATTCTCATCTTATTTGATCTCTCACCAGCATTAAGCATAACCAATCCCTCTCCTCTCTTGAAACTTGCATTCTTTGGTGCTCGCTCCTTGTTTTCCTTCTAATTCTCTGGCCAATTCTTTGTAGATCCCTGGGGCCTCCTCATCCTCTTCCTGATCTCCAAATGGTGCTGTCCTAAATTTAACGCTCGGACCCGAACCCCTTTCCCAGTAGACTTTATGCTTGCCCACTCTCCTCCAGCGTCAGGACTTTTAATTCTTCTATTTCCCAAATATTCTCCAATTTGTCTCCAGCCCAGATCTCTCATTTAATCTCCAGACCCATTTCTATTTGTTCTAGATGTCTCATTGTCATCACAAAATCCATCCATCTTTCTCCCAAATCCACTCCTCTTCTCACCCCCATCTATCTGTTGCCCAAGCTGTAAACCTTAAGGGCATCCTGACTCTTCCTCTTGTCGCACCTTCACACCCAGTCCACGGCCGCTCCCTGCCAAGTCTCTCTTCAAAATATACCTCCCAGCCATCTGCTCCCAGCCCTCCACTTCAAGCTGTCCTATAACTTCAATCACCAACAATGCAGACAACTCCGATGGCCTCAGCGGTTTCCTGACTTCCACTCTGCTCCCGGCCAGTCCCTTCTCCATCCAGAGCAACCTTTTAAAAGCACAAATCAGATCATATGATGCCCCAGCTTTAATTTCTTCGAAGGCATTCTACTGCATGTAAATAAAATCTAAGCGTCTTAACATGGCCCCACCCTCTTTTCCAACCTCCCTTTGTGCAATTCTTCCTTCTGTTTCCGCTGCTGCCGCCACACTAACCTTCCTTGGTTTCCTCACAGGTATCACCTTGGGACTCCCATGCATGCTGTCACCTCCCCCTGGAGCACTGTCCCCCAGCTCTTTTCATCCTGCGGGTCCCAGCAGGTCATTTCTTCCTGAGCATCTTTCCTGATCCCATCCTCTTAAATTCAGTTTCCCTATCATGGTCTCTCCCTGCAAGCTTCCTCATGGCACCTGTGACTTCCAACTCTGTATGTGCTCATGCAGTTATTTCTTTGTTGTTTGGCTCCCCTGCTAGATTGGAAATGTTGTGCGGGAAGAGACCCTCAGTGTCTCTTCTGATCATTGCCACGTCCCCATCTAAATATTGTCTGTGACACTCAGTGAGCACTCAGTACATATTTACTGGATGAATGACTACTCCCCTCTCATTTCCTTGGTCAAACTGCATCTAGAAAAGAATATTTTATGACCCAGGAAAATGAATGACTGTGAAGCATGAAAAAATGCTCCTTGAATATCTGTGTCAATGAGAAAACGCTTTCCAGTGGTAGTTCTCGGGAGCACAAGGCACAGGGAGATGAGTCAGGTTCACGAAGACTAGAAATGAGACTTGTTGACTTCGTCATTAGTGTTCCGTATCTGTCCCAAGACTCTCCTCCGAATCAGAAGGGAACTCCCTGAGTGCCAGGCAGGACCACACCAAAGCTATCTAAGAGGAAGAGCTGAAATCAGTTCAGAGTTTTCTGGCAACGCTGCCTTTCTAGAAGGCTTGAGCTACCAAAGAGGCCAGGACGTCCAGGTAAGACAGCAGCCCCCCAGGCCCAAGGAGCCACAGAAGCGACCGGGCGACAGCTTCACCCAATGCCCTGCATGATGCTTTGCACATCACTGAAGCCCCATAAGTATTGGTGGCCTTGAGACGAAACCACAGAAGTACCTCCTCTAAGACAAGGGGAGGCCAAGTTTCTCCACTTGAGCAGGTCCACAGTTATACAGAGAGCATTTCATTTTGTTTTTCTGAAAATTCACAAGTGTGGTTGGCTGCAGAGTGTAATGTAAATTGATGACGTTCAAAAGCTCATCCTTGAGTCCCACCAAGAGTAATTCACATCAGCCTCTCCCCGACTTTACAGAGACAGCAGCTGCAGAGCCCATGCCTGCAATTAAGCAGCTAAGCATTTGCTAACATTGGGTTAGACTCTGATATCCAAACAAATCCCAAAAGGTGGAAGCAAAAAAAATCTGAACCACATTGGGAGCCCAGTGTGTGTCACGGTAGAATTCATTTTTACCGGGTTTATTTATTATGTCTTAAATCAGCCTTAACGAAGCTGAGGGAAGAGTTTCAAGGTCCATGTGTTACAGCTCAAGGACGAGACTGGGGCCCCAACTCCAAACACATTGTGATTGGCTGAATGGGGCTAAACAACAAAAATAGCCCAGCATCTGTTGTCGTTGCAGGGCTGGGACGTTATCTCCAAGGGGGTCACCCAAGCTCCGTCAGCAGCCATTAATAAAATACTAACAGGATACAAATGGGGACTTGCACTAACAGTAAAATAGAAAGTTCGCACTGAGGCACACGATGGATTCTGGTAGGTGGGAGTCATACAGAAACGTATTCTCTTAAATTTATTCTTAGTCAAGACGAAAAAAAGGAGAGGGCTGCATGAAGGCACTTCTGGTTTTGAGAGAAAGGTTCTGTGCAGAGCTGAGCTGTCCAAGTTTCAATGTGCACTCAGGGAGGATCGATGGAGCATTTTCTTTGTGTTACACCCCAAAGGTGCAACTAAAACACAGCTCCTGCAGAGGCGGGGGAGACAGGCTGGGCCCAGGCCTGGCCAAACAGGAAGCCAGAGGTGGCTGCTGCGTTTTTTAGGCCAGTTATCGTTGGGCGGTTCAGCCTTGTGAGTATTTTGCTGCCCAGATTGATGGCAGAGCTGGGGAGATAGGAAGACTACATTGAAATTGAGTGGCAGCCAGGGTTAACCACGGGCCCCAAGCAGTAGGGACTTCATTTTGAGACTCGCAGTAAAGAGTCCAGCAAGATGTGAAAGCAAACTGAATCAACACAAAGACAGCTGGAAGTGTCCCAGGTCAGGGCGGACTTAATAACTGTTTGTTGAATGAATGATTGAATGACTCTCTTCCACACGTCACCCCATCTATTGCTCACCTCAGATTCTTTGTAGTAACGTTCTGGAATTTCATCGCAGGCAATATCGATAAAGCAGACTTCTCTCTCCAGATCTTTGGCTTCATTGTCAAAAATCTGAAAGAGCAGAGCAACAATATCAAAGGTTAGTGATAGTGGGTGAGATCCTCAAGGTGCCTGCAAGTTGGCCCAACGGTGCCTGCGGCGGGATAACTCCCCACAGAGCATCTTCACATGGCTCAGTGCCCCCGGGGAGAGCTTTACGCTGCCCCCGAATGTGCAAGAATCATGAAAAGTTTTTATTCATCTCTTACATTTTGTCACATCAGAGGCAGGTGTAGCATCGATCACCACTTGGTTAGGGGAAGAAGAAAAACAGGCTGTTTTTAGTAGTTCAAGAGTGAAGAAATAAATCTCTTCCAAAAGTCTCTTCCAAAAAGGAAGTCTGCTGATTTTTGGCAGTTAATCTAAACAGGGGGAGGGAAGAGGCTAAAAAGGTTCTGGGTAGATAGGAGACAAAAAGCAGTAATACAGCCTGAGATTTAGAGAAGAAAAATGTGGGGTTTTTTTTTCATTACAATGTTTACATATATTTAATTTCAGAAATAACACACACTCATTGAAGAAAATACAGATAAACAAAAAAGAAGTAAATAAAGGTTGTCCATAATCCCATTTACCCACTCTCTTATTCTTGATCATTTAAGAGCATGATTTCCTTGTTACACACAGTGGTAAGAAGGTGGAGCTTGAACAAGCACTGAGATGGCTTCTTGCCAAGCTATGCTTGGTTCCACTGGCCCAGAATGTCCATCACTTGCAAAGAAATATGTAAGACAGCCACATATATAGATATACACTCTAGTGGAAAGATTAAGTTCCTCTACTTTTTCCCATTGCCACTTTTTCTGATCTAAAGGGATTCACTTCTGAAGGACAGTAAACAGATTAAGTTTGCAAATCACTTCATCCTTGGAGAAAGTCTTAACTGTACCCCTATCTCACTGTTTAGCTAATTCCTACAGGGGAATCATCCAGTAACACTAATTAAATCTGACTCTCCAGAAAAGAATGAAATATTTTGGAAGAACAGAGTGGTTGATGCCGAAGAACATTGTCTTGACACAAATTTGGAGCCTATTAATAACACACTCTCCCACAGGAGAGCATCTGGAGGGCTCTTTACAAGTTGAAACTCCTAGTCCTTTCCAAATGCTTTCTGAATAATATCTGTGCTGGTTATTATCTGCCCAGTCTGCTGTTTGCTCTGTCACCAATTTTCTTCTCTAATGATTAGATACTGGACTCTTCAGATTTATTCAAGGAGATTAACTCCCCAGTCTGATTTGAGGAGGCCACTGCATTTTCCTTAAAGGCAGAGAAAGACTGGTTCCTGGACCAGCTCTGATTCCTTCCATGGCCAGTTGAAGTCAAGAGCTTGGGGACACTCTCAATGTGTTTGGGAGGGACAGGTTGATTGCTTTGAAATGGAATGGAGAGAGGAAGGAAAGTAAGTTCAAGGCTGAGTGGAGAAATAAGTTGTGAAATGAAACACTGGGTCTCAGGGTGTTTGTGTGTTTCTCTCTCTTCGCATGAGTCTCTTTTAAAGTGTGTGCAAGAGAAGACATGTGCCTCATTAAGAAAACAAAACAGAACAGAACACCCCAGAGGCAAATGAGCTGCTAGAGAGTAAATTACAAGAGAAGTTAGAGAGCTTTGACATTTATTGGTGGTAAAATTTATGGGACTGAAAGAAGGGAAAATGAACAGGGGTTAAGGGAGTTATTGACAGATTAGGTGGCTTTTCCTAATTTAATTCAAATACTTTTGGATCACCCATTATCACATTATTACATTATTGCCCTCTGCTCCAAGTTCACCCTTAAGTCTCTGCTCTGAGATAACAGACTGGACCCTGTAAGCACTTCTCCTTGACAGCGAGTAGGACACTAAGCCATGTATTAGAGGGACCCTGCAGGAAGAAGGGTGCTTCTCTTCCTGGTTTGAATCTAATTCCTGCTGCAGAATCTGTTGGGGCGGGGGCGTGGGGAACGGGGGACATGCAGTGCTGCTCTGTCCCAGCTGCATGCCCGGAGTGCACAGTTGCCTGGTGACCTCGGAGTCCTGGCCTTCACCATGGCCCTCCTGATGTAGGCACCATGTGTGCCAGGCCTCTCACTGCCAGTGGTGCCCTGACCCTATATACCTGCCCACCAGTCTCATCTCACCTGAACCCAGAGGGCTGTTTTCTGCTGCCCAGCAACTGTGGACAAGCTCTGGTCCAGGAAACCCAGCAAACTTCTCTGCCATCCAGTGGGCTACAACCACAACTCCTGCAAGGAGGTTTGAACTCCAGCCATGGAGGTGGACCCCTTTAGAGTTTGTTCTTGCTTGTGTCTACTCCCTCAGCCTTTGACTTCTCTTTACATCTTTATGGTTACTCCAATCAAAGTTTAATAATTCCTTATATTACTTATATACTCTCCCTGTTCAAATTATTGTGTGGTTTATGCCTCCCAATTGGGCCCCAACTAATACCTCCATTGCATACAAAATGGCACCCTTGGCTTTGGGGGCTGCAAAGAAAAGAAGGGCTGAGTTCCTGCCCTTAATGAGTTAACATCTAGTGGGAGAGACAGACTGGGACGCTACTCCCCAAAATACAAGATGGAAGAAAATATTTGCTACAAAAGAAAGAATAGACTGTCAAGCTAGGGAGAGGAGTCATTTATGTTGACTCAACAACTACATGGTCAGGATAGTATTATTATTTCCAATTTTCAAATGAGAAAACCAAGGCTCAAAGAAGTAAAAGAGCTGCCTGCGGTCACACAGCCCGTCGGTAGAGAAGCTCAGATTCAGGGCAAGTCTCCAGGCTTCACAACCAGACTCCTCCAGGGATAAAAGGCTGCCGCTTGGCACCCAACAGAGAAGATAAATATCCATCAAAAGTACTTCCTATTTCTTTCCAGAAAGATGAAATCGGACTCTGGTTCTCTTCCTGCTACCGAAAAATGTATGTCTTGAGAAGCTATTATTGGGAACTCCCCAATGACTTGGAGCTTTTCTGCTGAGGCTGCAGTAGAATCTACTTAGGTAGCTTTCAGTTCCAACTCTGGACTCCTTCTTCAATATGACACTTAATTCTTGCATCCAAGTCCATGAAATACCAAGCACCTTTGCAGTCAACGTTTCAGGGTGAGGACCTGAAAACAAAAAAGCTACACAAAAATCGGTTTGAGGACCTCAACATCTTCTTCAGGCTTGAGATTACAAAGAGTCTTAATTTCCAATAAATAATAAATCTCCCAATGATTAAGAGCCTTTAGGAGATGCTCGTAGGTGCTCAATACATGACTGCTGAATTACCAGAAGACATCGGCTTCTACTTTCCAAAGAAGAACCTATGCATGAATGTTGCTTACTGATTGATCTCAGACTCCTCTCATGAACCCAAGTTCTATTTCTCTGCTGGTAAGCACCCTAACTTTCTATAATTCCCAATATAGGGCTCAACATAGAGTGGAAACCTCACAGTATTGGCTGATGGATCCCACACTGGGAATCAGGACAGCTGAGTTTGAATTCAGTTATCACCTCTGTGTAACCTTGGGCGGGACCCAGCACCTCTTTTGGGTCTCCATATCCTTATCTGCAGAATAAAAGGCGTCATCTAGTTGGATGGGTAGCAGGGGGCTGTGAAATATCCTGGAATTGTATGCAACATTTGAGGAGATGCTTTCTTTCTGGAGACAGGGTCTGGAGCACTTTCATCTGATTATCAGGGAGATCTATGGCCCCAGTGTGGTTGAGATCAAGTGACCCACATGACCACTAGAATTCTTTCCGGTTAAAATGTCGGTGATGTTGAGTGACTTGCGGGTCATGTTAGGCTCCTACATCCTGTTCTTTGTCCCTTCACCCACATGCAGCTGACGTGGGTGGTGCACAGAGGGGCTGCAGCAGGGAAACAGGAAGTGGCAGTGGTCACGACGTAGCGTAATCAGAGGCCACAGCGGGGGTAAAACAGCGTCATCTTCACCCTTAGTTTAGGGCATGATCCAGAATTAAGCCAACACTATTACAAACAGAGGCTTAGCCAGGCCCCAAAGGAAAACAGCAAGATTAACTATTCATTGGGGCTTCCCCAGTGGCAGCCGCACCGGCAGCGGCTGCCAGAACTCTGGTCCAACCACCAGCTCTTTGAGGTGGAATAAGAGATCTGCTGAGATAGTTTAGGACGAGATACGTCTTAATGTTGATACATTAAGCCAAAGCTCCACCAGGATCTCACCTGACACAGGTGCTGTGCACCTTCATGCTCTTGGGAGCTTCTTGGGCGGAATTTGTCCCTTTTTGAGATGGGAGTTGGGTTTGGGAGTCAAATATGGTACTTCCCCTATATCCCTTCTAATAATGTTCCCATCTGTGGTTATTTATCAGAGACATACCCACCCACGAATCATCTGTAATGGATTTCAGTGCCAATCTGGTTGACTCTTCCGAACTCCACCCCCCAACTACACAATGAACACTCAATAAACAAACTCCTTTTAATATGAACGAAGCAATATTACAATGAGAAGGCAAATCTCCTGAGTAAAAACTATCTTAAAGATTCCAAAATGAAAAGGGAGTAATTTTCCCTTTTTTGTAAAGCATTAGGAACATTAAGTATCAAGCATCTTTAGAATCTCCATATACTTTGACCTGGTAAATTTAAGCTTTGAGAATTCATCTTAAGAATATTAAATAAACGAAAAGCTTTATGTACTAAGATTTTCACCGTAACATTAATGTAACAGCAAGAAAAAATAGAGAGAGAGGGGGAAAAAAAAAAAAAAGCAAACAGTCAAAATATCCCAGTATGGGAGAATGGCCAAGGAAATTATGATAAATCCATTCGATGAACTATTATGTAGCCATTAATAACTCCATTCTTAAAAAAGGTTTTCCCAGGAGGGTAAACATGGGCGTGGGTGAGATGGAGAAGGGGACATGCCCCATATTTAATACAGACAGATGCTGAGTCATGTGGTTGTAACTCAGAGGGAAAGGTACATTGATAAATATGGAATGTGTTTTAACGACGCACTAGATTTCTTCCTTGAACAGGGGTGTCTTTCTAGATTTAATTTAATCTCTCGTTTTGCTTTTAGATGTTTCTGGATTTTGTGATAGCCCAGCCAGGGAGAGCACTGTGTACAGTGGCTTTTCAGAAATCCACAGTCCTGGGAATCATGGCTTCAGCAACCCCTTTCTCTATAACAGTAAGTTTGTGGTTTAAGATCCAAGTTTAGATGGGAACTGTCTGTACTTTCTGCACGATTTTTCCATAAACTCAAAACTGCTCTAAAAAATAAACTCTATTATTAAAAAAAAAATGGGGGGGGGGGAAGATCCAAGCTTAGTAGCTGTGTGGATTTATCTTCCTGCCATCTGTCCAAACTACCAAGGATGCAAGGTAGAGGTGGCTGATTAGTAGGGATTTTGAGAAAAGTCTATCAGTCGTCTCATTTTATGCTTCACATATGATTAAAGGGACAAAGAATCCCAGCTAAGCTGCTGTTCTGCTCTAACTTTTTTTCGCTGCACTTGGGACGTTTCAGGGGGAGGCAATTGACTAACAAAGAATAGTTTCAGCAAGAAGGAACACTGGAAGCAGAATTATTGTTTTAACAGTGCTTTCATTTCAGTGCTCTGGATTTGCAAAGTGGACAAGTGGTTTGGTGCAGGGCAGGGGATACGGGTCCCTGGTTCATACATTAGGCATATGGGGCTAGAGTCGGTTCATGGTTCTATTGATTATTCTCTAACAGTACCATACCTGGTAGGGAGAGCCTGAAAAGCACTTATGGCTGGGAAAAAAAATAGTCCAAGTTATTGACAAAGACAACCATCATTTCATTACCCCATCTCTACTGGTATTCCCACCGAGAACATTTTCACGCCTACACAATTCAATGGTGACTGTTTCACAAATACATAAGCTATCTGATCCAATCCAAGAATATGCGACTTGTCTTCTCCATTGCCATTAAGATAGAGATAAAAAAGGATGGTCTTCTTTGGTCTCTTTAAAAACATTTCTGGGGGCTTCCCTGGTGGCGCAGTGGTTGAGAGTCCGCCTGCCGATGCAGGGGACACGGGTTCGTGCCCCGGTCCGGGAGGATCCCACATGCCGCGGAGCGGCTGGGCCGGGGGGCCATGGCCGCTGAGCCTGCGCGTCCGGAGCCTGCGTTCCGCAACGGGAGAGGCCACAACAGTGAGAGGCCCACGTACCCAAAAAAAAAAAAAAAAAAAAAAAAAATTATTCCGGTGAGCATTTATATTGACCAATTTCACAGAATTAAATTCACGTAGCGCTGTGTGTTACCTGAGTGACAGGGCAAAGAGCAGAGAGAAAAAGACATTTACCTGGTACCAGTTTCCAAAAGCCTAAATCCTTTATTTTTTAAATTGAGATATAATTCATGTACTATAAAATTCACTCTTTTAATGTACACAATTCAGTGGCTTTTCATATATTCAAAAGGTTGTGCGACCAACATCACTGTCTAATCCAGAATATTTTTATCACTCCAAAACAAACCCTGTACCCATTCAGTTACTCCTCATTCCCCCCTCCCCATCTCTTGGCAACCACTAATCTAGTTTCTATCTCTATGGATTTGCCTATTGTGAGCATTTCATATACATGGAGTCATATAATATATGGCTTTTTGTGATGGACCTCTTTCATTTCACATATTGTTTTCAAGGTTTATCCATGTTGTAGCATATATCAGCACGTTATTCCTTTTCATGGTTGAATAATATATGGATATACCACATTTTGTTTATCTATTCATCAGTTATTTGGATTATTTCTACTTTTTGCCTTTTATGAATAGTGCCTAAGCCCTGCAGTTTTCAGATTGCCTTTACTACGTTCATGAGCCATCTTCAATATTTCAAGGATACTACTGGAAACATCCCTCTGGCTCACACAAATGTTAGAATGATGCCATTAAAATGGAAGATCAGGCCTTTCCTTTTCTCAAAATGCTCCAGTGGCTCCCTTCTCACTCATAGTAAAAGACAATCCTGAGCACAAACTCTGGGTGAGCCATGGCCGCTGAGCCTGCGCGTCCGGAGCCTGTGCTCCGCAGCGGGAGAGGCCACAATAGTGAGAGGCCCACGTACTGCAAAAAAAAAAAAAAAAAAAAAAAAAATTTCTGCTTCTTTCCCACCTCCATCCCCAGAATAGAGAGTTGGGTAACTTATTTGTTCTGAAGGTGGACCTACTTAACGACAGTGCTCTGAAGAGAAGAGACTAGGCTTACAGCAATCAATAAATCAGCAAATACTTATTAAGCATCTGCTATGTGGTCAACACTGTGCCTCTTAAAATGTGTGAGATAAGCTCCATTTTCAAGGGGCCTTATGATTTTGTAGAAGACTCAATTCAATGCAAGATTTAATTAACAGCACCATATAAGATATAATCTGTTACTAAAGTAATAAGTAGTAAAAGGTATGTATCAGACAAGAAGCACTCCAGTCCAAATTCAGCAAGGAGGAATTACATATATATATTCTTTTTCAGATTCTTTTCTATTATAGGTTATTATAAGATAGTGAATACAGTTCCCTGTGCTATACAGTAGGTCCTTGTTGATTATTTTATATATAGTAGTACGTATATGTTAATCCCAATCTTCTAATATATCCCTCTCTCCCCTTCCCCTTTGGTAACCGTAAGTTTGTTTTCTATGAGGAGAGACAAAAGTTTAAAAGTTAACTTTAGGGGCTTCCCTGGTGGTGCAGTGGTTAAGAACCCACCTGCCATTGCAGGGGACATGGGTTCAAGCCCTGGTCTGGGAAGATCCCACATGCCATGGAGCAACTAAGCCTGTGCGCCACAACTACTGAGCCTGCGCTCTGGAGCCCGCAAGCCACAACTGCTGAGGCTGCGTGCCTAGAGCCCGTGCTCCGCAACAAGAGAAGCCACCGCAATGAGAAGCCCACGCACCGCAATGAAGAGTAGCCCCCTGCTCGCTGCAACTAGAGAAAGCCTGCGTGCAGCAACGAAGACTCAATGCAGGCAAAAAAATAAATAAGTTAAAAAAAAATTAACTTTACATGAAAGCTAGTGCCATCTCATCATTCACAAAAAATAAAATAACTCAGCACCTTTAGTAAGGTGTTGATCCTTGTTTTTTATTTTGGACTCCCTGCCTCTGAAACAATCTTTTTTAAAATTGATTTTGGGGGGAGTGTACAGTTCTATGAATTTTAACACATGTATAGATTCTTGCAACCACAACTACAATTAAGATTCAGAACAGTTTCACCACCCCAAGAAACTAATTTATCATCACAATTTCCCCACACCCCAACCCCTGGCAACCACTCATGAGTCCTCCATTCCTACAGTTTTTGTCTTTAAGAATGTCTTACAAATGGAATCATATAGATTTTAACACTTTGAGACTGGCTCTTTTCACTCAGGACTATGCCTTTGAGATTTATCCTGTGGTTGTGCAAATCGAAGCTCATTCCTTTTGCTTGCTAAGTAGTATTCCATTGTATGAATGTACAGCAATTTGTTTATTCCCCCATTAAAGTTTGGGGCAATTATGAAGAGAGCTGCTAAAAGCATCTGTGTGTACACAAATTTTCACTTCTTTAGCCAGGAGTGGGATGGCTGGGTTATAGGGTATTGTTGATTCTTCTTTATAAGAAGAGGAATCAATACTCCCATAGTGAACTGACTAGTGCCTCCCCCAAATTCATGCCCACCGGGAACCTCAGAATATGACCTTATTTGGATATAGGGTCTTTGCATATATAATTAGTTATGGATTGCTACGGACTGAATATTTGTATCCCCCGCCCCCGGCCCCCAAATTCGTATGTTGAAAACGAATGCCCAATGCAACAGTATAAGGAGATGGGGCCTTTGGGAGGTGATTAGGTCATGAGGGTGGAACCCTCAAGAGTGAGATTAGTACCCTATAAAAAAGGCCCCCACCCCCCCAAAAAAAGACCTCATAGAGCTCCCTAGACCCTTCTACCATGTGAGGACACAGGGAGAAGTTGGCAGTCTGCAACTCAGAACCCAACCACGCCAGCACCCTGAATTCAGCCTGTCTTCACCAAGTGTCATCAACAACTTTTTCTTTAACATCAGCCAGCGGTGGAGATTTGTCCTTTTCCTTTCTCCACCCACCTCAAAGGTTGCAGAAAATTCAAAAACAGGCAGGAACCTGATGATAACAGTAGAGACAGAAGGACAGGAACAACGCAGGGCACTGCTCATCAGTGAAGTTTAAAATAAAAAGCTGCTGATAAACATACCTGGGGCTGAGAACACAGAGAGATATAAGAGGAAAGGATGCCTGGGGAAGGGGCAGGGAGGAGACCTAAGGGTCAAAGGGCATACATAACACAGTAGATATGGATTCACAGTGTGCTCCCTGTGAGGGAAAGAATACTTCTTTCAATTCCCGGATTTGTGTCTAGAAAGAGCGCTGGTAAAGCCAGTGGAGGGTTGACAACCATTTCGTGCTGTGACCTGAAGTCCCATGCAGGAAAACAATGGTGAACGCTGGTTCATTTGGGTAATCAAAGTGACACGGTGACTGATGAGGAAAAGATTCGGATTGGCAAAGCAGTGTTCTCGTCAGGTGCTCTGATCATGGTAACTAATTAAGAAAGGAACAGAAAAGTACATTAAAACAACCCAGTAGGGTCACAAATGCTATGACTCAATTCATTTACTGAAAAGGCTTTAATGGCACAAAAATGCTTCTAAGTTACAGTTCCCAGGGCAGCTGTAACAAGGCTCTTTTCATAAGCTTGGTCTGATTTCAGCACAGAACAGCCTCGATTCAAATTCTTCCTGTGGCCGCAGCCCCCTTTGGACCCACAGGCTGTGTCATGAGATCAAGCCAACACGTCACATGGGTACATGTGGATACTGGCTCCTGACACCCAAGAATGTGTATAGTTTCCCTGCAGTATGATCAATAATGCTTCCTAAAATAAGTCTCAGAAGCCGAGCTTAAAATAGTTTCAATTTCTCCTTGTTCCTTCTGATTTCAATTCACAAGGTGGCCTCTGGGAACTAGAACTGCTGGTTTTCCTGCAAGTTTGACGAATGGCTATTTCACCTGGAAATGCTCACGGGCTTGCGACGGGCCAGCCCTCAATAGCCTCAGCGTGTGAGGTTTGCTACGTCAAGGTGACGTTGATTCTGTCCTTCTCGAAAACTTTTTTGAGTCCAAACAATGAATCCTTTGCACAAGAGGTAATGTGCCCGACACCTGTCCTTTTCTTTTCCCTGAGAAGCTACTGACTCAGTCTTAAAGGAAGGGACTAAAACGCTGAGGCGGGTGGCTTGCTGAGGCCTGTGCCTGGTGGGGCGGCCACACTGGGAAGTCAAAAAACAACGCGGAGAGTCCCCCACGAAGGCTGCCAGCAGCCGTACTCTCCAGAGGCCACAGAGGTTCCTTCTCTGGTTCACCAAACAAGCGTCCCGAGGTGCTTCAGGGCCTTGTGTCTCCTTCTAGCTCATTCCTGGCGTGTCTCTCTGGGCAACACAATGGAATGGACACCGGCCCAAACCCACTTAGGAACCGTGATAGATTGCATCTACTGTCAGAAAAAACAAAATCAAGGAACAAACGGTTACATTTTCCTGGTAGGTGGTGTTTTGTTTGGTTTTTCCTTTTGTGTGGACTGGTTCTAAATACCTCCCAAGGCAAAGTCGGGGAACTAGGCAAGGCTTCTGGCTGAGCTCCATAGACCTGCCCCAGGCAGCCGACCGGAAGGCTCCAGAAGGAGCTCTCCAGGCGTGGGTAAGACAGACATGGGCCAGCAGATGGGAGGGGGCTGCTTCCTGAGTGCTACCCAAGGTCATGGTGTAATTAGGCCCGAGGCCCCTGGAAGGGCCTGCCGTTTCTGTTTACTTCTTTATTATGGAAAACAGAGTCAGAAAATCGTAGAGAGAGGAAATATAGTGCAGCGGTGATGAGCCCAGGCTCCAGAGTCAGCAGACCTGGGCTCTGCTGCTCGGCTGGGTGACCTGGGGCTGCTGCTGAGGGCAAGTAGACCTCACTTTTCCTCATCTGTAAAGAGCAGTATTAGTTCCTCCCTCATCCGGTAGCAGCGAGGACGCGATGACGTACAGCAGGGATGACAAATGGAAATGAAAATGGAGCAATCACAGTTCAGGCGCACAAAAATGAGTCGGGTGGCCATTGAGAATCTGGTCTCAGACACGTCTCTGCACCCTGAGAACTTGAACTTTCTTTGAACTGTACCTGACCCAAGGACACCTCCAGCCATATTCAAAACACCACCTGCCAGCTGCAACCTTATGGTCTCAAGGTCTCTCTTTGTCCCCATGCAACCATTTCAGACCCCAACCAATCCCTACTTAACAAACACCCTTAGTCCTTGCCAGCTCCAATTATAATTCTTGAGAAACAATTCATGTAGCTGACCGTAACCTTGTGTTTCTTTTGCCTTCATAAGCCTCCCCCATTTTGTAGTCCAGTGGAACACAATTCAAATGCTTCTTTGACTCTGTGTCTCCCAGGCCACAGTGTTAACAAATATCCAATAAACACCTTTTTATCTCACCTAGGTCTCTGTTTCTGGAATTTTGGTTAATGGCAGGTAAAGCCCACTTTATTTGGACCTGGTTAAAAACTTATGGTTACCAAAGGGAAAACGCTGGGGGGAGGGATAAATCAGGAGCTTGGGATGAACATACACACACTACTATATATAAGATTGGTAACCAACACGGACCTACTGTATAGCACAGGGAACTCTACTCAATATTCTGGGATAACCTGTATCAGAAAAGAATCTTAAAAAGAATGGATATATGTATATGTATAACTGAATCACTTTGCTGTATACCTGAAACTAACACAACATTGTAAATCAACTATATTCCAATGAAATTAAAATTTTAAAAAAATCAATGTATTCAAAATTACTTTCATCGTCTTCATCGCTACCCCTTTGGCTCCAAGGTTTGAGCCTACCCTTCCTCTTGCGGTCCAAGGTAGAAACTTGGGTGCTACCCTAGGCTCTTCTTTCTTTTGTATTCTTACGTCAGGGCAGGCAGTAGTCCTATGAATCCCTCTATGTCTGCCTCCATATCTCACCAATCCATCTCCCTGACAGACCTTCTATTCTCTATCTCACCTGGACAACTGCAGAATCCCTAATACCTTTTCTCTTGAGATTCTGGTTTCCATCATGCATCCATCCATCTATCCATCCACCCATTCATCCATCCACCTATATACACCCACCCGTGAGTTTTCTTCCCAATATGCTAGCATGGTTTCTTCACTGCCCCTGGAACATAGTTTATGGTGGAATGGGCCTAGGAGTCAAAATATCTGGGTCTAATCCTGGTTTCATGAGTTGTGTGAGCCTAGAAACTCCTCCATGCCTCCATTTCCTCATCCGGAAGTGAGCAGGGCCAGTCAGGGCCAGGTGAGGTAACCAGGTGTGAAGGGGCTTTGCAAACTCCAAAATGCTACACAGATGTATGGAATTAGTATACCTGCTTCTACCTGTCAACGCACACTGCCTAGAGTTCCTCCTTTCTCTCTTCCTTGCTCCAGGCATGCCCCACTGACCCCTCTGAGCATCAGGCTTCCTAACAACTCACCATTTCAACTTTCCACACCCTGGCTCTTCCCCACCCTATCTGCCTGGCTCACACCAACTCATCTTTCAAGGTCATGCCAAGCTGTGCCAAGCCCTTCTTGATCACCTTTTAGTAAAGCAACAACGTGTATAATTCATTATGTGGGGTAACATTTGGTTATGGTTAAATCCTTGGCCTCCCAGAAATCCCAATGCATATCTCCCTGATGGACTTGCCAGGGGAAACACTACCTATATAAGTGGTTTGTCTCAGCTGTTGCTACTTTGGTTAAATTAGAGGCTTATAAGTCATTAACACTCAAGGAAAGGTTGAACAATTATCTTTCAGCTCCAGGCTTTTGAAATTGCTCCAAGTAAAGCCAAATCGAGCAAGTGGCAACAGACTCGTGATTTTTGTTTTAAAAGCTATCAAACTGGAGAATCCAGAGGAAATGTTCTGGTTTGGATAGCTGTCTGGACATGGAAGATGAAATAAACTTGACAGGTGACAGCAAAAGTCTTTTATTTCACTGAACTCTGTAAATCAGGACTGGTGGCACCCCAAGGGCTCTAGAAAGAGGATGGCCACTGCTTGGGTCCCATTAAGTTCCCCAGCACGATGGGCCCACGTGGTCCCCAAGGTAGCGGGCAAAAGGCTGTAACACGTGTATCTCATTCATCTGTGCGTTCTTCAATCTTTTAATGTCTCATATATAATCAAAGCTCAACAGTTAATTTTTTTGTTTTCTTATTTTTTGCTGTTTTGGAACTGAACTGTTGCGCTAAATATCACCAACTTTGAGTTTTAACATTAGCATTTGTTTGCCGGTAGTTGGTTCATTTTGTTGACTGCCAGCAGATGACATCTTGTTAGCCAACAAGTAGCAACAGATGTCAAAGTTTAGAAAAAAAATTGTGTGAGGAAAAAGAAAAATTGAGAAAAATCCCATCCATGAAATTTCTTTCTTCCTGCAAATTAGGAAAAATTATTGCAAAATTTTAGACGCTGAATCCCTAGGTCAAAGAATAGTTAGAGACTCATGCCTCAAAACCAACGACAGCAAGAGCCTGAGGGGCAACTTAAGATCTTTCCAGCATGTTCTAAATAGCACTTCCTATACTTTAATGTGCACATAAATCACCTGGGGAAACTTGCTAAAATGCAAGTCTGGTTCAGTGGGTCTGGGGGAGGGCCTGAGGTTCTAATAAACCTCCAGCTGATGCTGAAGAGTCTATAAACATGTGGTATTTGGGGAATATAAGTTTGAGGCAGGGAGGATGAAATCAAGAAACTGTAGAGGGAAGTAGTGGTCAGATGGAATTCCACCCTGGCAACGGAAGCCACTGTGAAATAATCCAATTTGGGGTCTAAATGGATCCCCTCAGGCAGCTTTGTGGGAGATGGGTTTAGTGAGAGATGGTTCTAGAAAAGAGATAAGCAGTTGAAAAGAAGATAGGATGGACGTAATATTTAGGAGGAAAACCATCCAAATGGAATTCTCTAGCTCAGCAACTTGGGTACAAAAGACAAATGGAGGGAGGGAATTTGGCCTCTTTCCCCTCAAATCCCATCAGACCCACTTCTGCTCTAAGTGAGCCTGTTAGGGCTTCATCAGCAGTTTGCAGAAGTTAGAGGCCACCTTAGAAGTCCACTGTTACTCCTGCTTCGGGATTTTCCCTGCGCCCTCTCCCAGGGGGACTCTGGATCAGGCGGCCACTATTCCTTCTTCAGTCCTAGAACACGTCAGCCTGAACCCTCAGCCCACACAGACCCCTCACACTGGGCCCCCAACTCCAGCTCTCTGATAAACACAGCTGGGAAAACGAAAGGAGGCCACAGTCTTCTCAAAGGCCAGAAAATATAACACAGGGAAGCCACACATGTTGGGGAAGGACATTTTGAAAGTCCACCAAGACCCAATGTCACTTCTATAGCATTTCTACCAAAGATGCCAGTCTGAATCTAATCATGAGAACACAGTCAGGAAAACACAAGAAAAAGGGACATCCCCCCAAATGGCCTGTGCTTTTCAAGATGCCAGGGTCATGAAAGACAAAGAAAAGTTGAGAAATTGCTCCAGATTAAAGAAGTCCAAAGAAAGTAACAACTAAATGTAACGTACGTGCCTGGATGAAAACACAAATCATGAAGGTTTTTATGGTTGTTCACTATAAAAGACAATTGGCAAAATGTAAATATGACTCTATATCAGATAACAGTATTGTATCAATGTTAAATTTCCGGAATTTAATCACTGCACGGTGGTTATGTAAGAGAAAGTCCCTGTTCTTGGGACATGCACACTGAAGTCTTTAAGGGTGAAGGGTCAATGACGTCTGCAACTTACTCTCAAAGAGTTCTGGAAAAAATAATAATGTGTTAATATTTAGGGAGAGAGACAAAGCAGATGTAGAAAAATGTTAACCATGGGTGAATCTAGAATCGCTGTGTTATTCTTGCAACTTCTCTGTAGGTCTGATATTTTTTTAAGTTAAAAGTTTAAAAAAAAGTCACAACCAATCAATAGTTTCGCTGCTTTGGAGAAAGCAGCTAAAATGCCAGAAGAAACTGTTAACAGGAAAACTGGGCATGGTGTCCAGTCTCAAGAGTTACTTGCAACAGAGAACCTCCACCTGTCTGCAGTGGTCCAGCTCTGAGCAGTGCTTGGTGCGTGCCCTGGAATGGGGCTGGCCGGTCCCACGGCTCTCTTACAAAATGCTACCTCGGCTCTGCGGCATCATGAAATCCCGGGGCTGGCTCCCTCTCCCGAAATCTCAAAAGGCTGCACCCCACGGGAGCAGCTTGTGAGAAAAAAGCTGTCTTGCAAGAGGTCTTACTGGGCCCCATGACTGATGCTCGCCATTCCGGGAAGCCGCTTCCACAAGCTTCCACCCCCTGCATGTTTCTTTCCTAGAGCTCCGTAGGGCAAGAAGGTAGCAAACCCAATTTTTGCTCAAATGGAGCTTCCTCCAACTCCAAGCGAAAAATGGACCTTGCTGGCCACTATTTCCCTGATGCAGATAACATACCCCATTCTGCACAGGGGCCAACCAAGGACAGCCGAGGGGGGTGCCAGTGGGAAGGGTTTCTGCCAAGACCGTTTTAAGGTCAAGCAACTGCCGAATTTTCAGACAGACAGCAGTTTGTTTCTATGCTTATCTGTATATCGCAGGAGAACCACCTGAAAAAGGGTTGCTAAATAAGAGTTCTCTTGCACCTTTCCTGTTTGTTTGTTTTTTTTTTTTTTTTTTGTTCTTTCTCTCTTCCTTTTTATTCTTTTTTTTTTTAATGAAAAGAAAAGAAAACCTCTCCTGGCTCAGAGCCTAAAATCTCTTACTTGTGATGCTAATCTCTCCTCCCTGGCTCCAAGCCACTTCTGCTGGCTCCGTGCCTGTTTAATATCATGGCTGCTGAGAGCAGGTTGTGTCAGCATTTCCATTATGAAGCTCAGCTTCAAAGATGTTTCTGAGATGGACGTACAGTCTTCCAGGCAAAGAAGGGTCCTTATTCTACACCTGGTCATTCAAGTGTGGGCCAGGGGCCCCCAGCCTGCGTTTACATACCTTTTCTCTTCACGGCCACGTGGCTGAATATAAGGGTGCTCCTTTGAGCTTTTTAGAAAAGGTGGTTGTCAATTCAATGCTTCATTCTCCAAACATCTCTTTGAAGGCATCCAAATTTGGGTTTGGGTAAAAAAAGGGTCACTTGTCTTAGTAATAAAAAAAAAAAAAGGGAGAGAGAGAGAAATACCATGTTGGGTGTTTGAGGAAAGAGTGTTTTCCCCCAAGGCTTGATAAAGAAAATATTTTTATCTGTTACTCTCTTCTCTCATTTCTCTCCACCCCATTTTTCATAACTTATGTAAGACTTGTTTACACATTGAAGACTTGTTCAACCAAACTACTGAATAATTCCCTCATTTATCCCCCACCGCCCGCTGTTCCATTAATTCAGATAGCCAGTTTAGGGCAGAAAGCTTTCATCTGATGCCTTCCCACTGAGGTCCACTCTGGCCACAGGATCTGCTTCTTGGCAGCTGAGTTGGAGTGTGGAAAGAACAAAGAACACACAATCAAAGGACTGAGGACTTCAGTTTTGTCGGTTATTAATTGTGTGGCCTTGGGCAATTTATTTAAACATCTCTCAGCAGCAGTGCCCTCATCTGCAAACTGATTATAACCATATCTACCTTGAGATGTTGTGAATGTTGACTGAGATAATACACAGCACAATGCTCTCAAGTCTAAATGTTAGGTATCAGGCTTGAGTGCTGGTACCTAACAGGAGCCCTGTGAATGCCAGCTGAATTCACTAGATTTCCTGGTAACTGCAGGAGCCATTTTCCTGTCTGGCGCTGGAGGGGTTTTCCGACCTGGTTTTTAGAGCTGCCGTCCTGCCCATTACTTATTATTTTATTGTCCATTATGACTCCCAGGCACAGCCCATAACAAACACAGGAGTTTACTGTACTACCTTCACTTACCACTAACATAATTGGGAAGGAATGACAGAAATACATGAGCCCACTAATGCAATTTCTCCTAACTAAAATCTTCATTAAGAGAAGTCTGGGAGGTTTTCAGGATGAATGTGCAAAACAGGGGAAAGTCACAACAAACCCAGTGACTGGAAGGCGTCTGTGCCAGTTGGCAGGTGGCATACATCCAAGGTCTCGCCCAGACTATGGAAAATCCATAAACAGTTCAGGACAAAGGCTTTTGCAGAACTGTCTCTCTCTCTGCGTGGAGAGATATGCTGAGTAGTTTTGGCTGTGGGTATTTTGAGATGTCCTTTGGCATTAGATCTCAGCTGAGAAAGGCACGTGGGGACTAAAAGGTAGGGAAAATAAATTGTTCAGACATCGGGCTCTAGGAATAGAGTTCTCGATTCAACTTTGTTCCTTCAAGGAGCCCTTTGGTTTATCATTGGCCTCAATTTATATTTAACTTATTTCCTTTGCCTTTATCTCTGGGGCCATTCTCTCTTTCCCACCTAGATCTTCTTTTTCTCAGAATCTGATCATTTTTATCCCCTTCTGTATGTGCCACCAGCATCCTGCTACCGGCTGAACATCCTCACCTTCCAATCCCAAGGTATCTGATTGGAGCCAGACTCAAGATGACCCAGCTCTGTCCCACCACTCATACTGGAAGATATACAAAAACTGAACACATGGTTGGAAAGCAATTTCCCTGACTCTTCCAGCTGATAAGCTTGCCTTATAAGGCTCTAAACCTCTGAGAAAATTCCTACTAATAGAGTTTTTAACAACCCAAGAGGACAGAGGATATCATTACCACGACAATTCCTTTTAGGAATATTTGCTGCCCTGCAAAACTTCGAAGGAGAAAAGAAAATTGTTTTTGGACATTGCTTCTATAACATGGGAGGGACTATTTCCCTTTCCTCACTATGAAAATTTAAACCTTCAACCAGGCTTTAAAAACCTAGGCAGCAGATTCCACATATAGTCTTATAACTCTATTTTTAGAGCCAAAGAGAGCATATTCGTCATATGAGAGTTGGTGCTTTGAGGCTAAACTAACCCAGAATCAAGTTCCAGGTCTGACACTTGCTAGTTCTGATCATGGGCAGACCACTTGCTCTCGTGAAGCCTAAGTTCTCAGCTGTAAAATGGGGATAATAATAGTTGTGAGAATTTAATATGATCATGGCTGCAACAGGTTAGCAGGATGCTGGGTTCATGCTCAGTAAATATTCCTGCAAATAGCCATATAACTATCATCATCGTCGCTAGCCGTTATCCACATCACTTTCATGATGATGCTGATGATTACTATTATCACTATGACCCTCCACTCTTGAAGAAGTTACTTCCGAGTTGGAGCCTGCTGGTTTATCCTCCACCCTCCTTGCCTTCCTTTCGCTGGGCAGAGGGGCATCGAAGAGCTGTCTTTTTCCACCTGTACTTTGCAAAAGGGCCATTAGATGGGGCCCTCCCATCATCACCCAAGTCAGCAAGTGACTGATTCTGGACTTTGGAGCCTGGGGAAAAGGTGTGAGAGGACTACTGAATTCTGTGATTACTGCTCAGATTACTGGCTCTGGTTAAGAGGTGGCCCAGGGTCTGTCACGTAGCAAACACCACAGCCCCCGTGGGTTGGCACACATCTGTGATAAGCTGGGCATGAAGCTTATTGGCATGAAGTACAAGAGATGTCCTCCCTTAGGATACAGAGCTCAGTATTGAAGAGGCAGCATATTCAGACTCACTAATCAATCCATTTGGGAGAAAAGTCAAAAGCCCATTAAAATTCCTGGAGGTTAGTGGTCACTTGTAGAATCCTTGGCACTTTGGGGGCCCCTCTTCCTTTCAGGCTCATGCTTTCTAGCCTCATGGTCATGCTGACTGGTGTTAGTTACAGACCAGTGATCTGGACACCCATGGAGCTTCACTTCCTGGAACACCATGGACCACATTCCAGGTTCTGCTTTATCCCAACTCATGTCCACGTCTCTATGATCTCAGTGTCCATAAGGACAGCCCATTCAATGCCACAGGCTCAGCCTCCTAATTCCTTTTTTACTTCTCCTCCAATGACCTTTACCTCCATTTGACCTCCTCCCCACTTCCTCTCCCTCCCCACACCCCACCCTGGTCTTGAATCTCCTGGAATTAGTCCACTTTTGAAACCTGAAAACTCTAGGTACTTTGTTTCCAACCTCAGACTCAATCCTCTCACTCCTGGTACCGCTTCCCCTTGACCTGGTTGAGCTCTCTGATCCCTGAGAGCCTCCACGGGACTTAAGGCTCACGATGACCTTCACTTTCTCACTCCACTTTTCCATACCCTGATGAACCCACACTGAAAGCGAATCCTGAATCAGTTCCACCGTTTCCTCTGCTCCAACAGGCAGGCTGCAGAGCACAGCTGAGAAAATGACACCAATACATAGTAAGGCTGGTGGCACGGCTTATTCAAAATTTCCTAAATCACCAGACTGCCAAAGCTTTCAAGTGATCCTTTCCCTCTTCTGGAGTTGGTTCCTTCATCCATTTCCCATTCAGGGTGTCTTTGACCTTGATCCTCATCTTTCAGCCCTCTTCCCTGTCTGCTTCCCTTTCAGTAGATGACCTTTCTTCTCACATTACTGGAAACTAGAGGCCATCAGGTGTGAGGCCGGTGACTTTCCCTTCCCCATAGACATATCCTGACCTGCCCTGCTCTCTGCCCTCTCCTTTTTTTTTTTTTTTTTTTTTTTTTTAAGGGGCTCATGAAGACCATTCACCCCCTGACTTCTGGGAACAGGTCCTTGCTGTTCTACTTCTAAACTCTCACTTGCCTGCTGGCTCCTTCCTCTCAGTACTTCACAGTCAAGAGCTGATTTACAATGTTTTATCAATCAGTGGGCCCACGTTTATTTCTTGTATCGAATGCCTTTCCCTGGGTTCACTTTTAAAATATAGCCCCTCATTAACTTCTTTTTAAAATTTTTTAAATTTAATTTTTATTTTATACTGGGGTATAGTCACTTCATAATGTTGTGTTAGTTTCAGGTATACAGCACAGTGATTTCATTATAGATATACATATATATCCATTCTTTTTCAGATGCTTTTCCCATACAGGTTGTTGCAGAATATTGAGTAGAGTTCCCTGCACTATATGGTAGGTCCTTGTTGATTACCTACATTTTACATATAGTAGTGTGTACATGTTAATCTCAAACTCCTAATTTATCCCCCACCCCTGTTTCGCCTTTGGTAACCATAAGTTTGTTTTCTATGTCTGTGAGTTGTTTCTGTTGTGTAAATAAGTTCATTTGTATCATTTTTAAAGATTCCACGTATAAGTGATATCATATGATATTTATCTTTTCTGTCTGACTTACTTCATTAGTATAATAATATCTAAATCCATCCACGTTGCTGCAAATGGAAATATTTCATTTTTTTATGGCTGAATAATATACCATTGTATATATATATACCACATCTTCTTTATCCATTCATCTACTGATGGACATTTAGGCTGCTTCCATGTCTTGGCTATTGTAAATAGGGCTGCCAGGAACCTTGGGGTGTGTGTATCTCTTCGAATTAGAGTTTTTGTCTTTTACGTATATATGCCCAGGAGTGGGATTGCTGGGTCATATGGTAACTCTATTTTTAGGTTTTTGGTTTCTTTTTTTGAATTTTATTTTATTTTTTTTATATAGCAGGTTCTTATTAGTTATCTATTTTATACATATTAGTGTATATATGTCAATCCCAATCTCCCAATTCATCCCACCACCACCCCCTTCCCCCCTTGGTGTCCATACATTTGTTCTCTACATCTGTGTCTCTATTTCTGCCCTGCAAACTGGTTCATCTGTACCATTTTTCTAGATTCCCCATATATGCGTTAATATACGATATTTGTTTTCCTCTTTCTGACTTCACTCTGTATGACAGTCTCTAGGTCCATCTACGTCTCTACAAATGACCCAATTTTGTTCCTTTTTACAGCTGAGTAATATTCCACTGTATATATGTACCATGACTTCTTTATCCATTCGTCTGTTGATGGGCATTTAGGTTGCTTCCGTGACCTGGCTATTGTAAATAGTGCTGCAATGAACATTGGGGTGCATGTGTCTTTTTGAATTATGGTTTTCTCTGGGTATATGCCCAGTAGTGGGATTGCTGGGTCATATGGTAATTCTATTTTTAGTTTTTTAAGGAACCTCCATACTGTTCTCCATAGTGGCTGTACTGTTAGCTATTTATTTTTAAAAATTCTTTATGCTTCTGTGCTATAAACTGGGTTGTAGTCCTCAATACTATCTTCCAATTTACTAATTATCTCTTTAGTTGCGTCTAGAGTTTGTCTTATCTATGGAGTCTTTCATTTCAGCAACTGGGTTCCCAAATTTCCAATCGCTTCTTTTTCAAATCCTCAGTCACTTCTTTTTGTTTGCTTTGTTTCTTAATTTCTCATTCTTTTATTTTTATTTTTAATTTTTTTGGCTGTGCCACGCGCAGCTTGCAGGATCTTAGTTCCCCAACCAGGATTGAACTGGGGCTCTTGGTAGTGAAAGCGTGGAGTCCTAACCAAAGGACTGCCAGGGAATTCCCTCATTCTTTTATTTATTTATTTATTTATTTATTTTTTTGTGGTATGCGGGCCTCCCTCTGCTGCGGCCTCTTCCGTGGCGGAGCACAGGCTCCGGACGCGCAGGCTCAGCGGCCATGGCTCACGGGCCCAGCCGCTCCACGGCATGTGGGATCCTCCCAGACCGGGGCGCGAACCCGGTTCCCCTGCATCGGCAGGCGGACGCGCAACCACTGCGCCACCAGGGAAGCCCCCT
>NC_041227.1:121808356-121818233 GCF_002837175.3 Physeter macrocephalus
GTCCGCCTGCCGATGCAGGGGACGCGGGTTCGTGCCCCGGTCTGGGAAGATCCCACATGCCGTGGAGCGGCTGGGCCCGTGAGCCATGGCCACTGGGCCTGCGCGTCCGGAGCCTGTGCTCTGCAACGGAAGAGGCCACAACAGTGAAAGGCCCGCGTACCGCAAAAAAAAAAAAGAAAAAGAAAGAAAAAAAAAAGAAAACAAATACCAGCTCTGTTCTCTGAGCTAGGTATTTAGACTGCGTGGTATGGGATCCCTCGCCCAAATGTTTTACTAAACTTTCCTCATTGACATACCTTTTAAGAAATAGGCCTATGAAACTTGGTAGTCAGTTAAGAGGTACTCTTTACGAGGACCCATGAAAGAAACCGCTGTCTAGTCTTAGTCTTAGAATTGGGTTTCTCCTGAACTGATTTGGGGTTTATTATGCAGTGAGGTATACAGTCACGGGTTTTCTCTCTACGCACTGGCTGCCAGAAAGCTTACGGTCAGATTTTCAACCCACCTTCTAACAAATGTTTAAGACCTTGTGACATGCCTTTTATGTATTTACCATACTTATGGTTTCATCCTCTCTGCTTTCATTTTTCCTTCCATTCATATCCTCACTCATTTTTCTGTGATCTCTCTTAATGGGAAAAAGTGGTGCATAAATAAGATTTTATTAAATTTCAAAAATCAGCTCTTTGGTGTTCAAACAAATATGTTCTAAGAAGTTAATGGTGGAAGCGTGGCAAACCAGGCTCCTTGTTCACAGTATCCTTGGTGCTTCACTCACAGAAAGTGCTCTACACATACTGACTGCACGGAATCGAGTTGCTCTAAGAATCTACTTTTGATGCTATGGTTCTCTTTTTGTTTTAAGTGAGATTTAATTGACAAATATTGTTGTCTCTTAAAGGTGGTGGTTACTCTCCTCTCACCTTTTTTCTTCTTACCACCCTCACCTGTTCTAAATCTTCCTATTTCCTTGCTACCTCCACTTTCCTCACCTGGGTAAAAATCGAGTTTGGGTCCACTACTAAGTCCTGTTAAATCTCTTAATTCTGAGTGTCCTATGTAAATTAACTCATAAATGGTGTTATTTGATTTTACATCATTTTAACCTTAGTTTGCAGGAATGGAGAGCACGCAGTCCAGGCTTTTGTTTGGCAGCTCTTTTGAGGATAATTAGAGCTCAATGTAGGATTCACAATACTGGTGAGAAATGATATGTGAAATCTGCACTATCAACAAAGTCCATTGAAGAGAATTATCTCTGATTTGAGGGCCAGAAATAGGGAGCAGTGAAAAGAGAGGCGAGAGATGGAGCTAGAGTTGAAATTGTTGTAGCCTGTGAGCAGAAACAAGAAGTAACATAAAACATTGAACCTCATATTAAGAAACTGACAGGTACACAAGGTTTTATTGTGGCAGACTTAAGGGAGGAAAAAGTCTTCAAGATTGACAAGGGTCACACCATGAATCTGGGTTCTGTCTGAGGGTCTTACGGTATTTACCAGGTTGAGTAGGCGGTTTGGTTTATAAAAGTGCAGTGGACGCAGGTGGTAATCCTAAAATATTTAACTCCACTGGGAACTCTCAATTATTTTGTTGTAGTAGGAGTGTTTTTATAATGAATGCATTGCTCAAATCTCATTGCTGGGACCAAAAGATGGATTTGCTTATTTTCAACCTCTTAGGCATAACAATAAATAATAAATGCCCCGAACCTGTTTGGAGGAAAGAAGTTATCATTCTTCTTGGTGAATTCTTGTTGTTTTTCTGACTGTGTGTGTGTTGGTGTGCGTGTGTGTTCATGTGTGGCTGTTTCTTTTGTTAAATATTTTGTTTTTTTTATTTTTTTTATTTTTTAAATTTTTTTATTTTTTTTATTTTTTTATTTTTTGTGGTATGCGGGCCCTCCTCTGCTGTGGCCTCTCCCGTTGCGGAGGACAGGCTCCGGACGCGCGGGCTCAGCGGCCATGGCTCACGGACGGGCCCAGCCGCTCCACGGCATGTGGGATCCTCCCAGACCGGGGCGCGAACCCGGTTCCCCTGCATCGGCAGGCGGACGCGCAACCACTGCGCCACCAGGGAAGCCCCCTCATTCTTTTAAAATGGACATTATTTCCTTATTTCCCCCTTCAAGCAGCACAAACATACTATTTTAATCAGATCCATCTATAAAGTTTTTTCATTTGCATTCAATTTGTTTTTTTTTTAAATTAATTAATTAATTAATTTACTTTTGGCTGTGTTGGGTCTTCGTTTCTGTGCGAGGGCTTTCTCTAGTTGCGGCAAGCGGGGGCCACTCTTCATCGCGGTGCGCGGGCCTCTCACTATCGCAGCCTCTCCTGTTGCGGAGCACAGGCTCCAGACGCGCAGGCTCAGTAATTGTGGCTCACCGGCCTAGTTGCTCCACGGCATGTGGGATCTTCCCAGACCAGGGCTCGAACCTGTGTCCCCTGCATTGGCAGGCAGATTCTCAACCACTGCGCCACCAGGGAAGCCCCTCAATTTGTGTTTTGATTGTTGATCATACTGGTTGTCTTTCTTAACAATTGGGTTGGGGTTCTTTTTGAGTAGTAAGCTTCTCTTTCTTATTCTCTTTTTTGGTTGGTGCTCTGTTTCTCCGTCTCCAACCCATCCCCCACTCCTTGCATCAGTCTTTAGGTTTTACAGTTGCCTCCAAGAGCAAAACCAGTTCTTTTAGGCTGTGGCGCAGGCAACGGTCATAGAAGATGCTTTCAGTTTCCTTTTACCAATGGAGATGCTTTCAGCCTCTTCAAACACTGAACCTGGCTCTGGTCCCTTGTTTTGCATGAAACACTTTTAGTTCCATTGCCTCATAAGACCCACAAACACCTGCCCCCAGACTCACAGACCAGCCACTCCATGCATCCCAATCCTCCTGAGTTTCTGTCCTGTTTCCACAATTCTAGCTATATCATTTTGGTTTTCTCTTTTTGTATTTTATCTGTTATTGCTAACTGTTTGGAACAGAGGAGAGGCATTTGAACAGGAACTTGTTTTCCACCAAGATGGGAAGTCTTCCATAGGCTTCTCACCTCAACCCTGAGTCCCATTCTGATTCAATTTCTTTTCTTCCTTTCAGAGCCAACCATCTCAGAATTCCTCTTTGGTACAATGCAAGTTGGGTTCCACCACTATCATTTCACTCGTTTTCATAAAGGTCACCAATGATCTCCTTATTGCTCAATCTCACATGACCTTTAAGTTCTATCTTCTTGAACTCTGTTGCTACTGTCATTGGTGACACTTTCTTTCTTGGCATTCTCTCTTTCCTGGGCTTTTGTAACTTCCTAGCTTCCCAATTCTCCTCCTAACCTCTGAAGGATCCCTTTTCTCATCCATCTTTATGGGATGCTCTTCCATTTCCTTCCCCTTAAATGTGAAAACTCCCACAAGCTCCATTCTTACCCCTCTTCTCTCTTTATCCCTCACATATCCTTTGGGTAATATCCTCTGTTCCTATGGCTTCAAACTACCTTTGCTTTATGACTTTCAAATCTATAACTCTAGGTCTCAGCTTTGGATTTATAGGTCCAATTTCTTACTGGTTATTTTCACTAAATTTTCTATAAGCACTTCAAACTCAGTTGGACCAAAACTGAACTCATCAACCTCTCCTAAACCACTTAAAACAATTCCTTGTCTTAGTTGGTGGTGCTACCACCAATCCATGACAAAACCCTGAATCATCCCAGACCCCTGGGCCAGTCATCCCAACCCATTCCCAGATCCAATTAGGCACCGATGTTCCTCTCTCTTCCTAATTAATCCTCTCCCATTTCTTCTGTCAGTGCTTTAAATTTTGGGCTGCATTCTCTCTCATGTGATCTACTGCAAGTCTCCTGTTTTCTCAGCTAGTCCCTCCTTGCATGATCATCCTGCCTTTCTTTTCAGTCTCGTCCCCCACCCTGCGTTCTCTGGAATACCTATCACATCATGCTGCAATGACAGTACTTGCCTCCCCAGACTGACAACTCCTGGTACAAAACAGATGCTCGACAAACATTTCCTGTATAATGAATTAATGCATTATTGAGATCATCCTCTCCTTTCAAGGCAAAATAAAGGACTTCTCAGATTCCCACTGGGAAGTTACGACAAAGGGATCAATGAAGAGAACTGGTATTTACTAAACCTCTATTACCGGTAGGAACTGGGATAGGTGGTTTATATCAATTATTTGGTTCAGAACATTCATTATCATTCTTAAAACTGATCCAAGGGGGTAAGGAAAATCCAGGGGGAAGAATCTGTAAAACATAAGAATTTACTGCAGCTCTAGGGAATAAGGAACACCCAAGGGAACAGTCTTTAAACCAGAAGACTTTACATCCTTGTCAGTTTAGAATAATGATTGGGAACAACACGAGTAAATCTAGGTCTGTTGAAAATGGTTACAACTCCTCCATCTCTCAACGCTGGCGCTGACTACCCTTGAGACACTGTCGGACTCTTCCGACAACTTGGCAGCAGGAGAAACCTGTTAAAGTCCCTGAATCTTTTGACCAAAGAACCACTTCTTGACTTTGTCCAGTGTAACAAACACCTGTTATCTGTAGGGGCACTGGCTTGGTACAAGATAAAGCAAACAGAGTTGGAAAAGTCCTTTACATTGGACATTCCTGTTTGTACACTGAGTAACGATAAGTGTCACCCATTGTACGTTCTGTTCCTCAACACCCCATGGTGCAAGCTTACAAAGTGCGTGCTAGAAGGCAGCTTTCAGGGCAGCTAGACAACAAATCTGGCACAAAAACATAACTCTCAAAAATCTCTACCCGGAGGGAGTAACTAATTTTTATCCTTAATTGTATAAGAAAGAATGTTTTTCCCAATAGTAAGATTTTTTGAATAAAATCTTAGAAGTCTTGGGAATTCCCTGGAGGTCCAGTGGTTAGGACTCTGTGCTTTCACTGCCGAGGGCACAGGTTCAGTCCCTGGTCAGGGAACTAAGATCCCACAAGCCTCGCAGTGCGCCCCCCCAAAATATATATCTATGTGTGTGTATATATATGTGTATATATATATATGTATCTTAGAAATCTTAGAAAGAAGAAGCAATGCAATGATATGAAGTCTTAGCCAAAGCAGAATATTAAGTCACCCTGGGTATCACATGAAACTACTTTTTATTTTTAAGTAATGTTTTCTATTTCAAACTGTTACAAAAAGTCTCAACAAAGGCATACCATGTGTGCAACTGGTGTAGCTGGTTTAACGTCATCTATTTCAAGAGACCCAGATGGTTCTAAGCAAATTTAGCTGGGTGCTGAAAACAAGGCTTCACCCATAGATCAAAATTAAGTTACTAGAAAAATCATTCTTTCCAGTGTCCTTCATTGCTGAGTTTCTTCCCTAATACGTTTCATATTTTCTTTCAATATTTCACTCTGGTTTTGACATGCCAACCAAGGTGAAGTTGAGTTAATGACAAACTCAAACTCATGACAGATTTCTGATTTCCTTTGAACCTAGGTATGAGTGATAATAACAAACACTTCAGCACCAAAAAGCCAATTATTTGGTTTCACCCCTGAGTATCTATTCCATGATGGCACTTAGTTGATGCTTTTCAAGATCTATTTATTAATAATCTGATTGGCACAGCCAAAGAAAATTATTACTCCACATAATGGTCTGCATATTCCAAAGGTATTTATGACCGTCTCCTTAAAGGGCTGGAAACAAGATGAAAGATTTTCAGATGCAGCTCCAGGAAGTTTTTATTACTAAGTTTATGTACCAAAAGGCTGTAAAGCCTGATGGACTATAAACAGGTTTTCAATGGGTATTAGTGGGGAAATGTGATTTAAATTTGATTTAATAGCTTAGTATTGTTCAGACAGAATTACTAGCCATCTCAGAAGATCAAGTACAGAATTTGGTGGGCAACAGCTGACACGCTGCTTGGTTCAAATACAGAGTCTGTGTACAAGCAGAGGAGCAGATGGAAGCAATGCTTTCAGTGCACCAAAAGGAAAAAATTGCTTTGAAACCATGTCCATTGGAAATCATTAACTTCTTTTCTGTAAGGTCAGCTATCATCATCCCCTTGCCTCACTTTTTTTTTTTTTTTTTTTTTTTTAAAGACTAAAATACTAGTGGAGACTTTTGTCCTTGGAGGTGTTTCTCAGATAGATGACATCCAGGGATTTTAGAGAGAAATTCATTTTATAAAGATGAAGGCTCTGAATCTAAGAGTGGGAAGATTCCAGTGATCCTTTTTCGGACCTCTATCAAGTCCTTTGCATCATGAGGAAGCGGATCAGTGCCCTGGAAAAAGTTAAACAACCTTCCAGGCCTGGATGACTGAAGAGCTTATTTATTCAATGAATCTTCTTCAGCAGAATCCGGAACAGTGTTCACACATCATATGCACACAATCTTCAGGGCTTAAGCTCACTATTCAGACGTCTCAACATCCTGTGCAGAAGGAGGTCTCACGCTCAATTCATTGAACCCAAGACACGACCAGTTATACCACCCAAAAAGAAAAATGCTGCCACTGATCACTGCACGATGCCATCGACTAACACACGTTTCATTTTTAGGATTGTTAAAGCTTGCAAAACAATGGCCACCTTGGACTTGATGAAATATGGGAACACCAATAACAATAACACATTGAGTAGGACTGGGTGGACCAAGCACTGTTCTGAGTGCTTTTCATGATGAACACATTTAACCTTCACAAGTACCTGATAAGTAGGGACTATTATTATATCCATTTACAGGGGCACAAAGAGGTGAATAACAAGCTTAACTAGCCGCTAAGTGGCTGACCCAGGAATCAAACCCAATTGGTCTGACTCCAGTGTCTGCAGCCTTCACCTCTTCACCATTCTGCCTCTATGCTGTTGATGACTACTTTGGAGCAGTAGAACAGGTGGCTTGTCACCTCTTGGGGTCAAGATCTGCCAATCAGGATCCCCTCCAGGTGACTGAGGCCAAGGAAGGATGGGTTCTGAAACCGGAACTTCCAGGCAGGAGGCCAACAGGTTGCAGGTCCAGGGCTCTGGCCAGTGACCACTCCCCTCCTTCACCTTGGAAAAGTGAACTCAAAAGCTCCCAGAGGGCTTCCCTGGTGGTGCAGTGGTTGGGAATCCGCCTGCCGATGCAGGGGACACGGGTTCGTGCCCCGGTCCGGGAGGATCCCCCATGCCGCGGAGGCTCCCAGAAACATGTGACTTCCCAACTTACGTCTGAGGATGCCCCTTCCTGGATGGTAGAAAAGGAGTAGGGACTACAGGCTTTGGAAATGTGAGAACTTAGCACCTTCACTCCAAAAGAACTAACCTGATTAATTTCCCCACTTGCGGATCTTGTACTTGGCCAAGGGTCTAACTCTGAAGTGGTTTCCACGAAGCATAACTGAAGTTAAAGAGAAGAAAAGAACCACTGTTTTGGAGCATTTGACATGCATCCTCTCACTGAATCCTCCCAATCATCCTCTGAGGTGGGCACTGTTTTCCCCTTTTCACTGCTGGGGAAGTTCAGAACAATGAAGTCCCATTATCACTGAGCTCCAGAGCCCTGCTTTCGACCCTGTTTGGTTCAAGGCCGTTGAGTTCTCTGAATCTAGTACATTATCCTGCTAAATGGGTCTGGCCAGCTGCGAGCTTTTGGCAGGTTCCTAAAGTGTCCTCATTCAAACGGCTCCAAGACCCAAAGGTTGTCGGTCACCATCTGTTTTAAGCAATCCATTCACTGAGCTACCAACAACTGGGCTCAACAAACATAAACACAAAGCTCTAGGTAAATAAACAGGAAAGCTGTGCCCTTTTTTTTTTTTTTTTTTTTAAGTGAAGTGCACTGTTTTCCCACAGTAATTAGGTCTCTTCTGAAGGGGAAAGAAAAAGCCAAATATTTGGGAAGCAACTGCAAAGTGACAGGAACTGAGGATGGATTACAGAAAATAGAAGAGGTTTGAGTCTCATGGAACAGAAGAGTTGGATGAATATTTTTTTCAAACCTCAAAAGACCGACATCCGGGGAACTATATTCAATATCCTATGATAGAGGTTGGTTCAAGATGGCAGAGTAGAAGGACGTGTGCTCACTCCCTCTTGCAAGAGCACCAGAATCACAACTAACTGCTGAATAATCATCAACAGGAAGACACTGGAACTCACCAAAAAAGATACCCCACATCCAAAGACAAAAGAGAAGCCACAATGAGATGGCAGGAGGGGTGCAATCACAATAAAGTCAAATCCCATAACTGCTGGGTGGGTGACTCACAGACTGGAGCACACTTATACCCCAGAAGTCCACCCACTGGAGTGAAGGTTCTGAGCCCCACGTCAGGCTTCCCAACCTGGGGGTCCAGGAACGGGAGGAGGAATTCCTAGAGAATCAGATTTTGAAGGCTAGTGGGATTTGACTGTAGGACTTCGACAGGACTGGGGGAAACAGAGACTCCACTCTTGGAGGGCACACACAAGGTAGTATGCACATCGGGACCCAGAGGAAGGAGTAGTGACCCCAGAGGAGACTGAACCAGACCTACCTGCTAGTGTTGGAGGGTCTCCTGCAGAGGCGGGGGGTGGCTGTGGCTCAATGTGGGGACAAGGACACTGGCAGCAGAAGTTCTGGGAAGTACTCCTTGGCTGAGCCCACCCAGAGTCTGTCATTAGCCCCACCAAAGAGTTTGGAGGCTCCAGTGCTGGGTTGCCTCAGGCCAAACAACCAAGAGGGAGGGAACCCAGCCCCACCCATCAGGAGACAAGCAGATTAAAGTGTTACTGAGCTCTGCCCACCAGAGCAACACTCAGCTCTACCCACCACCAGTCCCTCCCATCAGGAAGCTTGCACAAGCCTCTTAGATTGCCTCACCCACCAGAGGGCAGACAGCAGAAGCATGAAGAATTACAATTCTACAGCCTGTGGAAGGAAAACCACATTCACAGAAAGATAGACAAAATGAAAACGCACAGGACTTTGTACCAGATGCAGGAACAAGATAAAACCCCAGAAAAACAATTAAATGAAGTGGAGATAGGCAACCTTCCAGAAAAAGAATTCAGAATAATGATAGTGAAGATGATCCAGGACCTCAGAAAAAGAATGGAGGCAAAGATTGAGAAGATGCAAGAAATGTTTAACAAAGACCTAGAAGAATTAAAGAACAAAGACCTAGAAGAATTAAAGAACAAACAAACAGAGATGAACAATACAATAACTGAAATGAAAAATACACTAGAAGGAATCAATAGTGGAATAACTGAGGCAGAAGAACGGATAAGTGACCTGGAAGACAGAATGGTGGAATTCACTGCTGCAGAACAGAATAAAGAGAAAAGAAGGAAAAGAAATGAAGACAGCCGAAGAGACTTCTGGGACAACATTAATCGCAACAACATTCGCATTACAGGGGTCCCAGAAGGAGAAGAGAGAGAGAAAGGACCAGAGAAAATATTTGAAGAGATTATAGTTGAAAACTTCCCTAACGTGGGAAAGGAAATAGCCACCCAAGTCCAGGAAGCACAGAGTCCCAGGTAGGATAAAACCAAGGAGAAACATGCCAAGACACATGGTAATCAAATTGACAAAAATTAAACACAAGAAAAATGATTGAAAGCAACAAGGGAAAAACAACAAATAACACACACACACGGGAACTCCCATAAGGTTAACAGCTGATTTCTTGGCAGAAACTGTGTAAGCCAGAAGGGAGTGGCATGATATTTTTAAAGTGATGAAAGGGAATAAGCTACAACCAAGATTACTCTACCTGGCAAGGATCTCATTCAGATTCGACAGAGAAACCAAAAGCTTTACAGACAAGCAAAAGCTAAGAGAAGTCAGCACCACCAAACCAGCTCTACAACAAATGCTAAAGGAACTTCTCTAAGTGGGAAAC
>NC_041227.1:121818609-121820068 GCF_002837175.3 Physeter macrocephalus
CTAACACCAATGGACAGATCATCCAAAATGAAAATGAATAAGGAAACAGAAGCTTTAAATGACACATAGACCAGATAGATTTAATTGATATTTATAGGACATTCCATCCAAAAACAGCAGATTACACTTTCTTCTCAAGTGTGCATGGAACATTCTCCAGGATAGATCACATCTTGGGTCACAAATCAAGCCTCAGTAAATTTAAGAAAATTGAAATCATATCAAGCATCTTTTCTGACCACAATGCTATGAGATGAGAAATCAGTTACAGGGAAAAAACGTAAAAAATACAAGCACATGGAGGGTAAACAATATGTTACTAAATAACCAAGGCATCACTGAAGAAATCAAAGAGGAAATCAAAAAATACCTAGAGACAAATGATAATGAAAACTCGATGATCCAAAACCTATGGGATGCAGCAAAAGCAATTCTAAAAGGGAAGTTTATAGCTATACGAGCTTACCTCAGGAAACAACAGAAAATCTCAAATAAACAATCTAACCTTACACCTAAAGGAAGTAGAGAAAGAAGAACAACCAAAACCCAAAGTTAACAGAAGGAAAGAAATCATAAAGATCAAGAGCAGAAATAAATGAAATAGAAACAAAGAAAACAATAGCAAAGATCAATAAAACTATAATAAAACTTTATCTTTGAGAAGATAAACAAAATTGATAAACCTTTAGTCAGTCTCAGCAAGAAAAAGAGGAGAGGACTCAAATCAATAAAATTAGAAATGAAAAAGGAGAAGTTACAACGGACACTGCAGAAATACAAAGCATTCTAAGAGACTACTACAAGCAACTCTATGCCAATAAAATGGACAACCTGGAAGAAATGGACAAATTCTTAGAAAGGTATAACCTTCCAAGACTGAACCAGGAAGAAATAGAAAATATGAACAGACCAATCACAAGTAATGAAATTGAAACTGTGATTAAAAATCTTCCAACAAACAAAAGTCCAGGACCAGATGGCTTCACAGGTGAATTCTATCAAACATTTAGACAAGAGCTAACACCCAACCTTCTCAAACTCTTCAGAAATTTGCAGGGGAAGGAACACTCCCAAATTCTTTCTATGTGGGCACCATCACCCTGATACCAAAACCAGACAAAGATACTACAAAAAAGAAAATTATTCTATGAGGCCACCATCACCCTGATACCAAAACCAGACAAAGGTACTACAAAAAAATAAAATTTCAGACCAATCTCACTGATGAATATAGATGCAAAAATCCTCAACAATGGGCTTCCCTGGTGGCGCAGTGGTTGAGAGTCCGCCTGCTAATGCAGGGGACACGGGTTCATGCCCCGGTCCGGGAAGATCCCACATGCCCCAGAGCGGCTGGGCCTGTGAGCCATGGCCGCTGAGCCTGCGCGTCCGGAGCCTGTGCTCCACAACAGGAGAGGCCACAACAGTGAGAGGCCTGTGTACCGCAAAAAAAAAAAAA
>NC_041227.1:121820193-121821216 GCF_002837175.3 Physeter macrocephalus
GAGAGATATACCATGTTCTTGGATTGGAAGAATCAATATTGTGAAAATGAATATATAACTCAAAGCAATCTACAGATTCAATGCAATCCCTATCAAATTACCAGTGGCATTTTTTACAGAACTAGAACAAAAAATCTTAAAATTTGTATGGAGACACAAAAGACCCCGAATAGCCAAAGCAGTCTTTTTTTTAAAAATTTTTTATTTATTTTATTTATTTATTTTTATCTGCATTATGTCTTCGTTGCTGTGCGTGGGCTTTCTCTAGTTGTGGTGAGTGGGGCCTACTCTTCGTTGCGGTGCGCGGGCTTCTCATTGCAGTGCCTTCTCTTGTTGCGGAGCACAGGCTCTAGGTGCGTGGGCTTCGCTAATTGTGGCACGTGGGCTCAGTAGTTGTGGCTCGCAGGCTCTAGAGCGCAGGCTCAGCAGTTGTGGCGTATGGGCTTAGGTGCTCTGCGGCATGTCGGATCTTCCCAGACCAGGGCTCAAACCCATGTCCCCTGCATTGACAGGCGGATTCTTAACCACTGCACCACCAGGGAAGTCCCGCCAAAGCAGTCTTTGGGAAGAAAAAGACTGAGGGAAAAAAAACGGAGCTGGAGGAATCAGACTCCCTGACTTCAGACTATACTACAACAGTAATCAAGACAATATGGTACTGGCACAAAAACAGAAATATAGATCAGTGGAACAGGATAGAAAGCCTAGAGATAAACCCATGCACCTATGGTCAATTAATCTATGACAAAGGAGGCAAGGATACTCAACGGAGACAAGACAGCCCCTTCAATAAGTGGTGCTGGGAAAACTGGACAGCTACATGTAAAAGAATGAAATTAGAACACTCCCTAACACCATACACAAAAATAAACTCAAAATGGATTAGAGACCTAAATGTAAGACTGGACACTATAAATCTCTTAGAGGAAAACATAGGAAGAACACTCTATGACATAAATCACAGCAAGATCTTTTTTGATCCACCTCCTAGAGTAAGGGAAATAAAAACAAAAATAAACAAAT
>NC_041227.1:121821301-121821600 GCF_002837175.3 Physeter macrocephalus
ACAGTTCATGCAGCTCAATATTAAAAAAACAAACAACCCAATCCAAAAATGGGCAGAAGACCTAAATAGACATTTCTCCAAAGAAGACAGAGAGATGGCCAAGAAGCACATGAAAAGCTGCTCAAACATCACTAATTAGAGAAATGCAAATCAAAACCACAGTGAGGTATCACCTCACACCAGTTAGAATGGGCATCATCAGAAAATCTAGAAACAACAAATGCTGGAGAGGGTGTGGAGAAAAGGGAACCCTCTTGCACTGTTGGTGGGAATGTAAATTGATACAGCCACTATGGAGA
>NC_041227.1:121821654-121889824 GCF_002837175.3 Physeter macrocephalus
AGTGGTGGTGTGATGAATTGGGAGATTGGGATTGACATATATACACTAATATGTATAAAATAGAGAACTATTTAATAAGAACGTGCTGTATAAAAAAATTAATAAAATTCAAAAATAAAAAAAAAATCCTCTGATAAACCATAATGGAAAAGAATATGAAAAAAGTATGTGTATAAGTGAATCACTTTGCTCTACAGCAGAAATTAACACAACATTGTAAATCAACTATACTTCAATAAAATAAAATAAAAAAAGACGTATAGCCAGAAGAATACCAAGGATCATATAATAAAGAGTCACTACTCACCACTCAAAATGAACACATGTAAACGGTTTGCCATATTTGATTCTGATTCTGCCCCTCCTTTTCTTTCTTTCTTTTTTCAAAGAAAGTTTCACATTTAAAGTTAAAATCCCCTTCCTTTCTATTCCAAGCTGACAGGTATCATAAATTTGTTGTGAATCTGGTCCATATTTTCATAAACTTTATATTTTGTACAATATGTAAATGTATCCATAAACAATATATTTTTAAAAATTAATTAATTAATTAATATTTGGCTGTGTTGGGTCTTTTTGTTGCTGCACACGGGCTTTCTCTAGTTGTGGCGAGCGCGGACTACTCTTCATTGCAGTGCGCAGGCTTCTCACCGCGGTGGTTTCTGTTGTTGCGGACCACAGGCTCTAGGTGGGTGGGCTTCAGTAGCTGTGGCTCATGGGCTCTAGAGCACAGGCTCAGCAGTTATGGCACATGGGCTTAGCTGCACCGCGGCATGTGGGATCATCCCGGACCAGGGCTCGAACCCATGTCCCCTGCATGGGCAGGCAGATTCTTAACCACTGTGCCACCAGGGAAGTCCCAACAATATATTCTTTTCTTTTTTTTAACGTTTTATTTATTTATTTATTTATTTATTAACATCTTTATTGGAGTATAATTGCTTTACAATGGTGTGTTAGTTTCTGCTTTATAACAAAGTGAATCAGCTGTACATATACATATATCCCCGTATCTCCTCCCTCTTGCGTCTCCCTCCCACCCTCCTTTTCCCACCCCTCTAGGTGGTCACAAAGCACCGAGCTGATCTCCCTGTGCTATGTGGCTGCTTCCCACTAGCTATCTATTTTATATTTGGTAGTGTATATATGTCCATGCCACTCTCTCACTTCATCCCAGCTTACCCTTCCTCCTCCCCGTGTCCTCAAGTCCATTCTCTATGTCCCAACAATATATTCTTAAATGACTTCCCACACTCAAGTTTATAAATTCCTTTAGGAGTTTTTTGTTTTTGTTTTTGTTTTTTAACATGGAGAGAGGTAAGGATCTAATATTTTATTCTTTCCATTTGAAATGTCAATTGGCCCAATGTCATTTCCTGAGAAAATTATCTTTCCAAGCTGCCTTAACTACTATGCATCAAACTCTCACTATCAGCTTGGGTCTATTTCTATATTTGTGCCAATACCACACTTAACTATGGTTATGCTATCTGGTATGATGAATCTCCCTCCTTGTTCTTTATTCAAAAATTATACTGGCTGTTTTTGGACTTTTATTCCTCCATATGAATTTTACAATCAATTTTATGACAATCCTGTTGGGGTTTTGATTGGAATTACATTTAATTTGGAGATTAATTTAGGAAATAATTTACTTCTTTATTGTATTTAGTCTTTCCATCCATGAACATGGAGTATTTATCATTTATTCAGGTCTCTGTTATGCCCTTCAACAAAATTTTGTCTATAAAAATTAGATTGTTCCTAGGTGCCTTAAGGCTGTGTTGGTATTAATGATGGTGTCTGCCTTCAGAGAGCTTTGAATGGGTTAGAGAGACAGTTAAATGAGCAATTACTATACAGGTTGATAAGGGCTGTACTTGGAGGGATGCAAATAGGGTAGTATACAAATATCTATGGTGGTACATATCCTGGGCTCTAACCCTTAGGAGGGTTGTACACTTAGAAGTCTACTCTGAATCATCTCCATCTGCCTTTTCAAAACTTCAAGACACAGCCCAGAGTGTGAAATTACAAGAGAGAACCTAGGGTTTCTGCAATTCAAAAAATCTCCTCTTCGTAAACATCTTTTGGGTGAATAGAATCAGTGTTGATGCTGATAATATTTACGATGAGGTTAATTATTTTGCTGTTTCATTAATGAAATCAGGATATCACCAAGAGGGAGAAGACTGAAAGCTTCTGCTTCGTGACTACAAAAAAAGAAAAACTCACTGTGTAACTTTAAGTTATTTGACATCTCATTGCAACATGTGAATAGTTCCTCTATTTTTATAAGACTTTTTTAAAGAAGGAAAAACATACACATATAAATAATTTTTTTTGGCTGAACCATATGAGAGTAAGAGTACGTTGCATGGTACTTCCTTCCTAAATATGTCAGCATGTATTTCTAAGAACAAGGACATTCTCCTATATATCTACAATATAATAATCACAGGCAAGAAATTTAATATTGACTCAATACTATACCACACTATTATGTAATATATGGTCCAGATTCATTTCCCATTGTCTTATAATATCTTTTCTGTGTCCTGCACAAGTCCACCCCTTTAGTTAACCCAGAATCTGATCAAGGATTAGGTGTTAAATTCACTTGTCAAATTACTTTAGACTCCTTTAATCTAGGGCAGTCCCCCAGGTTTTTGTTTTGTTTTGGTTTTTGGTCTTTGATGACACATTCTTTTTTGAGGATTTTTGCAGCTCGTTGCTTTGTGGAGTGTCCCTCAATTTGGGTTTGTCTGATTGCTTCCTCCTGATTGGATTCAGGTTAAATATTTTTGGCAAGGATAATCCATATTATGATTTGTGACGTTGTGTCCTCAGTGTATCACAATGGAAGGCACATTATGTCATTCTGTCCTATTATTGGCAATGTAAAATTTGCTTACTTGATGGCATCCGCTAGATTTCTCCACTGTTCGTAATTAATAAATAATCTCTGGGGTGATACTTTGAGGCAGTGTGAATTCCTGTTCCCAAATACTGTTTCACTCAATGGTTTTAGCATCCATTGGTGACTCGTGCTTGAATCAATTATTACTATGGTAGCTGTAAAATGGTCACCTAGACCTTGACACTTGGTAATGCTTTTCTGGCTCTGCCCACTGGTTTCCTAACCATGGATTCAGGCTCGTCCCTTTGATGTTGCTGCTTTTGACCAGTTTGGTTAACTGTCTTCTTAACCCTTAGTACTAACAGGTCAGCACAGTCAGGTCTTTTTTAGATTTACCAGAGCACCAGTGAGCCAGGCCTACACAGAAAGCGACTACTACTTTGAGCTATATCTATTAATAATAATGATTACTACCAATAAGCTCTAGCTTCACTGAAGGCAGAGATAACCTGCACCGTGACTCTCCTCAATTAGAGAGCTAGTCCTCATGCTGGACAGACGCACTTTTTGCCCACATGTTTGTTTTTTTTTCACATCTAGCTCGCAGATGGCAAACTGTACCACAAAGAGCAAAGGCAACATCTTAAGGAATGAAATATAATCTGTTTTCCGTTGTCCTCAAAATGATACTATTAGACACAGACTGAGCAAGGACACTGACTTTCCACTTCATGTACCAAAATGGATAATAATCCTTCAAAACTGCAAATGGGGGTGTTTTGTGCAAACTTCTTTTCAGCATGTACCGATGACTTATTAGAGAAAATTGCAGATTTTGTAGGTGGCTGGTTATAATAATCCAAGGTTAAGATGAAGACATCATGTCTAAAAATAAAGCAAATGCTTTTTCCTTTCTATAATCCTCAATTAGAAGCCATTTAAGGAAAGGATAATCAGCTTGAGAGGCTTGTAAATATGGATTCTACAGTTCTCATGGGCTCCCCTGCTTTACAAATTAATTTTAGTACATTTTGAAATGTGTAAATAAATTATTTTACCCTACATCCATCCATACTGCCCTCTTGATTTTAACAACAATACAAATACTAATACTAATGAAATGAACTTCATGATGACTATTGCAATAACAAATCCTCAATAAACAGAGCTCTCCTTAGATGGTGAAATTCCCTCTTTGTCGGTTGGTAACTTCCAGTGGGAACTATTTGTGGTCAGGAGGAGAACTCTTCTGGCCATCTCTCCAAGGCAATGCAAATTGAGCCAAGTCAAAATATTGAAATGTTTCCTCAATTCATCCAAAGAAGACACCCATCCAGGGGAAGAAACTAGATTTCTCAGGTGGACCTATGTAGCTGACTAAACGAGATAATTTAATTCCCTAAAATCAAGCACAACTCAGTGACTGAAAATGACTTGGTCTTAACCAAGGAGAAAAGAAAATAGTCAGAAGCTGGATTGAAAGCCACGGGAAAGTCCTTCTCAGGGCCAGGGTGCTCTCCATCCTGGAGCAACCAGTACTTTCCTTTTTCTGTCACTCCTCTTCCTAAATAACCTCACTTATTTCTATCTCTGAATCATGACCTTACACCTCTCTCTGAACTCCAGTTTCATATATCCAACTCCTTACCTACCATTTCCACTTGGAAGTCTCATTGGTATCTCAAACTGATTGTGTCCCTGCTGGGGCACTTGACTTCCTGCTTCTCCTGCACTGTTCCCTACCACCCACTCAGGGTCCAAAGACAAAGCTAGAAATCCTGAGGTCATCCTTACTTTGCCCCCATCTAATACATCAACCCCCAAAGAAAGTCAGTCTGTTTCCAAAATATACCTATCTTTATCCACTGCCGTCTCTCCAGCCCAAGCCACCGTCGTCTTTGGTCTGGATTCTTGCACTTGCTGCCAACTGGAATCCCTGCTTCTATTCCTGCCGTCCTCCCACCACCCTCCACAGAATGGCCAGAGCAAACGTTGGAAAACATAAATCACACACTGTAATATGGCATTCTAAACTGGATGCTGGAACAGAAAAAGGACATTAGTGGGGAAAACTGGTGAAATCTGAATCAAGTCTGTAGTTTTGAAAAATGATTCACGGTTATATAAGATGTTAACATTTAGGGGAAGCTGGGTAAAGGATATATGAGAACTCTCTGCACCATCTTTGCAACATTAGTGTAAATTTAAGACAATTCCAAACTAAAAAATTTATTAAAAAAAAAAAAAACCCTAAATATCATGTCTCTCCTTTGTTTAAAATCCTTGCATAACTTCCCACTGCGCTAAAATCCAACCTCTAGCTATGGCCTCATAGGTTTTACATGATCTGGCTTCTGTTACTTTCTCCATCTCATTTCCTACCAGTCTGCTCTCATTCCTATCGCTCTGGCTGCTGGTTTTCTGACAGCTCCTGGATTATGCCAGGCTACATCAGGGGCTCGGGCCTTTGCCCTTCTTGTCCCTGTATTAGTGTGTTAGGGTTGCTATAACAAAATACCACAGATGGGGTGGCTTAAACAACGCAATTCTATTTTCTCAGAGTTCTGGAGGCTGGAAGTCCAAGATCAAGGTGTTGGCAGGTTTGGTTTCTTCTGAGACCTCTCTCCTTGGTCTACGTATGGCCAGCTTTCTGCTGTGTCCTCACATGGTCATCCTCATGTGGTCTTTCCTCTGTGCTTGCACATCCCTAGCTTTGTGTATCCAAGTTTCCTCTTCTTTCAAGGATAACAGTCAGATCGGATTAGGGCCCACCCTAACGGCCTCCTTTTAACTTAATCACCTCTTTAAAAGCCTTATCTTCAAACACAGTTATAGTCTCAGGTACTCCAACATGAATTCTGGGGGGACACAAACTCAACTTACTACAACAGTCCCCTTGCCTGGACAACCCTTCAGAGAGGGTCGGCTCCTTCCCAGCCTCAGGTCTCACATGGATTTGTTACCTCTTCTGAGAGGCATTTCCTGACCACATGGCTTCTAGCTGAGCTCCCTTCCATCCTATTTATTGCCTTCTTAGCACTTCCTACAACTGGAATCCTTTGTTTACTTGCTTATTATGTGCTTTCCCCCATTCCATGAGTAGTGGAGACCTTGTCTATCTTATTGCTGTATCCTCATTGCCTCTTACAATGCCTGGCACATAGTAGGTACTCAAAATTTGTTGACAAGAAATGGTTAGTTGACAATTCAGACAAAAGCAGAGTCTCATTAGAAAATCATCTGTAACACAGTTAATCCCAAGGTAGGACCATAACTGAAGCAATACCTAAATATTTGTATAGCACTTTACAATTTATGAAGTGCTTCCAGGTAAATTAACCTGGATGAATCCTGCACACTGTGATGCAAGCATTGTTTATTCTATTTTCTTGATAAAGAAGCCAAGACTCCATTGCTTAAGTCATAGAGCTGGGGCTTTAATACATATCTTTTTGTTTCACAAAGAACAACTTTGTGTTTTTTCATTATGACATAGCTGAACTAGAAACTAAATAAATTCCCAAAATTTGGGGACTTCCCTGGTGGCGCAGTGGTTAAGAATCCGCCTGCCAATGCAGGGGACACGGGTTCGAGCCCTGGTCCGGGAGGATCTCACATGCGCGGAGCAACTAAGCCCGTGCGCCACAACTACTGAAGCCCGCGCGCCTAGAGCCCATGCTCCGCAATGAGAGAGGCCACCGCAATGAGAAGCCTGCGCACCGCAACGAAGAGTAGCCCCCACTCGCCGCAACTAGAGAAAGCCCGCGCGCAGCAACAAAGACCCAACGCAGCCAAAAATAAATAAATAAAATAAATACATTTATATTAAAAAAAAATCCAAAAACTTCTTCTAGGCAATTTCCAAGGACAGCTCTGTGAAGGACAGAGCCTCATGCCTCCAGGAACTAAACTGGACATTCTTTCCATCTGATCAGAGAAGTTTCATTGCTGAGGATTAATGGCTAATGAGAAGAAATACAGTGCCCTCCGGCCCCTTTATTGTGTGTGTGTGTGGGGTGGTGGTGGTTATAAATATGCTTTTTGTAAACTGTTCTGTTTCCAAGGGTATGAAGAAGTGAAGAAATTTGGAGAACCTGATTTCTTAAGTATTCACTGTTGGTTTTAAATAGCACTTAATATTTCCTTTAAATCTGTAGTTCTCAGCCTTGATGGCTCTTAGGTTCCCCTGGGGGAGCTCTACAAATCCCAGTGACTGGACCCCAATCCCAGACAAATGAAATCAGAATCCTGGGGAGTGGGACGGTGGCATCAGCGAGTCTAAAGCTTCCCACGTCACTTTAATATACAGCCATGATTGGGAATCATTGGTCTAGATCCTCAGATGGGGTGGGGATGGCATATCCTACGCCCTCCAAAAAGAACATATCAGGTTTGACTGGAGGGTAGACTCTAAAAGTCCACACACTTCTATATGGAATCTAGAAAAATGGTACAGATGAACTTATTGACAAAGCAGAAAGAGAGTCACAGATGTAGAGAACAAACTTACAGTTACCAAGGGGTGAAGGGGGAGGGGGAGAAATTGGGAGATTGGGTTTGACATATATACACTACTAAGTATAAGATAGATAACCAATGAGAACCTACTGTTTAGCACAGGGAACCCTACTCAATGATCTGTGGTGACCTAAATGGGAAGGAAATCCAAAAAAGAGCAGATATATGTATACGTATAACTGAATCATTTTGCTGTACAGCAAGAAACGAATACAACATTGTAAAGCAACTATACTCCAATAAAAATTTTTAAAAAATAACCATAAGAGCTTGTTAAATATGCTCATTCCCGATTACTCTGCAGATTACTTATTAATTCCAAAGGAAAAATGTACCTTTGCAATGAAGAGTTCTAGAAGACACCACCTTAAATAAGTGATCAAATTTAGCATCACCAATAACAGGGCAATGGCATATGAACCTCCTGATGTGAAGCAGTGGGAAGTAAACAACATTACTTCTGTAGTATTCTTGCCAAAGATGTTTAATATGAATCTAATCGTGAGGAAACAATCAGACAAATCCAGATTGTAAACAAGACAACTGACCTGGACTCTTCAAAAATATCACTATCATTAAGAAAAAAAAGCCAAAGGTACTATTCTAGAATCTAGATTAAAAGAGACTAAAAAGAAGAGATAATCAAATGAAATCCATGATTCTTGATTGAATCCTGTATCAACACAAATAGCTAGGATGTTTTGGAAATCATTTGAGAAATTTTGATATGGACTCATATTGAATAATATTATTCTATCAATATTACATTTCTTGGATGTGTTATGGTATTATTATTATGCAAGAGAACGAGAGAATGCTTTTGTTCATACGAGATACATGCTGAAGTATTTAGGTGCAAAGTGGCATGATACCTGCAATTTAATTTCAAATGTTGTAGCTAAATGCATACATGTTTTTACTAAAAAAAACTTTAAAAGTCCACACACTTCCGATTGGAGAATTCTGTGTTCCTAGAGGGATAGTGTCAGAAGCACTGCCCTAGACCAGTCTGCACCCCGGACCAATTAAATCAGAATCCCAGGGTGGGTGGAACCCAAGCAGGAGCCAGTGTTAAAGCTTCTCAGATGAGTCCAACGTGCAGCCAAGGCTGAGAACCGCTGCTTTTAAGTGGTACCTGCTTTGTTTGGAAGAGGAAGTGGACGCAAGCCTGCCCCCCATTAACCACAATGAACGACAGTAACCTGGCAGCAGCCGACACTCGAATGATAAGCACTGACTCTCCCAGATCTAGATTTATGGCCTTGGACAAACAACAGAGCCTTACTTTGGCATGGTGCCATCCTCCTCAGCACTAATTAAGGCCTAAATAATTCTCATCAGTATGTGCATAAAACAAATGGGCCTCAATTTAAGACAACTTCCCCATTGTTTCCTGGTTAATGTAATCACAGTTTACAGGTTTTCTCAATCATAAATATACTAGTTTTATTTTAACAAGGAGGAGAAGATATTTAAATCTAGATATCCCAATTTTTATATTTTTACACTAGATATTGGGTCATGTAAAAAGATGACTTAGGTGGGAATTGATAATAGGATAACAGCATGTACTCTATTCAATCAGTAATCAGTATGATTATCACTAGCGTCTTTCAGTTTAATTACTACTTCTTATCGTCATCCATTTCATTAAAGTTTTGGCAGGTAGGGAAGGAAACAGGGTGCAGATAGCAGTATGAAGGATGGTAGCTGAATGATAAGACTATATACCCAGAAAATGCAAAGAAATGGCCTGAGTTTATTAAATAATTTGGCAAAGCAGTGAGACAAGAGAAACATCCACCACTGCACTGCTTTCTTTAGCAATTCTGCCTCCCACCAGAAACTCCATACTCATCCCTGGACAGAAAAAGGGCATGCCAGCACATGCCATCTGCTTAGGGCTCCAGTTTTGAACCCCCTGGACAAAGCTATCTTTTAATGAAGTATTATTACATAAATATATATTTCTCAAGTTCTGATTTGGAAACATTAACAAGTGTGAATGAAAACCAATGGAGTCTTCCTTTTCTGCCTCCAGGGACCAAGCTTGAACCGCTGGGTAACCAACAGCTGCTGCTGAATATGGAAATTAGAGGAAGACGAATTGGCAAAGAAGAAGTCTAATGAAGCTGGGGCTGGCCTGTCTGGTCCAATAGCTCAGAAGCAAGACCTGAGGATTTATGGATCAGAGCCAGGCAGAGGCTGGGCAAAAACATTTAGGGCCTCTTCAGGGAACTCGGACTTGGGCAAGTTGGGTGTCATGACAGAGAGGTAAGGAGCTGGCCCCCCGGGCAGTCTCAGAGCCAGCAAGTCGCGGAGGAGGAGGCAACACAGGGTACAATAGCTGGCATTTCTCCCAGAGGAAGCAAATTGTGTTGACATGGACTCCCCACAAGTGCCCCGGGGTCCAGTGCTTCTCTTGCAGGCCGGCCTAAGTCTCAGAGAGAACTGGCCTTTGGCCTGGGTAGAGGATGCTGACTCTAAGCATGGATCCTGACTTTAGGGTGACTAACCTGGTATTTTAAATTCCTAAGAGAGGAGTGACAAAGCGAAATTCCTAGGAGAGCAGTGAAAAGACCTTAGCACTTGCCCAAAAAAGGGATACAAGACAGTAAATGATAACCATGTGATTTCTTTTTTTTTTAGATTAGACCTGAGCTGAGGATAAACCAGAAGATTACGCTGTTCCTATCAACCTATAAGGATCAAGGCGAGGCTGCACATCCATTCCATACCTCTACAAACGGAGCGGGTTTTAACTATTCATGAAGACAGGACAGAGCGACAGAGAAAAAGAGAAAGCAAGGCAATTGGTCTAGAAAGATTAAAAGATGTTCTAACCCCCTTTGCCTCCCCCGCACCCCGTATTTTTTAGATTGTGCCAGGAAAAGCAACTCAGGCACGTCTGATCTCTATCACCCTTTTCCTGATGGTCTACAGCTACATCAAAATGGTCAAGCCCACTTCAGGATCCAGTGACTGTCAACTGCTCAAAGAAGTACATTTAAGTAGGGAATGCAGTGCAGCCATTAAAAATTACTGGGAAGGATACTTCATGACGTGGTAAAAACAGGATGTTGTATGAGTCAATTTTAGGGAAATTGGTTGAAAAGTAAATTCATTAATACTTTGCAGGATGAACCAAAATGCTAACAGCAGTTATCTCTGAAGTATGGGATTACTACTGGTTTTGCTTTTTTTGTGTGTGTTTTCCAAGTTTTAAGAACCATGTTCATTTTCCAATCAGAAGAAAAGGGTTCAAGGTACACTGTGCAACACTATTTTAGACAATGAGGCTTTGACGCAGTTGGCCAGCAAAGTACCTCTGATTTCAGGCTGCTGACAAGGACACGGGACTAAACGGCTCTGTTAGGTCACCCACCACCAGGGGACCCTAACCACTGAGGATCCTGAACTTACTGGGGGAAGAGTACCCTTGCAGGTTGCATTCTTCTCTCCTCTGGAAAGTTTCAGGAACTCTGGAGAAGGCATTCAGCTGGGATGGATCTATCAAGGGGTCAAATTTGGAGATGTGGTGGGTGCCGTTCTGATCTGAGTCTCTCTGACCAGGGGTTAGCAAACTTTTTTTCTGTAAAGGGTCATGTAGTAAATATTCTAGGCTTTGCAGACCACATGAGCTCTGTTGTAAGTACTCATTCTGCTGGTGTAGCATGAAAGCAGCTTAGATATCCACAGATGAGTGAATGTAGCTGTGTTCCAAAATAACTTTATTTACAAATAAAGTAGTTTGTCGACCCCTGACAATCTTCAGGTTTCCTAACTTAGTTCAAGAAGCTGAAGTGACCGGGCACAAGCCACGGCAGTCCCCGTAAATAGATGGGTCATCATGGAATGTCACTCCTCAAGCGCTTTCCATTCCAAGGGTTGACTAGTGGTGACTCTTCACGCCGAAGGAGGGGCCGCCCATTAACGCGCTTATGTTTTTAGTCATTTAATATGTTGGTTCCCCCCCAAACTAAACCATGAGTCCCTGGAGTTTGAGAAACAGGTCTGAATTTTTAACACCATCCACGCAGCTCACACAGTGACATCTAAATAGAAAGTGCTGGATGTGCTCTTGTTGAATACTGAGTGAATGAACCAGTGTCCTCCCTCACCACGCTGGTGTGAAATGTACTTCTTGGGTGACTCCTCTTGGGAACCGCTCAAGCTCTGTCCAGGCAGCCTCCACCTTGAATGGGACACCCTGAGCTCTGCACAAACACACCCATACCTTCTAGAAGAATTTGTTCTTGCCAAGGGCAGGAAATTTCTAGAAGATGTTTCTAGAAGATGTCAACATGAAGAAACAGTAAGCCTGGCCAAAGCTGTCCCTTCTAGAGAGTTTCTTAGTTTATCTCAGTGACTGTTTTCACATAAAAAGGTTTTTTTTTTGTTGTTTTTTTTTTTTTCTGATGGTACACAGGCCTCTCACTGTTGTGGCCTCTCCTGTTGCGGAGCACAGGCTCCGGACGCGCAGGCTCAGCGGCCACGGCTCACGGGCCCAGCCGCTCCGCGGCATGTGGGATCCTCCCGGACCGGGGCACGAACCCGCGTCCCCTGCATCGGCAGGCGGACTCTCAACCACCGCGCCACCAGGGAAGCCCAGGTTTTCAAGTTGACAAAGTTTATGAGCCCTTAGATAGTTCTTCTGGGCACTTAGGTATCTCCATGGCCTCCTGCATCTTTTTTTGCATCTCCTTGGCTCAATGACAGCACCAAAGGGGTCAGCTTGTCAGAACTCTCTTACTCATTTTGCCACAGCCTCAATTTTCATCTTTCTCCACAAATGCAAAACATGAAAATGAAGTAGAAATTAATAAGTGAAGCCCTGCAGCTTCTAGATACAGGTTCTTCCCTCAATGCGTCCTAATGGAACCCACAACCCAATGTCAGGGTGAGGTTCTTGTAGGTCAAATCATCCACTCCCAAGGGGATGGGGATTTAGAAATGTATCGCCCCGACAGAAAGAGGTGGGGCAAAAGCCAGGTCTGAAGTGAATTTTAAGCAATACTAATAAAGTTCCTGGCTAAAATTTAGCGAGAGTCAGAATGCCTCACGAGGTAAACATTTGCTAGAGGGTTACACTGATTTTTAAGGTGGGATTCGTGTGCGTGTGTGAATATGTGAACATACGCACAGCCCAGAAAATATGTGTACACGTGTATGTGTGCACACATACACCTGATTGCATTCATTCTTCTAAGCAAATGTCATTGAGAAGATTTGTGTTCAATCCAATGATCTAGAGTTCCAAGGTCCCCATCAACCTTCTTGACCGCCAGTGACAATCACTCCAGATGACAGAGATTTCTGCACAGAGGCCACAGAAAGTACAGAATGATGAGAAAAGCCAGAGCTTCTCTGAGGTCCCAGGCACAGATCGTGCTGCTGGCCCCGGCCACACAGGAGCTGTGAGGGGCTCTCAGAGTCCGTGAGGGGAGAGCGCGGTATGGGTTACGGCGGGGCATGGGGTGGGGTGGCAAGGGGGCTACTCACGCTGTTGTTGCTTCCTTTGTTGTCCTCATACTTGGTTTCTATATGAATGGAGAATTTTGGCAGAAAGGAACACTACGGAAAAAAAGAAAAGTTTCATCAACATACCGTTTTTTCTCTCTTCACATCTTCAGTTTAGCCTCTGGCTGCTTCTCCTGACCGTTTGGTTGCGAGCACTGTCCACGATCAGAAATGTTAAGATGCTAGGTCCATGTCCGTATGCAAGGAAAGCCACCTTTTTGGCAAAGTGAACATGATTTCATCCAGGAGTCAGGCCAGAGAGAATAACTAAGCAATCAGGCAAGTGGCCAAAGAGGACATTTCCAAAAAGAATATGCTTTATGAGTCCGACCACAGGCTTTAGAAGAGCAACCCCCTGGAACAGAGACAATTCCAGTTCCAGGGTGCTTCACTTCAGGGAGTAGCTGCCAGTGCTGGGAACCAGCCCTAACCGTGATGTACATATTCATATAAAGCTAGAGGCAGTAGCTTAGAGCTTTAAGATTATAAGTTACTTAGGCCTACCCAGATGACCCAGGATAATCTTTCCAAGGTAAAACCAGCTAATTAGCAACCTTCATTCCATGTGCAATCTTAATTCAGGCTCCAGAAATTTGAACATATACATCTTCAGGGAGCCATTATTCTGCCTAACACAGGGTGGGATGTGTGTGTGTTTGTTTTCTGTCTTTTTACTCTTGAATAAAATATCTAGAATTTGGTGTTAAAAAAAAAAGATTATAAATTACTGAAGTCAGACAGACCCGGTTTTAGTTTTGGATTTATCACTTGATAGCCATGTGACTTTGGACAAGTCATTGAACTTGTCTGAACCCCAGCAATATTGAAACAGGTAAAATAACGATTACTTAACAGTGACATTGTGAGGGTTAAATAAAATCACGTGCATAAAACGTAACAGTGCTGGGCATCCAGCCAACTTTGCACAGAGGGCAGCAAATCAGTATGAGGCTGCAGCTGAACTTGACATAAAAGGCGGTCTCTCCTTTTGTCGGCACAGGGGAGAAAAACCCCAAATGCACACCATCCTGGCGTCCCCGTCTCCTTGAGCCCATTCTATGTATTCAGTAGACTATAAGGGTTAGCATAGCTTGAGAAGGGTATTTTTTTTTTTTTTTTTTTTCCCCCCGTACACGGGCCTCTCACTGCTGTGGCCCCTCCCGCTGCGGAAGCACAGGCTCCGGACGCGCAGGCTCAGCGGCCGTGGCTCACGGGCCCAGCCGCTCCGCGGCATGTGGGATCTTCCCAGACCGGGGCACGAACCCGTGTCCCCTGCATCGGCAGGCGGACTCTCAACCACTGCGCCACCAGGGAAGCCCGAGAAGAGGATTTTGATGGATGTCGATGTAGCCTTCCTCCTGCTGGCACTGAGCAGGGCATTCACCTTCTTTACCACCAGAGATGGGATTGAAGACTACTGGCTAAAACGACCTAGCAACTCCACTGGGAGCTGCTGGTATTGGAGGAGTGAGGCTTGGGCCAATATGCTCACAGTCCAAGAGGTTGGCTCCTTTATTTCTTTATCCAACGTACATAGAGCACATATTCTATACCTGGCACTGGTCTAAGAGCTTCCAAGTTCTAATTCCTTTATTCCTTGTCACCACCCTATGCAGTAGGAACTATTATCATCAGCCCTGTGTTAAAGATGAGGAAACGGAGGCACAGAGAGGTTAAGTAAATGGCCCATGATCACATAGGTAGTGAATAGTAGAATTGGGATTGAAAGTCTGGTGGCCTGGTCCCCGAGTCCATGCTCCTGATGACCACCCCACTGGTTCTCAGCAGGGAATCTCTGAACCTGTAGCAGCAGCACCCTGGAACTTCTCAGAAAGGCAAATTCTTGGGGCCAGCGCCAGACCCACTGAATCAGAAACTCTGGGGATGGAGCCCAGGCATCTGTGTTTAACAAGCCCTCCAGGGATGCTGACGCAGGCTTAAGCTGGAAAACCACCCCACTATACTGTGCATGGGAAGGAAAGAGAGAGAAAGCATTATCTAAAACCCCGAGGTCCACATGGTCACCCCCTCGTGACCGTGATCCCCTTTCAGCCCAGCTGAGACCCCCCGAAATGGCATCTGTGCAAGAAGGCAGAGGCCTTCGATGTGCCATTGATAATTCTGCTGACATCACATGCCTGTGTGCATTCGGTGTTCATCTGTCTTAATCTGAGTGAAACAAGCAAGATGAACGTGACTAAGCAAACATGGAAACAATCAATCCCAGTAATTGCCTTTATGGAGAATGAAGCCCTGTGATCATTCATTAACACTTTCTTTGCTGTCTCCTCTCAAACCTCTCACTGCACAACTGCTGCCCTCACACCCAGACCCAGGGAGTTCCAAGGAGGGGCCTCCCATAGTGAATCGAGATGGAGCGGCTCAGAGCCTCACGGTAGAGCTCTCAATCAACACGTGAACTTGAGGACACGCACCTGCAGAGACCCTTTTAAAAATAACAAGCTTCAGGTGAACCGATTTGTCCTTTTAAACCCATAATTCATGAGGCTAAATCCAACGTGTGCACAGTACAAGGTGGCGAGAGAACGGAGCTGTCCAGGGTGGGGAGGTGGGTCTGGGTGCGTCAGAGTGGAACCCCGCAAGGAGTTTTTATCAGTTGAATCTCTAAACCACTTAACTAAGGTCAAACAAATGAATTTTAGCATTTGGGTATTACACCCAAATACAAAATGCAAAACTCTTATGCAAGTTAACAGATGTTGTTATTTTTGAGTCAAGGACTTGGGTTATTTTCATGTCAGAATGGCAACCCTGCCAGAGGCTAGAAGTGCACCTGGTTTCCGCAAGGCAGTGGGCAGACCTGGGTCAGCCAGGCCAGCTCCAGGCTGGTCGGTGCTTTCTCCTTCGGCAGTGGTTTGGGACTGATAATCCCCTTGGGATATCTGATGGCTGGTTCTCGGAGCCTTGGAGTGTGTGCTGTCTCATGTTAAAATCAGAAGTATCTCTGGCTCGGGGCATTTTTAGTGCTATCACTAAAATCTTTCTGGCCAGAATCTTTTTATCCATCTTGAGATAAACTCCTGCTTACCCCAAGCAGGTTAGCTTCCCTAAAAATCCAGCCCTCTAATCCTAGTCGAGTCTGAACTGTTAAGCAAGGCTTTTTTCCTTTCTCCCTGGCTGGCTTCCTACTGTATCTCACCACCGAGGTTATCTTAAACCCTCTTCCCTTCTCAAGACCCCGCACCTGGTTTCACTCTTCCTCCCTCGCGGTTGATAATTTTGATTCATAGTTTAACGAAAACACAGACCACGTGACAGAAACACCTACAACTTCCTTCCCTTCCGTGACAGAAACACATACAACTTCCTTCCCTTCCGTTATTGCAAATCTTCTGCTTATTCCTTTATTTTTCAAAAATTTATTTATTTAATTTATTTTATTTTTGGGTCTTCATTGCTGCACGCGGGCTTTCTCTAGTTGTGGCGAACGGGTGCTACTCTGTTGCGGTGCACGAGCTTCTCAGTGTGGTGGCTTCTCTTGTTGCGGAGCACAGGCTCTACGCACGCGGGCTCAGTAGTTGTGACTTGCGGGCTCTAGAGGGCAGGCTCAGTAGTTGTGGCGCATGGGCTTAGCTGCTCCGTGGCATGTGGGATCTTCCCGGACCAGGGCTCGAACCCGTGTCCCCTGCACTGGCAGGCGGATTCCCAACCACTGCGCCACCAGGGAAGTCCTGCTTATTCCTTTATGATGCTTCTTATTCTTCATGAATCAGAGAAAGATGCTGCCTTCTTTTTATCCCAATGGAAAAATAATATAATGATCAGAACTGAGACATAGGAGTCATCAGACCTGAGATGTATCAACTTGGGCAAATTATTTTCCCATCCCCAGCCTGTTTCCTCATTTACCGAATGGGGACTATCCTTCTCTACTCTGTAGGCATACTGAGAAGATCAAAGAGATCATTCAGGTAAACCCAGCACAGTGCCTGGCACAGAATAGGTGCAGGGTTAAAAACATATGTAAGTCTCTTCTCCGGAAACTTGTTTCATTGATTATTTGCATCTTCTCCCTGCTTCCCTTCTACCGTCTAAAAACATAATGAAAAGTATCACATTCTTTCTTTCTTCCTTCCTTCCTTCCTTCTCTCCTCCCTCCATCCGTCTCTCTCTCTCTCTCTCTCTTTCTTTGGCTGTGCCGGGTCTTAGTTGCCGTGTGTGGGATCTTTTAGTTGCGGCATGTAGGAATCCTTAGTTGCAGCGTGTGGGATCTTTCTAGTTGTGGCACGCATGACCTCGTTCCCTGGCCAGGGATCAAACCCGGGCCCCCTGCATTGGGAGCGTGGAGTCTTAACCACTGGACCACGAAGGGAAGTCCCCAAAGTGTCATATTCTTAAAAAACAAACAAGCATCAAGTTCCCTCAGTTATGTTTCTTCCTCAATCTACAACCAATCCCATTCCTCCTCGTCTTCACAATCCAAGTCTATTAAAAGAACAGTCGATGCTTGCTGGCTCTACTTTTTCATCTCCTACCATTTTTTTCTCAACCAGTGCAATATGGTATGGAAATGACTGATGATCAAAGAATTTCCAAAGCAGCAATTGATTCTGCATCCATGCCCTGTAGGGCTCTCTACACTGTTCTCTGTGACGAAGCAAATTCCTCCTACGACAGCAGCTCCTTCCCAGCCTTCTCTTTCCTCCTCCATTCCTTCAATGAAGGTGGTCCCTTAGGTTCTGCCCTCCACCCTATTTTCTTGCACCAAGTGATCTCATCTGCTCCTGACTTTTCCATGACCCTTTTTTATGAATCCTCCCCAACTGACATCTTTCACCCCAACTGCCCTTGTCGCATGTCCAGTTGCCCACTGGCTGTCCCCAACAAGGGTCCTCTAGGCCCACCAAACTTGAATGGTCCATACCGAACTCGAATGTTCTTCTGCACTGCACGAGTTTCCCAGGGCTATCAAATTACCACGAATGTGGCTTAAAACAACAGAAATGTAACCTCTCACAGTCTTGGAGGCCGTAAGTCTGAAATCAAGGTGTTGGCAATGTCGTGTTCCCTCTGAAGCCTCTAGGGAAGCATCCTTCCTTGCCTCTTCCAGCTTCTGGTGGCCCCAGGTGCTCCTTGGTCTGTGGCTGCAACTCCAATCTCTGCCTCTGTCTCCATTCACCTTCTTCCCTCCGTGTGTGTCTGTGTCCTCTTCTTGTAAGACATAAGTTATTGGATTTGGCCCACCTTAAATCCAGTGTGATTTCATCTCTCATCTCAAGGTCCTTAAGTAATTACACCTGCAAAGACCCTACTTCCAAATAAGGTCACACTTGAGGTTCCAGTGGACATGAATATTTAGGGGGACATTATTCCATCCACTACACTCACCCATCACATCCAGTGAACCCCCAAGTTCTGCTGACTCAGTTTCTCTCCTTAAGGGGAAGACCTGGAGTCTTCTGTATCTGACCCGAATCTTCTTTCCGGCTTTGCCCTGTATTCAACCCATGGCCAGCCACAGAAGACCACTTTCCATTCCCTGGAACACTTCTGGCTACCATGCTTCTATGCCTACAGTTCCCCCAGCCTGACATTTCCTCCCTAAATTTTACCCATCAGCCATCTCAAACCACTTCAGAATGATTATCCCTTGTATGCACATAGCATTCTGTTTGTTCCTTTGTCACAGCACTATCTCCTTTTCCATCATCACAATGAGTTGTCTATGTGTCTGGCTCACCAACGGGATGATAAGCTCCAATACTATTCCAACACCAGGATCCCTCCCCTCCTCCCCACTGCCATTAGGAATGGCTTAAGTCACTTTCCCTCCAGTTATTCAGGCATCAGAGCATCTACTTTAATTTCAATTTGCTCAAATCTGCTTTCTGTGACAAAGGGCTTTGCTCCAGCTGGGAAGATACCACCTAACCTAGTCATTCTCAAATATCCAGGGGGTGGAGAAGGGAGAACCCCACCTTCCAACCCTGGACTTTCTCAAAATATATGCCAGCCCCTAAAGATTCTGACACATTTCCTAGGGTGAGGGGGATTCCATATCACTGAGGGAACTGTCAGAGTGTAGGAGCAGAAAAAAAAGTTGGGAATCCTGACACAACCAAACTGTTACATGATGCAAGAAGAGAGACATCAGGAGTGTCACCAACTGGCTAAAACTGGAAGATGTCCAAGGGATTCAGAGGACTCTTATGCTCTCCATGTCATTTGGGAACACTGAATGCTTAAAGTTCCATTTGGCCCATAGCAACATGGAGGAAAGACTAAAATACCCAAGGTAGGGACCTCCCTGGTGGCTCAGTGGTTAAGAATCCGCCAGCCAATGCAGGGGTCACGGGTTTGATCCCTGGTCTGGGAAGATCCCACATGCCACGGAGCAACTAAGCCCGTGTACCACAACTACCGAGCCTGCGCTCTAGAGGCCGAGAGCCACAACCACTGAGCCCGTGTGTCACAACTACTGAAGCCCACATGCCTAGAGCCCGTGCTCTGCAACAAGAGAAGCCACCACAATGAGAAGCCCGTGCACCGCAACGAGGAGTAGCCCCTGCTCGCCGCAGCTAGAGAAAGCCCGCGCAGCAACAAAGACCCAACGCAGCCAAAAATAAATAAATAAATTTAAAATACCCAAGGTAGACAGAATTCTAAGATGGTCTCCAAGATTCCCAGCCCCTGGTATAATCTTGCACACTTTGTATAATCCCTCCCCTTAAGTGTAGACAAGACCTGTGAATATGATGGGATAGTTGCTCTTCTGATTAGATTACAAAGGTGATCAGATTATGTTACATTATATAAGACTTCTTTTTAGAAGAAGCAGGTTGATTTTGAGGAAGTAAGCTGCCATATCCTGAGAGGGCCACGTGGCTAGAACCTGAGGGAGGCCTCTAGGAGCAAAGAGCGACCCCTGGAGGCCAGCGAACTAGAAAACCAGACTTCAGTCCTACAACCGCAAGGAACAGAATCCTGCCAACAACCAGAGAGCTTGGAAGAGGACCCTGAGCCTCAGATGAGATTGGAACCGTGCCTGAGACCTTGATTTCAACCTGACTGAGACTCTGAACCAAGGACCCAGCTAACCTGAGCCCCAGTGGAAACTCTGAGAAAATGAATGTGTGATGTTTTAAGTAACTAAGTTTGTGGGAAATTTATTATATAGCAATAGAAAATAATAGAAATTTATTATATAGCAAATTTATTATATAGCAATATAATAAAAAATTATATAGCAATAGAAAAGCAATAATACCAAACCTCAAGAATCCCACCATTGCTTCCCTGCCAAATCACCCATCTGGTTCTCATCTGAGTAAAGTATCACTGACTTTGAGGTCTGAACATACCTAGGGAAATGGGACGGGAAATCTGTATTCTTTCTTAGTTGTTCCACCTGTGATGTCATCCACTTTGTCAGTGGCCACTACTTATTGCCCAGGGCGATATTTACTAGGAACTGATGCCACAAAACTTGCCATTGACTGGTGTCCAGATGCAGCAGTGTGCACCTAGCCCACAGGGAGCGAGTAGGGTTGTTCAGTAGAAAGAATCCAGGTTTTGGAGTGAGACAGCCTTTAATTCAAACGCCAGCTTCTTTTCACACAAACTGAGACTTTGGGCAAATTCCTTAATCACCCTGAGCTTCAGTTTTCTCATCTGTAAAATGGATACAATACCAACCTCACAGCTGTGGGGTGAGATCACAAATGTCCAAGGCCAGGCAGTATCTGGCTGAACAGATACTACAGAAATGTTGGCTCACCCCGTTGTACCCCTCCCCATGAAATCCCACAGACTATATGGAGAGTAAATAGAGCTGGTATGTCTGTAGGGGGACCCTTCCACTGTGTATGTGCAAGGATGTCCTGGGAGGTTGTGGGTTTGCTGAAGTGGTGGCAACACAACACCTGATTGGTCCTTGCCATGACATGGATGGTGGCCAAGCCACAGAGCAGGCTTGGGTTCCTCCAGCCTTGCTGTGACCCCTGACCTGCTGTGTTTTGAGGACATGTCATCACATCTTCCAGGTCCATCCTCTTACTATCCTCCTTTACCTAAAGGCCTAGCAGCTCCTCTTTCTGCACAGGGGCCCTCTCCCCTCACCTCTTCTCAGATTTCCTTGATCCCCTGCCAACTACACGTAGGGAAACAAGAATACTACCAGAATCTCGGTGAATCTTCTTCTTTCCTAGATCTAAAGGCTTTGTGCCTGTTGGTTCACTCAGCCTTATTTTAAAAACCGAGGCTCAGAAAAGTTAAGAAATAGCATCAAAAAACAACATTTGGGAACCCCAGGGGGTCCCATGAGATGAGCCTGCTTATAGGCAGAGGGTTGGGCCAGTGACTCCAGAGCAGTGCAATGAAGCAGGGAGAGGGGCCATGAAACGCCCTCATTCTCCGGAGCCTGGGGGACGTCATGAGTCATTGCGGCCCCTCCCTGCCCTCCTTCCTCCCCTGGGCCCATTCAAGATCTGGAACCTTCTCTCTCATGAAAAATCTTTTTCTCTCTCTTGTTAACTAGAAAAGCAGCTTGGCCAGGAGAATCATAACAAATATTCACTTTATTAGACCCAGGGTTTATTTTGTCCCTAACCCTCTAAAAATAACACTGGTATCATGGAGAAATCAGATAAAAAAGGCAAAAGATCTCCTATCATCTCCTCTTTGACTTTCTAGCTTAGATCCTCCCAAGCCAGAAGAGTCTCACTAGTACTGCTTTCATCTGCTCCCTACCAGGACCAACTTCCTTTGTAGCCAGTATCTGAGCATCTTTAATTTGTCTTTCAAACACAGTGTTATCCACTGGCATGAACCTCTTATTGCAAAGTGATCATCAGGTACCTGTGACATCTCCAGCACCTAAAACCGAATGTATAGAAAAGCAATGTTCTCCGTTGAAGATTAAATATGTGTACTTGTATGTACTGGAAGTGATGGGAGAATCTGCAGTCGGGAAGAAGAATGCCAGGAAAGACGAGTGAAGTACCTGGGCCCCTGCAAGAATAATTTCCAGACACAGGCACACCTAGGTTCAGTGTTGGGAAAGGAAAGTAGCATATGCAAAATACATGGCAGAGCTGAATTTTCAAATCACTACAGCCATGCTTTGGAAAAATGAAAGAGCTATTTTTAGTCCAGTGATTGATTAGGGTTGCTATGGCAATAAGAAACACTTAAGAGAAGGAAACTGAATGTAAGCAAGTCTTAAAGAGAAAGGTGCAAGTGCATTGGGAATTTCATAGTCAGTTTCTGGGTGGTGCTGGCTGCAGTTTCCACACCTGCCTAGGGCGAGAGGTGATGGTGGCTGCAGAGAACTGGCCAGGGAGACAAGTCTGAGGCTCTCTGGGGGCTCTGCACTTCAAAAACATGCAGTGGCGACACTTCTGGAAGAACTGCATCATCCGCTTTGATGATCATCATTATTGTCATACTATACCTGCCACAGCACCTAGCGCATGGTGAAAACTGTAAGTTAAAGGGTACTAATCCCTCCCCATACCAGTAAAGTAAAAATCATATTCTAACAGTACGTTTCAAAAACTTACTTAATGATGCTTCATCTGGTGCGCTTGTTAAAAACAGATCCCAGGGGGGCTTCCCTGGTGGCGCTAGTGGTCGCGCGTCCGCCTGCTGATGCAGGGGAACCGGGTTCGCGCCCCGGTCTGGGAGGATCCCACGTGCCGCGGAGCGGCTGGGCCCGTGAGCCATGGCCGCTGAGCCTGCGCGTCCGGAGCCTGTGCTCCGCAACGGGAGAGGCCACAGCAGAGGGAGGCCCGCGTACCACAAAAAAAAAAAAAAAAAAAAAAAAACAGATCCCAGGCTCCTCTCCTAATGACTTGCTTTCAGAAAGTTGGTGGAGTCCCAGAACCCACACCTGAACCTAGAGCTTGATTTTTCTTTTCTTTTTAAAATAACGTTATTCACATCCCATATTATTCACCCATTTCAAGTGTACAGATCAGTGTTTCTTAGTCTGTTCACAGAGTTGTGCAGCCATCACCACGATCTGAGTTTAAAACATTTCATCACCCTAAACAGAAGTCCTGTGCCCATTAGCAGTCCCTCCCACCTCCCCCTTACCCCATGCCTGAAGAAACCACTAAGCTACTTTCTGTCTCTGATTTGTCTATTCTGGACATTTCATACAAATGGAATCATATAATATGTGGTCTTTTGTGTTTGGATTCTCTCACTTAGCATCCTTTTTTATGGCAGAGTAATATTCCACTGTATGGATATACCATATTTAACTTACCCATTCACCAAGTGATGGACATTTGCTTCCAGTTTTTGGCTATTATGAATAATGCTGCATGGACATTCTTGTAGATGTTTTTGTGTGAACATATGTTTTTATTTCTCTTGGGTATACACTTAGAGTGGAATTGCTGGTCATATGGTACCTCTACGTTTAACTTTTGGAGGAACTGCCAGATGGTTTTCCAAAGTGGCTGTACCATTTTGCGTCCCCACCAGTAGTGTCTGAGGGTGCCAGGTTCTCCACATCCTTGTAGCACTTATAATTGCCCAGTGTTTCTTAATCCCAGAAAGTTCTGAAATACCTTTGGGTCAAAATGATGATCCCAGGTAACCATTCCTCATGTCCAACTGAGACACACAGACATGACTCAACACTGAGGTAAAAATGACAATAGTATGGATACTGTACTAACTATCATCAGGCACTCTTCCAAGTATGTGGTATATAATAATTAATCTATTAACTCCATAACCCTCATATAACTCTATGAGGGATATACTACTGTTACCCCCATTTTACAGATAAGGAAACAAAGGCAGGGAAAGGTTGCGTAGCATGCCCCAAATCATAACATTTACATGATAGAGCTGGGATGGATTCAACTCAGGCTATCTGGCTCTGAGTTCAAGCTCATGACTCCACATCCTGCTGCCTGTTGAGTATTAGGAAAGCACACGAGTGTTTCCAGTGGAGTTGAGTGCTCAGTTGGGGGTGATGGTGGCTAAGGCCCCTCAGTATGTCCTGTGGCCACTGAGAGCAAAGAAAATATGTCTATGTGCATCCATTCAATGAGAGATGTGCCTCTTTTAAACAAGCCCAAAGAAGGAAAAACAGGAGGTACCCGAAAGATAAATTGGGGAAATAGTCATTTAAGAAATTCATAGGACTTCCCTGGTGGCGCAGTGGATAAGACTCTGCACTCCCAATGCAGGGGCCTCGGGTGTTTGATCCCTGGTCAGGGCACTAGATCTCACATGCATGCTGCAACTAAGAGTTCTCACGCCACAACTGAGGAGTCTGAGTGCTGCAACTGGGGAGCCCGTGTGCCGCAACTAAGGAGCCCACGTGCCGCAACTACTGAAGCCCGCGTGCCTAGAGCCCATGCTCCGCAACAAGAGAAGCCACCACAACGAGAAGCCCGTGCACTGCAACGAAGAGTAGCTCCCGTTCTCCGCAACTAGAGAAAGCATGCGCACAGCAACAAAGACCCAACACAGCCAAAAATAAATGAATAAATCAATAAATTTATAAAGTAAATAAATAAAATAAAATGGTAAAATGCTTTGTGTTAAAAAAAACAAATAAAATGTTATGCAGGGTCGTGGTGGCCAATGAGGCATGTCCATAGAACTTCCTGGACCAAAGAAGAAAAGTTTGAAAACCGCTGATTGAGCCCAATAATTCAATGCTTTATTTCTGGTTAGCAGCCGGAATCCTTCCATGTCTGAGAGCAACATTTTACAGGAGGCTTGGAGTCAAGAAAATTAAATGGAAGAGTTGAGAAGCTGGCTTGGGGTAGATGAAGTATTTATAGGCTTTTAAAAGATCATTTCCTTTTAGGACTTCCCTGGTGGTACAATGATTAAGACTCCGTGCTCCCAATGCAGTGGGGCCGGGTTCCATCCCAGGTTAGGGAACTAGATCCCGCAGGCCGCAACTAAGAGCCCGCATGCAGCAACGAAGATCCCGCGTGCCACAATTAAGACCCAGCATGGCCAAATAAATAAATAAACATTCAAAAAAAAGAGATTATTTCCTTTTAGCTTTTATCTGGAATTCAATGCATTCCTCTCTGACCATCTTGTTCTGACTGCAAGCAACATGTGTTCCCTCCTATCAATGAACATAAAACTCTATATAGACTTGACCTTCTCTCTAATGGAACCCCACTGAAGACATCAATTCCCTGGTACTATATTCTGTATTATCATATTAAATGCACTCCAAAGCCATACAGGGAATTTCAGCTTGAGATGGGATCCTTAATAAAACTGGATTTGCAAATGCTTCCTCCTGTCACTAACAGAAGACTTACACCCAGAATGTTCCAGTGAACCTGGTGAAATAGGTGTAGAGTTTAGGATTTATTACCTTCTAGGAATCTGGGGCTGGAGCCTGTGCTGTTTGTAAAACAGGAGACTGTGGGTGGTGAATCTGTATGTAGAGGCAGTAGACAACCTAGATTTTAAACTACCTTTCGACTTTCTTTACTCTTCGTCAGAAAAATTGTATCCTTCCATTTGGACAGAAAATTTGCCCCACAGTTGGAAGGTAATATATATATACTCTTCTGTGCATAGAAAATCTTCAATAGACACAACAATTTCAAGAAGGTGTATGTCTGGTTGTCCCGCATCTACTCAGAATCTCAGTCATCCTGCAGGGAGAGATGCAAAGGAAAGAAGGGGAGACATTTGGGCTTCCTTGGCTGTTCTGGGTTCCGAGGGTCACATATGATGTTATACATCTGGGTGGGTGGTCCTAGAGACAGGATAGTTGGGAAAAAATTGCAAAGAAGATCGGTCCAGAAAAATGAGATGAGGAACCCAAGTGGAGAAAAAAAGTGGAAGAATTTTAAAGCAAAGAGGAGGCAAAAAGGAATCACATGTAAATAATAAAGATGAGGATGAATCAGAGAGTGATTTCCCAAATATAGGCTGCATCGAAAGAAAAATGTGGCCAAAGAGGAGCGGTGGGGCCTGAAAGAGAAGTGGGGGAGGGTGAGAGGAAGGCAGTGTGTAGAAGGCAGAGCATGGAAATACAGCAGGAAACAGCTGTTTGTATTCCAGCCCACAGTAAGGAAATGAATGACAGCCTCTCCGCTGCTTCTCACCAGCCTGCACCCTACACTGAGGCTTCTGTTCATTCATTAGTTCCTCCATTGATGAAGCCTCGTCCCTCTTCTGACATGCTGAGTAACAGCCACTCACTGGAGAAGCGAGGCCAGGAGGGAGAAGGAGCAAATGCATGAATGTAAGTATGTTTCCTCAATGGGGCATTGTTTGCTACTGGCGCTTCTATGAAAATTGAGGAGGGAAACTAAATTCAGGCTCATCCAATCTAGAGCTGGACCTGCCAGGGCAGAAATAAGCACAGGGTGCTTGTGAATACCAATAGCTACACACGACAGAGGCAGGACAAGGAGTGAAGGAGCAGGCGGAATACCTCAAATGAAAAAGAACCGCATGTAAATAAGAGAGACTGGAACGAATCAGTGACTCCCCAAATATAGGTTGGCATGTGGCCAGGTAGGAAACTTCCAGATTACAAGCCTTCTCAGTTAAAAATGGTAAGAATCACCCCTCTTAACCAACTGGGCAAATTCCTCACTTAAATACATACTATCATGTAGTTCTGAGTATCTTAGTGACTAGAAAAGTTGAAAGACATGGGGGCAACTTGCATTCACTTTATTTAATCACTGAAATGTACTAATTCAGTATATCCATACTTATATGTGTTTTATTTTATTTCTGCAGAAAGAAAGCTGTCCCACAAAATCTTCCAGGTTGTATTACTCTGATCTCACCACCTTGAATTGAACACAACTCCATAGGTATCAATAAATTGTAGAAGAGAAATCTAATTTTCAGTACAAGTGGAAAATAGAAAAGAAGGAAAGGAGTACTTCTTAGGGAAATCTTCTATTGAAAATGCCTTTAAACAAATATTTTTTTCTTTGGTGATTATCCTCTGTGAAGTCATTCTTAGCGGTGTTTAAAAAGATGCAAACGTGGACCTAGAGATTATCATACTAAGTGAAGTAAGTCAGAGAAAGACAAATATCATATGATATCGCTTATATGTGGAATGTAAAAAAGATACAAATGAACTTATTTACAAAACAGAAACAGACTCACAGACATAGAAAACAAACTTACGGTTACCAAAAGGGAAAGGCAGGGTGGGGGAGGATAAACTAGGAGTTTGGGATTAACAGCTACACAATAGTATATATAAAATAGATAAACAACAAGGTCCTACTGTATAGCACAGGGAACTACATTCAATATCTTGTAATAACCTATAATGGAAAAGAATACAAATATACATATACATGTATAACTGAATCATTTTGCTGTACACCTGAAACTAACACAACATTGTAAGTCAACTATACTTCAATTTTTTAAAAATGCAAATAACTTTAAAAGCTACGTTATGGTAGAGAAGCATATTTTCGCTTCTGCTCTCCCCCCCACCAAAATGGCTGAATTAATTTTCTTTGATGTACAAAGAAGAGCTTGGGAACAGCTAGAGCAAATGGAACTGGGATAAATCAGACAAACAACACTGTTCCAAAGTCTTCCCCAGGCAGCAATCAACTGGGTTGCTGAGACGTGGAGACAAGTCCTAGCCCCGCATAAGGACAAAGGCACTTCGGCGAATAAGCTTGTTTGTAACTGGTTCACCCATGCAACCAAGTTCTTTTTCTAAATGGAAATAAATCAGAATGCATAAGCTCACTGTCATCCCCATGTACTGCTGCCTTGGCTGTTTGGTCTAACAGAATTGACTTTGCTTGAAAAGAACCTGCAGGTTCTGTGTCACCTGATTCTTAAAAAAAAAAAAAACAAACAAAAAAACAAACTCATTACAGTTGGGAGTTCTTCAAAAAAAAAACTCTGGTATTTGAGTCATAGTAATCTTCAGGCAACACATTAGCCCACTAAAATTTAGGAAAAAAGTAACATTTACTGAAATAGAATTAGTCCACTGGCTTATTTAGTGGGCACATAATAGCTCTGACCCTGAGAGAAGCTTCTGGAGCATCCCTAAGTTTTAGAAGACTGGCTTTGCAAAATCCGAGGTCTCATGGACAAACAGAGTGTGGGAAGTGTTGCATACTACAGCCTCCTTTTGGAGATTCCCAACGATACTGTTATTCTACAATAACAAAATGTGTTAAAATCAGTATAACCCGGTGTTTCCTTTACTTAACTGGCTATGAACCATCTTAGTGATAGTTATAAATGGTTCCAGACTGTCTAAGTTTTCTTGAACCTGGAAGACTTCTGAACTTGGTTGTTCTGACTCTATGACACCAGCCTCATGCCATGACCCATGACTCACCTGACTTCACCACCTTCTCTGGGAGGATGGCCTGTGTCTTGCTCATCCAGCGTCCCCAGCTGGAAGACTGTTTCTATGGCCTGGTCCCTAACAGGTCCCAGCTCATATGGCCCCATTTCTAAGAAGGCATACTTCTGTTGTCCCCTCCACCCCCAAATTACATACTGCCCCGGATACTCAGGGTTAACTGTGATGCAGAGACCTAACTCCCATCATTACCCCATCTCCATGATGCCAAAAAAGGAATATTTAGGGACCTCCATTCTATCTTAGCTCACATAGTAGCTGAGATGGCCAGATTGTCTTCTAATTTCCTTCCGAGCAAGACCACTCCTAGAGTTCAGGTGTAATAATGTATTTGCCCTAGACTTGTAACTATTTCCTGGTTATGCAATTTAGGGGTTTCTACTACCCTTGGCTGGGACTCAGTGGAAGGTGGGGGAGGGGAAGCTTAAGAAGGACGAGAGGTCTCAGAGGAATGGAGGTCGGTCTGTACACACAGCACCCATCAGCTCTTTCTATTATCGGGGAAGCTGATGAGGTCAAGATTGAAAGTGAAATTCCTATCCAGGACAGTTAGCTGCTTTCAGAAAAATACCTCTATCTCCCTAGTGCCACTCCTGGGAAGATAACCCGAGTTCACCTTGGGTTACTGACGACTCAATTGTGAGCAGCCCGACTTTCTTCCCCAGCTGGACTAACCCACCACTGAACAAACGCATCTCTCACTGCGGCTCAGTACCATTTGAGGTTCTCATGCAAGAGTCATTTCCTACTCCCTGGTTTCTTACAGTTAACTTTTTCTACCTCTTTCAACTAAATAATTAAAATGCTGGGTAGCACTGGACAGCCCATTACTATCTTTGGGGAACGGCTAGCCTTCCAACTAACAGAAGGGTGCTCTCCATTTATCGTCACCTCTTCTGCGGATTCGTATTAAAAGATGTTTTGGTGGAGTGGGTGCTCATGGCAGCAAAATATATACAGCAACTGTATATTCTAGGTCACTGCTACTGACTTATAATAGCTTGAGTTTTCAATTTCTTACAAATGAGAAGAAAAGCCTTTTCTTCCCCCCTTCATTACTACTGAGGTTGAACTGACGCTGCTGAGCTATGTTCATACTCCAGTGAGGCCTTTTTTTAGCCCTAGAAAAACAAAATCGGCGACTTTGGAAAGCAGCCAGTCTCCTTGGGCACCTTCCTCTGTGACCTTATAAACTTCAGAAGAACCGGCAGGTTTTGAAGAACTGGTTAGATGGTCTGTCCTCTGGAAAATAGCTGTTGGGTTGTTCTTTGTTTACTGTACAATTAAGATTTTTTTCCCTACAACTGAGCTAAAGATATGTTTTTTCACTTCCTGGGCAAATGGCATTTCCACATAATCCTAAACACACACAGTCACTCACAGTGATGAAAAAGCTTTTACGTATTAATAACTGTGATAACACCGAAGCCCTAGATGACCCTGAAGAGAAAGTTCCCTTAGCTGGATTTTCTCACAAATGATGGCAGCGTGAGGTCTCAGTAATAAGGTGGACAGTCAGAAATAAGACCCAGGGGATCCTAGGAATAGACATACAATGCTCTGGACCAATCATATGAGAAAAGACAACTGTCCGGAGTATTACTGAGCCCCTCTGCCTCCCTGAGGGAGGGTGGAGTATGGTGACCCCCGTTGGGAATTTGGCTTTGGGGATGTTTTGCTTTGGGGCACAGATAGGAAATATGGGGCTTGGAATGACATCAAGAAGAGGTAGTTAGGATTAAAGGATCAGTGGATAAAGAGCCCAGTGAAAAAGCATTCAAAACAGGGGAAAAGATGAAGACAATTGAAAGCCGCTGTCCTAAATCCTGGGAGCAGACGCTGTAGTCAGAGAGAAGAGTGGGCTCTTCCTCCCGGGTAGAGAGCGTGAGAACACGGCTGAGTCCTAGTCAGGAGGAGGGAGGCAGCTTCAAAATGAACACTGCAGGCCTGAAAGTGTGCACCTGCAGCCAGAGAGAAAAAAACCCAGAGGTCCTCACTGGGGAGATGGAAAGAAAAGCTGTGCTATATTTGGGATGGAAAATAAAAGTGGACTAGCCGGGAACAATGTTGCTTCCCTATGGAGAATTAAATCCAGACCTTGCCCTGAAACTCAAAGCTACCATTACCTGGCCTCCACATGTCTGGGCAGCCAGGATCCAGCAACATCACATGCCCACTGAGCCTGGAATGACCACACAGTGGACTGAATGTTTGTTCCCCTCCATTCCTATTTTGAAGCCCCAACCCCCAAATGTGATGGTATTTGGAGATGGGGCCTTTGGGAGGTAATGAGGTTTAGATGAGGTCATGAGAGTAGGGCCCTCATGATGGGATTAGTGCCCTTATAAGAAGAGACCAGAGAGCTTGCTTTTGCTCTCTCTCTGCCATGTGAGGACACAGCAAGAAGACTGTCAGCAAACCAGGAAGAGAGCTCTCATCTGGAAATGAACCAGCTAATACCGTGATTGTGAACTTCCCAGACTCCAGAACTGTGAAAAATAAATGTCTGTTGTTTAAGCCACCCAGTTTATGGTGTTTTGTGATGCAGCCCAAGCAGACTAAGACAGAACAGGTATCTACAGGTGGGAGTTCTACTCTCCCCAAGGCCCAGCTCAAACCCCACCTGCTCCAAGAAATCTTCCCACAAATTCTCCCAGGCAGAATTTCTCTCTCCTTTGCACAATCCTCTGTTTGCACTTCGACTGTAACACATAGCACTGGTCTTCCCTGAAATACTGACAGCTATGTATTCACCTGCTCTCACTTTATTTTCCCCTACTCTGTCCCATTCAGTCCATTTCACTTCCTGAGCTAATCCTAACTGAGGCAGGAAGTACTTACGTTGTTATGACATATCATGTGATTGGCCCCACCATTAATGCGGCATGTTAACTGCAGGACAGTTTCCTGAGTTATACAATTCTCTCTCCTCCATTTCCCTTGCCCTACCAATGTGCCCCTGTTCTTATAACCTGATTTTTGTTCATTAGTCTCTGAGACCAGTTCTGCCCCACTGTCACCCCTCCCCACAACAGGCTTGCCAGATAAAATATGAGATGAAGGGACTTCCCTGTGCCACAACTGCTGAGGCTGCATGCTACAACTACTGAAGCCTGTGTGCCTAGAGCCTGTGCTCTGCAACAAAAGAAGCCATCGCAATGAGAAGCACGTGCACCGCAACAAAGAGTAGCCCCCGCTCGCCGCAACTAGAGAAAGCCTGCGCGCAGCAACGAGACCCAGCGCAGCCAAAAATAAATAAATAAAAAATAAATGGAAAAAACCATGAGATGAGCCCTCTTTTAGTATAAGTATAGCCCATGCAATTTTTGAGACATACTTATACTAAAATTACTTGCTGTTAATCTGAAAATTCAAACTTAACTGGACATTCTGTATTTTTACTTGCTAAAGCTGGCAACTTTATCAGCCCAGCATCTCATGACCAAGTAACCTATGTAAGAGGGCTGTGTCCTGTTCTCACCTGTACATCTTCTTGAGGACTCTAGTCCTGTCTCTGAAGCTCACGGCCCCAGTGCAGGCGCCAGGGCCTTCCCTCTCACATTGCAATCGCTTTTCTGGCTGGATGCCCCGTGCCGTTCATTCTGCCCTCTGGTCTGAACCTCTGCTGTTAGCCCAGCTCAGAGCTCATCCAGGTCTGAGTGCCAGCCTGTCCCCTGAGCTGTGTGATGGCCTGTCCCATCTTGCCTCCAGAAAACTCCAGGACTTACAGATGGCTCCCAGGTTTTGACTGGAATGTCTAACTATTTCCCACCAGACTGTGACTTCCTAAAGGGCAGGGGTTATTGCTTAATGAAGCCTAGCATCTAGCATGATGCTTTACACATTGTTGGTGCGCAGTAATAAATTACTGTTAACCTAAAATTGAAAGATGATGTTATGGGTTGAATTGGGTCCCCACTAAATATATATTGAATTCCTAACCCCAGTTCCTCAGAATGTGATCTTACTGGGCATTAGGGTCGTCACAGATGTAATTAGTTAAGATGATGTCCAACTGGCATAAGGCAGGTCCTTAATCCAATATGACTGATGTCCTTACAAGAAGAAGAGGGAGACACAGTGAAGAGGATGCCATGTGAAGATACAGACACACACAGAGGGAAGACAGCTATGTGAAAACGGAGGCAGAGATTGGAGTGGTGCTCCCACAAGCCAAGAATGCCAGAGGCCACCAGAAGCTAGAAAGAGGCAAAGAGGGATTCCTTCCCTACAGGTTGCAGAGAGAGCATTGCCCCGCCGACAGCTTGATTTAGACTTTTAGCCTCCAGAACTGTAAGACAATAAATTTCTGTTGTTTTAAGCCACCCAATTTGTGATACTTTGTGATACTTTGCAGCTCTAGGGAGCTACCCCAAGGATTACATTAGGGAGGAACTGACCAAAAACATGAGGGCCTCGGAGAAATCAAGTAATACTTAAAGAGTCAGAAGGGGCTGAGTATGAGACTATACAACTCTAACTTCTTCATGTTTTGTCTCCAAATTTCCTCAAGCAGAAATAATTTGTGTCCCTTTAAAAGTTCGAACTTGGGCTTCCCTGGTGGCGCAGTGGTTGAGAGTCCACCTGCCGATGCAGGGGACACGGGTTTGTGCCCCGGTCTGGGAAGATGCCACATGCCGCAGAGTGGCTAGGCCCGTGAGCCGTGGCCGCTGAGCCTGCGCGTCCGGAGCCTGTGCAAAAAAAAAAAAAAAAAAAATGTTTGAACTGTATGATTAGAACTGCAGCAGTACTGTGGGGCAGAGGCTGGGCAGAAGTAAAGGCTAGGAGCCCCTCAGAAATCCTCCGTGGCCTGCACAGAGGTGGCCACAAGAGACCAGGGTTCATGGTGATGGAGACTGGCGGGAAAGGTTTCCATGGGCGGTGCGTCCCTGTGGGGGTGGCTCTGTCAGGAACCATGGTTTCCATTCTGTTGCCTTCTGTTTTCAGTACTTTAATACACAGTCTTAAAAAATGAGCACAATACCACTAAACATTTTTCAGACTTCATTTCTCTGTTAATCACCCCCATATTTCACAGCAGTGTCATGAATTTATGGAGAATAAGTACTATCAGTTTCAGGTCAAGTCAAGGTGACCCAATTCTAAGGCAGCAAATAACTGCCTTTGCAGAGTTATAGGGACAAGAGTTCTCTTGGCCTTGCAACTATGGATTACATTTCAAATGAAAAGTCCACGCACAAGCTTTGGGAGACGTGGGAAAGGGGGTAACATCAGCTATCAATCAAATCAAATTAAATCCTTGAAAATTAGTACCGTCCAGTCTAACGAGCCCAGTCTGCATTGAGGGGCACCAAAATATAGTCCCATTTATTCGTCCATAGAACTTCCATTTTAATGATGGCAGCTTCCAGCACTGTATGATATATAATAATAACGAAGGATTTACCATGAATATTGAGGATTTACCATGTACCAAGGACTAGGCTGAGATTTCATGTGGATTATTTGATATAATCTTCATATCACCCTCACGAGAAAGTTATATATTTTCCCCTTTTACAGATGAGGAAATGGAGGCTTAAAAGGAATTCATCTGCATGACTGTTAATGGAGGCGGGATTCAAAAGATTCCGAAGTCTTCCTCTTGAAGACTGTGCAGTTGGTGGGGCTGGGGAGTGCTGTCTGGGAACCACTGAATTGCCTGCTATTTATAGGCAACATGCTAAGTTTTCCATACATTAGATCAGGGGTTGATAAACTATAGCCTGGGGGCCAAATGCAGCCTACTGCCTGGGTAAACACGACCAAGCCCATATCTCTACATATCATCTCTGGCTGCTTTCTCAGAGACAGAGACTGTTTGGCCCACAGAGCAGAAAATATTTACTATATGACCCTTTACAGAAAAAGTCTCCTAACCCCTGTGTTAGATCATTGAATCTTACTACTAATAGCTCTATGAAAAAGGGATTATCCCAATTTTAGAGATGAAGAAACTTAGGTTCACAGAAGTTAAGCTCCTTGCTCTAGAACCGTGTTTCCCTGACTTCTAAATTGTAAAGACTGTATTTTGCCATAGAACTGCCTTTTTTTCCCCAAAGATAGGGACATTGGGGAGGGTGCTATATATATTCCTTCATTTCATAAAAGAAAAGACATTTTAATACCCAAGAATGAGGGTTCTAATTATCAACAGTCCTTTAAGTGGAATAAATTTAATTTTATGAAAAACTTTTTTTTTTTCTTTCATTTTGCAAAGGATGGGTGACAACACAGTAATGGACCAGCATGCGTTCAAGAACTGGCAGTTGTGGGTCATTTACTTAAGAACTTTAGCTAGTGAGAACCAGAGGATATTCAGGCCTACCTGACTCCAAAGCAGGTGACACTTTTGCATCTGTCGGGACTACCCATCTACCTTTGACCCATGCATTCACTGAATGACATAACTATTCATTGAGAATCTACTATGTGCCATGCATATACCATGCTCATACCAAGGACATGAGGAATCATTTTTCTCCATGTAGTTCTCACCATCTCTCTCCCCTTTGGCTGTTTTGATTAAGACTAAAAACTCAACTCCATCACAGCTCAGTTAACCATTTTCTTCTTATGACAGTTTGACCTGTTTGTCATTGGGGAAAATGATCCAAATGAAAATACCACAACACAATGACCTTACAGACATTTGTTTTTTTAGTGTAAGTAATGACTCTACAGGCTCTTAGGACAGGTAGAAATTAAACGACTTTATCAAGCCACCGAGACTGTCCAATCTGAGTAAAATAGTTTGAACGTACGTACGTACTTACGTCAATAGTTTGACCTTTCGTTTCAAGGTCTTTCTATGAGGGATCAGGTCACAGACTATAAGGAAAAGCCTCACCTTCCATTGATAACTACCACCATCTCTTTAATACCACATTGCTAGAAACTGTTCTATTACACTGAACTATCACAAGTAGAGCAGTCAAGCTATTTAAAAATACAAGCAAAAGTTAATTACATAAAGGCATTTTAAATTAACATTCATACTCTTGAACAAATGAGAACATTCAAATTATTGCATTATATATAACTATGTAATAGCCTACATTTAAATATTTCTGATTCTGAATTATTCCTCTATTTTTTTTTTTATTACATTGATAAGATGAGAAGCACAAGGGAAGTTCCAATTACTCCACTGATCTTAGGCTGAATATTTTTAAATGATGAAGTGAAACTTACTGTGTATTCTGGTCCCAGATGTTCATTTGGACAAGAGGGAAAAGAAAAAAGAGAGAGAAAAGGATGATTTAGACCACACTTATATGCAATATAAAACCACAGAACTAATAAATATTGCTGAATTATAATTATTAAAAATGTGGTAAAGAAACCTTCCGAGGATTAAACTTTCATAAATACTAAGTGTCTCCATGTTTGCTCTCGAAACTCTTTCACATACTTCTGTGGTTGGGTAGATAAGGAGTGTAAGATAAGATTCAATTAGCCTATAGATTTGTGGCTAATTAAAAAACAAAGAGTTGGCCTTAGAAAAGCAGAATTAAAGACTAATAATTCCAGTAGTGCATTTCATTAACCACAAAGGAAATCTTTTAAGTGGAAAAGCAGCTTTTAAAACCAATAAGAAGACCCTGTTAGGTTGACACTCAAATGGGATCTTGAATTTTCATGTGTTCGAGGGCAGGAACCAAACCTTCTAAATTTTTGGCCAGTGTCTAATTCAGTACCAACACTGAGTGTTATTATCACTCCACTACAAGTGAGGAAGAAAGTGATTTTCATATTATCCTATTGCAAAGGAAGTGGTTTGGAGCAGAGAGACTCAACAGAACCTTTTATATAAATTATAGTCAGGTTTTGTTTTGCAGGGGTGGGGGGGCGTTTGTAAAGCAAACAAGTCAAAATAAACAACTCGTTTATGAACAAACCCCAATTCAACATTATTTGGGGATTACTGAGAAAAGAGGGAGAAATAAGGATCATGAAATCTCTAGAAATGTCACTAAAAAGAGCTTCCCTTTTCTTCTCCATATGTTATTTACTACAATCACTTTAAGAAGGAAGATGGAATAGTTTAGCTTAAGCCCCCCAACCCCCTGCTAGGAAGAGTGCTGACCTAAACGTATGGAGGCAAAGGGTCAGGGAGATATCACAGCGTTCCCACCAGTCCCTGCTTGGATAATCCACCCTCAGTCAGTGAAATCTGAATCCTCCTATGTCCTTGCATGGATACATGTGACATACTGGGTGTACAAGGACTTACCTGTAATCGTGTAGGGATAATAGTTCCATGCCTTCTCTGTAACATAAAATATCTTGGGAACAACAGCTCTAGCCCAACTAGGCAGTTTGCTAAGACGAAAGAAAGAAAGAAAGACAATTAGAGTCTGTCCAGGGCCTCACCCTGCTACCATATCTTTGCGGAGAAACTGACTGCTAGAGAAATCAGAGGACTTCTATTTCCGCTCCTCTCTCTGTAGCCACTCGGTCCCCACTTCCCTGGTCTTTACCATAGTTAAATCGTCCTCAGTTCATATTTAGGACACGTAGGATGGCCACAGACACTAGAAGGCAGGAGAGAGGCACAGAACGGATTGGTTCCCCAGAAAGAACCAACACTGCCAATACCTTGATTTCAGACTTCTGGCCTCCACCCTGGGAGGGGATAAATGTTTGTTGTCTAAAGCCACCCAGTTCACAGCCATTTGTTGCTGCAGCCCCAGGAAACTAATGCAAAGACAGAGTCATTCCTCTGGAACAGGCACCCGGGCAGCCATTTGCAGAAAACATTCTCAAAACAAGGAAAACCCAAGGGCACAGGTCCCAAGACCCTTGGTAAACCAAGGACGAATTAAGTTTTGCTTTGCTTTGTTCTGTTTTCCCTCTGAGGCAAACTCTACAGCTTACCGCAGGCCCAGAGAATTCCTTTAAATATTATATTTAAATATATAGAATGATATAGTACTGAAGTACGGCTGCATGATTTTATTCCCCCCCAGCACTCTACTGTGGCGTTTTCTGTCTTTCCAGATGCTACCATTTTGTTTCTTTCCTATGCTGATGCCTACAGCTAAGTGTCTGGGACACCAACGTCTAGCAGTACCTCACACCCAGAGCGATGACGCAGACTCCCAGCTCCTGAGGGCTGCGTGTTGGCAATAAAGAACATCAAGAAGCGGCTGTGAATTGCAAGCTGATCTAGCTAAGAGAGGGGAGATCAAGGTAAAAGAACCCCAAACCCCCAACCTCTCTTGGACATGGGGTTTAAATGACATCCAGAGCCAGTAAAATACTGTGCACCTTGCATGTCTTCCCAAATTGTTTCTCTTATTTCTGACAGTATCCAGTCCCTGCTTTTTAAAAGACCAATATGTATTTTCGATGGCTGGTCAGACCTAACCCAAAGAAAGCTCCAGGCCGATACTCAGCGCGCCGCCCCCCCACCCCCAACCGCCCCCCGCCCGAAGCCGGGTGAGTGTCAGACAGAGGCCACTGCCCTCAGGTGTGCTGTGAGGGCTGCACAGAGCAGTTTTATAATTCGCAGGACAATTCTTCTTGCTGATCTAGCACAGAATGTCTCACTCCCATAAAATCATCTCTGCAGTGACTGCTCATGTACCTTCCCTTCAATCTGATTAGAAGGAAGGGGCTGCTTCCCGACAGTGGTTTTTACAGATTTTGCCTAGGATTTATTCTTTCAGTCACTGAAGTTGGAGGGTAACTGGGGTCAACGCTGAGAGTGGGAAAGTCGCGTTGGGCTGGCTTGCGGGAAGTGGTCACGAGCATAACGTCCCCCAGGTGCCCTCCTGTTTGCCACCACACCCCAGAGTGATATGCCAAAGGGTCATACAGGGAGGTGTGGATTCTACTCACAGGCAAGTGGTTTTCTTGTGCTTTTAACAGGACCGAAACAGGACTGTGGAATCTCTCCAAAGTAAGTTAGGCGTTGTTCAGTTTAGACAAAGTACTTACGTCTCCTTACAAGCATTAGAGCCCTTTCTCCACTGTTCTCTAGTGCGGGAGGTGTTCCGTCTACACTGCACCCCTCCCGAGATTCAACCAGGCTCCTCTTGATACCACTTTGGGGCCCAAGTCTTCCTCCCTCCATAACTCAATCCCTCTGTCATTTAAAAAGTCTCCCAGCAGAACCACATTACTAAGCAACAATCATTTTCTGGAAGGAAGATGACAAACACTGGCCATTTTCCACTCATGTTGAAACTTGTCCTATTTGTAAGTGGTCACGACTCCAGGCTCTAGAATCTTTATCTCAGCTGCTTCATCCACCAATGTATGCAGAATATGCAGCACTATAATCAAATACCTTTTCCAACGAGACGCCCGAAAACACATAACATTTAGCCAAGATGGCCGATACGATTTTATGTGACTTCTAAACAGTCTGGAAAGGAGGCCCTTCTGGTATAATCCATTTACCAGGCCAGGCACAGGAGGCGTTGGAACAAATTCTGTGATATGCCATTTAAATATTTTTAAGGCCACTAGAGACCGTCTCCTAGCCCCTGACTTCCCCAGAGCACATTCAACATTCAAATCGTTTTTGTCTGAGAAAGTAAAATTCATTTTTCCCTGCAGCAGTAATTTATCAGGGCTGCAAAGGAAAACGGAATTAAATTAGACTCCACTGCTGCTGTCCCTTTCGTGATGTATACTGCCTACAATTCCAAGGAGAAGCCTGTCATTCAAACTCACTACCTGGCATCAAACAAGAACCTCTCTTCTGGAAAGGTGGCATGACTTGAATCACGTCCTCTTGGTCCAGTGGCCGAGACTAAACCTCCCAAGACCATCTCACCATGGCTCAGGCTTTAGGGACACTGAGGAAAAAGACAAAATTCTAAAACCTTTAAAGAATTAGAAAACGTGCTGATGTGGAATGCTACCACATTTCCCCAAAACCTTTGTCCATGCCTACCAAAGATAGACTTTTCAAATTGTTTTGTTTCTTACTTCTTTACTTCACATGGAACAGAACATATCAGTGACAGCTAGTCAACTTGTCCCAGGTTAAATGGGACTGTCCTGGTTCTGAAACAGGAGAGAAGGGGGCAGGGCACAACCTTTGAAAGAATGACATAGCCCGAGGACATGACATAAACTGATTAGAACCAAATGGGTCCAAGATGGTGGACAAGTCGACTACACTAGACCTTGAGCCTTAGTATACGCTCACATCAGCAAGCTAAATGACATACCCACAGGCACCGTGACAGTTCCCAGACGGACCATAAGGATCAAAAAGTGGGCAGTGGCCCAATTCCTGGAAATCCCCGGCCCTTCCTGAAATAGCTGGAATACTCCTCCCACTTATGAGCCTATGAAATTACCCACCCCTATAAAAACTGACAACCCCATACCCTGGTGCCTTTCTCACCTTCTGAGGTGGCCCACACTCTGCCTGTGGAGTGTGTTTCTCTCTAAATAAATCCACTTCTTACCTATCACTTTGTCTCTTACTGAATTCTTTTTTTTCATTAAGTCCTGAAACCAGGTGTGTGATCTCAGTTGGAAGACTGTGGGTTTTGGCCGGGTTTGAGTCCCAGCCACGTGGGTTCAAGTCCCAATCTGGGTTTTTGGCTGGGTTCGAGCCCGAGCCATGAGGGTTCGAGTCCCAATCAGGGTTTTGGCTGGGTTCGAGTCCTGGCCATGTGGGTTCGAGTCCCAATCTGGGCTTTGGCCAGGTTTGAGTCCCGGCCATGTAGGTTCAAGTCCCAATCTGGGTTTTGACCGGGTTTGAGTCCCGGCCACGTGGGTTCAAGTCCCTGTCTGAGGTGCACAGTTTCAGCTGGCGACCACAAAGGGACAGTGATAAGGTTAAGAAAATGTTGAGAGTCAGCTCTTGGTCCTAAAGAGGCCCGTGGGATGCCGCAAGCCATGCATACTGGGGAAGATGCTCTGCCAATGTCTGCTCATTTCTGACTGGCGGGTCAACCCCGTATACTTATGCACATCCAACAGCAGGTCCAGGACAGAATTATTAATCTCTATACTCTTCTCCTTGATCCTGAGGTTTTTCTCCTACATTCTTGTATTCTTGTTCATTCCTGCTCTATTTCTTTCTTTCTTCTGTTAACCCCAGAAGACCTGTGTGACCACCAAGGTGTACTTTTTATTGCTTTTACTCCCCTCCCTCTGACCCTTACAGGTGCTGACCCTTTATTCCCAGCTTATAGCTAGACCAACTCCTGTTCATCATCAACACCGTTGGGGACGTCTTCTGTGCCATCTCTTTGCGACTTCTGGGGAACTAACACCTGGTTGGGAGACTACCTTGGAAGGGATAGCATCTAAAATTGTAAGTGCAAATCTTGAGTAAATTGCGTGGTGGATTTGGACTTAAGAGTGGAATTTTGGATAGCTCAGGAGTTAGAGACGTCACCTCAGGCTTGTCTGAAATGGGTCAGGGCTGCATCAATCCCAACCAATACTCCTCTGGGCCATGTACTCTGGGGTCGGGAAAGATTTGGACAACAGGAATTAAAAGGAAAAAAACTTAGTGCGTTATGTAATCAGGTTTGGTCACAATATGAGTTAGGAAATTTAAAATGGAGTGAAGTACCCTATGTTCAAATTTTCATGGCCTTGTAACTAGGCAATGGAACCCAAAAGGAATTTAAGGCATGTGTAGCTCGGGAGGGATAACTCTAGGAAGGACACAAAGGACATTTTAACTGACTCACCCTACAGGGCCATGGATCCCGAATGAACGTGGATCCCTCGTCCCCTGAGGTACAGGCCCTTTTGGCTATGCATTTCATAGCCCGGTCTGCCCCAGACTTCAGGCACAAAACTCAGAAAGCAACTGATGGTCCTCAGACTCCAGTCAATGAATGATTTGTTCCAATTGGCTTATTAGGTTTTCAGTAATAGGGATATGGCCAAAAAGCCTGAACGCACCCAGAGAAATATGCAAAAGGCCCACATGATTGCAGTGGCTTTGTCTGCTCAAAGACCACCAAAGGGGAAGTGGCTTTTCTGGGCCAATCTGGCCCTGGCAGACCACAAGGCCCACAAGGCCAGTGTACCCTGTGTGGACAAAAGGCACTGGAGGGAGGATTGGGATCAATGTGCCCTTTGCAAACAGCCAGGGCACTGGAAGAGGGAATGCCCCAGATGCCAGAGAGCAACAGGGGCCCCTCGGCCATTGATGGTTTTGCAATCAGAAGACTGAAGGGGCCCAAGGCCGAAAGTGGCTCTGCCTAGAGATACCATCTACATAACTAATGTCATGCCTCCGGTGGTCATTGATGTGGCGGTCATTGATGTGGCGGGCCACTTGATAGAATTTCCTACAGACACTGGTGCAACCTTCTCCGTCTTAACCCAAAGGATTGGAAAGCTTAGCAATCATAAGGAATACTTAATGGAGTTGTCAGGGAAGACACAGGGGCACACGTTCCTGGAACCCCTTTTGTGCAAGATCAATGGTCAGCTGTTTTTACGTTCCTTTCTGTTTGTGCCTGACTGTCCCATCCATTGAATGGGAAGAGATTTATTAACTAAGTTAGGGGCCACTCTGTTTCTCGAGGGGCAAGGGAACCACCCTCATCACCAAATGGTTCTAACAAAAAGCAAAAAGAAACAGAAAAAATCTGAAGCTAAAATAGAAGCCTTAGTAGAACCTGGAATGTGGAATATTGAGGTTCTGGGCTTGGCCAAAGATATCCAGCCGGTGATTATTAAGTAAAAAGGGTTATATAGTGTCTAAATGTAAGGTACAAATTTCTTAAACCTAGGGAAGATCCTGAAAGATGTTTGTAAGTAGATTACCAAAATAGGAGGCCACTGCTCTGACCAAACTGACCATAGCTGATATTCAGAGCCCGATAGGAATTTTGGCAGAGGGCTTCTCCCCTGAGTTAAATAAGGAAAAATAAAAATTTCCAACAGAGGTGAATGGGTTATGTCAGTCCTTCAATATCATTGAGGTAACCACCCAATTCTTTGAAAAAGAAAACAAAACTGTCCTTGTTTTACAAATGTAGTCTTTACAGGACCAGAGGTGTGGCTCCAAAAATAATCCAAAGCCCACACTCCCCAAACCTTCCCTATTTATTTTAAGAGGCTTATAAATATTAAACAAAGGGGAAACAAAGTCATCCTAGGAGGAACTTGCCTGTACCTTTGAGATGCAAATGTCCTATCTGGTCTTCTCAGGAACTCTAATCTCCGCATCTTTTAAAAAATTTTAAAAAGAGGGGCAAAGTAATTTAGAACTTGACTTGTCAAGGATAAATAGAAATCTTAAGTGTCTTTTCTGTGAACAGCAGCAAAAAGGGTTTAGCCATCTAGGTAGGTGAGCTTGATTTGTTCCATCTGCTAGAAGCCCAATTTGAATCCAACTCCTTGTAACTGATGGCTTTTATGCTGTACCTGACTCAGGCCTGAAATTCTGGAATGGGAACTACGAGGCCTCTGTGTTTGTTTGTGTGTTCATATGTATCTATATGGGCGTTGTAGGTGTATGGTATTGCCAAAAATGAATTCGTAAAAGAGATCTACTTAATTGGCTTTTTAAAAATTAAGCGCTTATATAAATACTCTGAAATAAAAAACAATCTGGCCAAAATGAATTTCAGGTTCATGTCATCTGGAAAATAGTCAGTACTAAACTGCTATCTGGTACGGAAGGTGGCTTAAGTTTGTTGGTTTGATTAATACAGACAAGTTAGAGTCATCCATCTTAAGCATAATACTCCTGTTGTACCTAGGCTTATTAGAGGTCAAATAAGACCTTATTCTTTCTGTTACAAATCTGTCAACAAGAAAAGTAACTCAATGTGAAAAATACTTTTAAGAAAAGTAAGATATGTGTTTTTAGTAAAAGAAAGTGTGAAGGATGAAAAATACTGAAAAGAGTTATGCATGATCAGGATTTTCTAAGACTGGATTGAATTTAGTTGGGTAAATGGATTTTGTTAGGAATGGGCTAGAACAAGACTGGATTTGGTTTCTCCAAAGTATTCTTGAAATGCTGCTTTTGACAGCAGATTGTGTGAGTTTCTTTGCCTTTAAGTGACTTGTATTTGCTTCTGAGATCTTTTTTAACTTTGGTTAAGGAATAAGTATTGTCTCACAGTGACCTATGACCTTATTTGACCAAGTGCTTTAAAACTTTTTGACAAACTTCCCAAATATCAAATTTTGATTAAGTTTCTTTTGATTTCCAGCTAACTTTGGGGTACTTTAGAGGTCCCTGAGGTATCTTAAAGAGAAATATTTAATTAGGATTATTTGGTGTGCTGAGTTAAACGTAATCATTTTTAATTCTGGTTATTGTAACCAAGTTTCTTTATCGATTACACTGTAATCAGATGTTTAACCATGCCTTTTAAGTCTTTTGTCATTTACAGATATTTTTGTACTCTGATGCTGTTTAAAAAAGTGTTTCATCATCAAGGAGATTCATAGAAAGGCTACGGGAACAATTACAACAGTTCCACATTAAAATGCTGGCTATGTGAGGATTCCAGCCCATACCGACTTAAAACAAGGAGCTGCCCTGCCCCTGGGGGCCCCTAGATCAGGCATCCAGAGATTTTTACTGCCTGACAGACAGGGTTGATGCCCTTACTCAGCCTGGAAGCAGTTACAGAAGACAGACTATCGCCCTTCTGCTTCCCATAAGAATATGGGAGTAAAATCTCTGAGGGGGGAATGAAACAGGAGGGAAGGGGGCAGGGCACAACCTTTGAAAGAAGGACATAGCCCGAGGACATGACATAAATTGATGAGAACCAAATGGGTCCAAGATGGCGGACAAGTCGAATTCCACTAGACCTTGAGCCTCAGTATATGCTCACATCAGCAAGCTAAATGACATCCACAGGTGCCGTGACAGTTCCAAGACCGACCATAAGGATCAAAAAGTGGGCGGTGGCCCAATTCCCGGAAATCCCCGGCCCTTCCTAAAATAGCTGGAATACTCCTCCCACTCATTAGCCTATGAAATTACCCACCCCTATAAAAACTGACAACCCCATACCCTGGTGCCTTTCTCACCTTCTGAGATGGCCCACACTCTGTCTGTGGAGTGTGTTTCTCTCTACATAAATCCACTTCTTACCTATCACTTTGCCTCTCACTGAATTCTTTCTGCGATGAGACATCAAGAACCTGAGCTTCGGGGATTCCCTGGTGGTGCAGTGGTTAAGAGTCCACCTGCCAATACAAGGGACACAGGTTCGATGCCTCGTCCGGGAAGATTCCCACATGCCGTGGAGCAACTAAGCCCATGCGCCACAACTACTGAGCCCGCGCGCCACAACTACTGAAGCCCGCGCAGAAAACAAAACTGTCCTTGTTTTACAAATGTAGTCTTTACAGGACCAGAGGTGTGGCTCCAAAAATAATCCAAAGCCCACACTCCCCAAACCTTCCCTATTTATTTTAAGAGGCTTATAAATATTAAACAAAGGGGAAACAAAGTCATCCTAGGAGGAACTTGCCTGTACCTTTGAGATGCAAATGTCCTATCTGGTCTTCTCAGGAACTCTAATCTCCGCATCTTTTAAAAAATTTTAAAAAGAGGGGCAAAGTAATTTAGAACTTGACTTGTCAAGGATAAATAGAAATCTTAAGTGTCTTTTCTGTGAACAGCAGCAAAAAGGGTTTAGCCATCTAGGTAGGTGAGCTTGATTTGTTCCATCTGCTAGAAGCCCAATTTGAATCCAACTCCTTGTAACTGATGGCTTTTATGCTGTACCTGACTCAGGCCTGAAATTCTGGAATGGGAACTACGAGGCCTCTGTGTTTGTTTGTGTGTTCATATGTATCTATATGGGCGTTGTAGGTGTATGGTATTGCCAAAAATGAATTCGTAAAAGAGATCTACTTAATTGGCTTTTTAAAAATTAAGCGCTTATATAAATACTCTGAAATAAAAAACAATCTGGCCAAAATGAATTTCAGGTTCATGTCATCTGGAAAATAGTCAGTACTAAACTGCTATCTGGTACGGAAGGTGGCTTAAGTTTGTTGGTTTGATTAATACAGACAAGTTAGAGTCATCCATCTTAAGCATAATACTCCTGTTGTACCTAGGCTTATTAGAGGTCAAATAAGACCTTATTCTTTCTGTTACAAATCTGTCAACAAGAAAAGTAACTCAATGTGAAAAATACTTTTAAGAAAAGTAAGATATGTGTTTTTAGTAAAAGAAAGTGTGAAGGATGAAAAATACTGAAAAGAGTTATGCATGATCAGGATTTTCTAAGACTGGATTGAATTTAGTTGGGTAAATGGATTTTGTTAGGAATGGGCTAGAACAAGACTGGATTTGGTTTCTCCAAAGTATTCTTGAAATGCTGCTTTTGACAGCAGATTGTGTGAGTTTCTTTGCCTTTAAGTGACTTGTATTTGCTTCTGAGATCTTTTTTAACTTTGGTTAAGGAATAAGTATTGTCTCACAGTGACCTATGACCTTATTTGACCAAGTGCTTTAAAACTTTTTGACAAACTTCCCAAATATCAAATTTTGATTAAGTTTCTTTTGATTTCCAGCTAACTTTGGGGTACTTTAGAGGTCCCTGAGGTATCTTAAAGAGAAATATTTAATTAGGATTATTTGGTGTGCTGAGTTAAACGTAATCATTTTTAATTCTGGTTATTGTAACCAAGTTTCTTTATCGATTACACTGTAATCAGATGTTTAACCATGCCTTTTAAGTCTTTTGTCATTTACAGATATTTTTGTACTCTGATGCTGTTTAAAAAAGTGTTTCATCATCAAGGAGATTCATAGAAAGGCTACGGGAACAATTACAACAGTTCCACATTAAAATGCTGGCTATGTGAGGATTCCAGCCCATACCGACTTAAAACAAGGAGCTGCCCTGCCCCTGGGGGCCCCTAGATCAGGCATCCAGAGATTTTTACTGCCTGACAGACAGGGTTGATGCCCTTACTCAGCCTGGAAGCAGTTACAGAAGACAGACTATCGCCCTTCTGCTTCCCATAAGAATATGGGAGTAAAATCTCTGAGGGGGGAATGAAACAGGAGGGAAGGGGGCAGGGCACAACCTTTGAAAGAAGGACATAGCCCGAGGACATGACATAAATTGATGAGAACCAAATGGGTCCAAGATGGCGGACAAGTCGAATTCCACTAGACCTTGAGCCTCAGTATATGCTCACATCAGCAAGCTAAATGACATCCACAGGTGCCGTGACAGTTCCAAGACCGACCATAAGGATCAAAAAGTGGGCGGTGGCCCAATTCCCGGAAATCCCCGGCCCTTCCTAAAATAGCTGGAATACTCCTCCCACTCATTAGCCTATGAAATTACCCACCCCTATAAAAACTGACAACCCCATACCCTGGTGCCTTTCTCACCTTCTGAGATGGCCCACACTCTGTCTGTGGAGTGTGTTTCTCTCTACATAAATCCACTTCTTACCTATCACTTTGCCTCTCACTGAATTCTTTCTGCGATGAGACATCAAGAACCTGAGCTTCGGGGATTCCCTGGTGGTGCAGTGGTTAAGAGTCCACCTGCCAATACAAGGGACACAGGTTCGATGCCTCGTCCGGGAAGATTCCCACATGCCGTGGAGCAACTAAGCCCATGCGCCACAACTACTGAGCCCGCGCGCCACAACTACTGAAGCCCGCGCACCTAGAGCCCGTGCTCCGCAACAAGAGAAGTCACTGCGATGAGAAGCCCGGGCAGCGCAACGAAGAGTAGCTCCCGCTCTCTGCAACTAGAGAAAGCCTGACCGCAGCAAAGACCCAACGCAGCCAAAAATAAAATTAATTAATTACAAAAGAAAAATGAAACTGAGCTTCATTAAGTCCTGAAACCAGGTGTGTGATCTCAGTTGAAAGACTATGGATTTTGGCCGGGTTTGAGTCCCAGTCGCGTGGGTTCAAGTTCCAATCTGAGGCGCACGGTTTCAGTTTTAGCACTGGTAAGTCCCACATGCTAAATTCCTTGGTCCTGAGCAAAATGGGACAGTTGGTCATTCTAGAGCAGTGGTTCCCATTTCAATGGGAAAGCAGTGGGGGAATTCTTCCCCCCAGGGGGTACTCAGCAAAGTCTGGAGACATTTTTGGTTGTGAGAACTGGTTAGGGGTGGGCGGGCGGGGAGATGCTGCTATAGCCTCTAGTGGGAAGAGGCCGGGGATGCTGCTCACCGTCCTACAGTGCTCAGGACAGCCCCTCATAACAAGGAATTATAGAGACCCAAATCTTAAGCGGTGCCAAGGTTGAGGAACCTGGACATAAGTGGATACAATCACTGTAACCTCATACTCTCCTTAAATCACAAACGATCTGATAAGAAGGGCCCATGGGCAGGCATAATCTGAACTGGCCTCACGTTAAGAGAATTTATCTACTTCATAAAGAGCTTCTGGAACTGAAACCTAAACCATTCCTCCCTTCTAGCGCTTTACATTCCAGATTATCACCAAATTCTCCACCATATCTAATCTCACTTTGCAATTTATGCTCCTTTGGGGATATTTTTTGGATCTAGGAGGTCTTGAACATCATCAGGCCAAATGTGGTCTAAATGGAGTCTAATTTCATTTTCTCAACAGGGGTCAGAATTACGACGGTCTCAACTAGACACTTTGGACTTAAACATTCCCGGCAGAAAGTCCTGACTTCACAAAATAACAGCGCTTTGGGGATTCCCTGGCAGTCCAGTGGTCGGGACTCAGCACTTTCACTGCCGGGACCCAGGTTCGATCCCTGGTTGGGGAACTAAGATCCTGCAAGCCACGCGGTGGAACCTGAAACTAGCCACTGTCTATCCTAAGATTAGGCTCAAAGAACTGAAGCTCATTTAAGTGATTCTTAAAAGGACTTAGCTACCTTCATTTCTTCATTTCCCACTGGTTCAGGAGGGATCTTCTGACCTTTTTTTTCTTCTTTATGCCCAAATCTGACATTTGACAGTTGTTTAATAATAATTATTTGTTCCTCTCCAGTTCTGTGTACAGTGATTTTCTGAGGTCTTTAAATTTCTTCTCTGCTGCTGTGATTTCTACTCTTCTTAATGGTTTTCTGGCTGGTCTTTCATCCTGATCTTAATGTAAGTCTTTATACTGCAGCAAAGAGATGAACAGAGTTTCCGGACTAGAGCCATCACCTGTGAGAGACAGGGCTGCTGGGGCATCACCCACAGGAAGTTCCTTGAACTTGGTCACTGCCACCACTCTTCCTATAAAGGACAGTTTGTGCTGGGATCCCGGGAAAAGAAGCCTGCCTCGTGTCAGTTCTTGGAAGGCTCTGCGTGTGGAGAGTGTTAGGGTAGTGTGGCAGGGGTGTGGGGAGCACCCAGGGAAGCCAGCCACATGTGTCAACATCATCAGGCAGGAGAGAGGCAGAACCAAGGTGGAAATCGTTTGACGAGATGCCCTGGAAGATCCCAACCAGGCCTAAACATTCTGTTTCTGTGATGTTCCATGGGAGTAGTTGAGGGGGCAGAAGGCAGGGGACCTGGCAGCATGAGAACCCCTGGCATGTTCTTAAGGATTGAGATGGGGACCAAACAGAAGAGCATGGGCTGAAAGGTATGTCGGGAAGAAGGCTCTACGTGGTCTATTTTCTCCAGTATATATATATATATTTTTTTTTTTTTTAAAGTTTATTTATTTATTTATTTTTGGTTGCCTTGGGTCTTCATTGCTGTGCACAGCCTTTCTCTAGTTGTGGCGAGCGGGGGCTACTCTTCATTGCGGTGCGCGGGCTCCTCATTGCGGAGGCTTCTCTTGTTGCAGAGCACGGGCTCTAGGCGCGCAGGCTTCAGTAGTTGTGGCTCACGGGCCCTAGAGTGCAGGCTCAGTAGTTGTGGCGCACGGGTTTAGCTGCTCCGTGGCATGTAGGATCTTCCCGGACTAGGGCTTGAACCCGTGTCCCCTGCACTGGCAGGCGGCTTCTTTTTTTAAAAAATTTATTTATTTTATTTATTTTATTTTTGGCTACGTTGGATCTTCGTTGCTGCGCGCGGGCTTTCTCTAGTTGCAGTGAGCGGGGGTGGGGGGCTACTCCTCATTGCAGTGCGCGGGCTTCTCATTGCGGTGGCTTCTCTTGTTGCCAAGCATGGGCTCTAGGCGTGCGAGCTTCAGAAGTTGTAGCTCGTGGGCTCTAGAGCACAGGCTCAGTAGTTGTGGTGCACGGGCTTAGTTGCTCTGCGGCAGGTGGGATCTTCCCGGACCAGGGCTCAAACCCGTGTCCCCTGCCTTGGCAGGCGGATTCTTAACCACTGTGCCACCAGGGAAGTAACATCCAGTATATATTGAAAATACTATTAATTTATTTAATATTATATTCTATATATAGAGAATATATATTTGTATAGACTATATGACTGAATATTCTAAAATATATAATGTTCTTATATACATGGCTATTGTGTACCGCCTGTCACTCATAACTAGAACACAAGTTCCCATCAGGGCAGGGATCTCTGGCCTGTCCACTGCTGCTCACCCAGCCAGCACCTAGAATGATGCCTGGCACACAGCAGGTGCTCAATAAATATTTTCTGAATGAATGAAGATCGTCTCTGGATATTCAGAAGTCAATAATAACCATGAAGAGTCTTTCAAAATAGTGTGGAAATAAGCTCTTAGGTCAGAGTCTCTGGCTCCGACACTTCCTCTTTGACCCGTTGCCTGGGTAGTGGGCTCTCCCTCTGCCGCATGAGCTGTGGGCAGTAAGCTCGTCGTGTGGGGAAGATCTGGGAGAACGGGAAGAAAAAATGTGAAAGAAAGACCCAAGCCACAGCAACAAGGCTCTACCAGTGAGCTGGTAGGTAAGGTAAAGTGACCAGCTGGTGGCTTTGCTTATCCAGTTAAACAGGATTCATGGCTTAGGGAAGCTGTACCCTCTCCTACCCAGAGCCACTAGATGCCAGGAGAGGTTGCCCTGGAAGGTAAGAGCCATGTAGTGGGAGAAATGTTCGCGGCGTGCAAATCGATTCAGGCATTCGGCGGAATCACCGTTAGAAGCTGGCAACCCTCCCTGACTGGCAGCTGCCAGCACAGCCTAATTAATCCAGCAGCCTGTAGTGGAGAAGAACGTGACACTTCATGACTGATAAACAAGCCTAAAAATAGGCTCCATCTTTTCTCCAGTGCCCCTCCACCCCCACCAGATTCCCTCCCCTCATGGGCTTCAGTGGGAGGGGATTGGAGTGATGCTAGGGATGAAGTGAAAATGAAAGGGAACAAAAGAAAAGCCCCACCCTCACATGATTCTGGACAACAGGTTTTACTTAGAATCGCTGTTCCAGAGTTTGATTAGTATCTTGCCTCCTTTCCCTGGATGCCAGGTGAAACCAGGATTTTTGAAGACAAGCCAAGAAATACCACTTATTTGGTTAACTGAACTGGATCAAAGGCCCAAGGACAACCACCAAATGTACTAATGTATTAGAACTAATGTAATGTCCTAAATGCATTAGGCAGTCACCCAAATGTACTGCACATAACAGTGTATCAGACGCTATAGGAAGGGCCAGAGAGTGGAGTAACCCCACAGTTCTGGGAGATAAGAGGCAAGTACTAAAAGGATAAATGGCATTTGAAAAAGACATTATGCTCAATTTAAGGCAAGGGATTTCAATAGACATGTCTCCGAAGAAGACATATAAATGGCCCATGAGCACTTGAAAAGATGCTCAATGTCATTAGGGAAATGCCAATTAAAACCCAAGCAAGATACCACTTCACACCCACCAGGATGGCTGTAATCAAAAAGACGAACAATAACAAGTGTTGGTGATTATGTAGAGAAATTGGAACCCTCATACATTGCTGGAGGGAGTGTAAAATGGTGCAGCTGCTTTGGAAAACAGTCTGGAAGTCCCTCCCCCCACCCACTAGTAGCCTGGCTTGGCCTGGGAACTCAATGGGAAGCTTATGGTTGGAATTTTATTTTATTTTAGTCTATTTACTTACTTTTTTGGCCATGCCATGCAGCTGGCGGGATCTCAGTTCCCCAGCCAGGGATTGAACCCAGGCCACAGCAGTGAAAGTCTGTAACCGTAACCACTGGGCCACCAGGGAACTCCCCATGTTTGAAATTTTAGAACAAATGATAGAAAGAAAAAATGGACAATTCAGAGCCACCCACAGCAGCCATGATGGTAATGGCAGAATGAAAAGGTCAGTTTCACTTAAAGATGGTTGTCATCATTGCTGCTCTTGGCCTCTTGGAGCTGCCTTGAGAGCTGTCCATTCTCAAGCCTCCAGATAATTCTGTGGACCGCTAACATCCTTACACAAAATGTCCTTTCTGATCAAGACAGACTCAGAGAGGAGGCCCTGATGACACAGGCACTGAGTACTTCCAATGCCCCAAATAGTTGCTTTGGGTAATAAATCAATAAAGCAGTTTCTGAATGTGATTTGTCTTCCCATACAGATTGACATAAGGAAGAGAATGCATTCCCTTTGCCAGCTCGTGAATTCTGGTCCACAGGACATTGATGTTTCTCTGCGTTAAGTTATTTATTTATTTGGTCACACTGCGTGACATGTGGGATCTTAGTTCCCCGACCAGGGATTAAACCTGTGCCCCCCTGCATTGGAAGTGTGGAGTCTTAACCACTGGACCACCAGGGAAGTCCCTCTGTGGAAGTTATTAAGTGGGCACTGGAACATCTTGGCTACTTCCAGTCCAACTCTCAGGACCCACTTCCCTGTGGTCAGTGAAGGGGTCCATAACATGCTACAGTGACATCAGGATTATTTTGAGCTGAAGACATTTGAGAATCCAACAGTCGCAGAAAGACACTTTTTCTGAACTCCCCTTATCTGCATAAAAACAGAACCTCCGAAAAGAATTCAACTGTCATAAATCCCCTCTCCGTGAGTTTCGCAACCAGAGAAGATTGACTCCGATCACCAGAGACAAGAAGTAAGCACCAGGATAAGAAATCACCTAAATAGACATTGTCACAATGTCTATCTTGTCTCCCATCCATTCTCCTAAGGCCTCATTTACTTTTCATACAAGACATTTGTTTTCCCATAAGTCTCTTTTCTCTCCCTCCCTTATTAAAAATAGTATATAAGGCCTTCCCTGGTGGCGCAGAGGTTAAGAATCCGCTTCCCATTGCAGGCGACATGGGTTCGGGCCCTGGTCCGGGAAGATCCCACATGCTGCGGAGCAACTAAGACCGTGAGTCACAACTACTGAAGCCTGCGCGCCACAACTAGTGAAGCCCGCGCACCTAGAGCCCGTGCTCCGCAACAAGAGAAGCCACCACAGTGAGATGCCTGCGCACCGCAACAAGGAGTAGCCCCTGCTCGCCGCAATTAGAGAAAGCCAGCACGCAGCAACGAAGACCCAACACAGCCATAAACAAATAAATTAAAATTTATTTTAAAAAAATGGTATATAAGCCCCATATTCTAACCACCCCTTTGAGTCACATTTTTCTGGATGCTCTCGCCTATGTACATGAATAAAAACTTGTCTTTCCTCCTGTTAATCTGTCAGTTTCAATTTAATTCTCGGGACCCGAATCACCAATAACTAAGTAGACTGAAGAAAAGTTTTTCCTCCTTGACACCACTCATAAGATGGACAGATGAACTTAGAAATAATGGAACTGGTTGACCTAGGACCCTACTTTGATCAGAATACAAGAACCATGTCTTAATTATTAAGAGATTCTCTCCAACACCAGAGCAATTTGTTACGCACTGTCAATTTCAATACACACTCATTTAATGAATTACAATTACAAAGCAGCCTCACCAACATGGCAGTCCCATGACCTGTGCATGCAGGACATGGGTTAACTTGAGGTGGGTTAACTCTAGTTTGTAACTACAAAGTAGTAGGTTTGGTTTTCTTATATAATTATGAAAATACTTATTTTTTTATAGTTATGTCACATACCAATTTTTACTTTCTTTCTCTCTTACTAAACCATAATCTGCCTGGTTCTGAGATAAAACAATGGACCTACTTTAGATTTGTGCAAAAGGAGCTAAAGGTATTTTTTTTTCCTATGCCTCACTTGTTATTCATTTATGTATGCTGGAGGAGAGATGAGATAATGTCTGAAACAGACGTTAAGCATAGAAAATTAGGGTTGAAAAGGATCTGAAAGGTTGTCCATTTTAACCACCTACTTGATGTTTGAATCTACTCAAGGACAGCCTGACAAGGGTGTGTTCTGCTTATGCTCAAACACCCCCCGCAGCAGCATAATTGACTATAAGTCACCTTACTGTGCTCTCTGATGGCTCAAATACTTAGATTTCTTCCTTAAACTGAGCCTAAATTTTTCTCCTGGCATTCTCACCCATTGTTCTTAGTCTAATTGGTCCTCTTGAGGTCATCTAGAATACATACGCCTAATCCTTCTCCCATCTGAACAAACCATTATACACCCCAGTCTAGCTTTTCTAGGTTAAATGTCCTTGGTTTCTTCCGATGACTTGGGTTTCTAATCCTAAGATTCATATGAACAATTCTGGAAAAGTTCAGTAAGTAGGAGAGACTCACCCTACCAGACATCAAGACTCCTTATAAAGCTGTAGTAATTAGGAATTTTAGGATTATATTCTCCAATTCTGTTTAAAAACAACTTGGTTGTCATTTTAATTAGTTTTGCCTTAAATATATAATTGATTTGGGAATTGATGGCAACTTTATTACATAGCTTTTCCCATCCATGAATATTCTCATTTGTCTAGGTTTTTTAAAATGTCCTCTGCTAATGTTTTATATTTTCCTCCGAAAAGATTTTGTATATCTTGTGGATTCTTTACTGGTTAACTTTAGGTTTCCTTTTCTCTTATAAATGGAATTTTTAAAAATTATTTTTTCCATTTATTGCTCCCACTCTATAATAGTGTTACTGATTTTTGTATTATGAATTTTATACCCAGCAATCTTGTCAAATTCTCAAATTGATGTTAACAATCAGTCATAAATCTGATCAGGTCATGAACTACTATTATACTCTGAGATATGTGATTTGCTAAAGTTTCATATAGGATTTTCCTGTCTATGTTCTTAACTGAAATCAGTCTATAAGCTTCCCTTTTATACTGTTATTGTTCAGTTTTGTTATCAAGATTCATGTGGTAGGCACTATTAGTTGCCTTCCCAGCCATCACCGTGTATTTCCCACCCCCTTTCTTAGAAGCAGATCATGCCTCTCTTGAACATCTTTCCTTTTTTAATCAGGGAGGAAAATCTCACATCTCATTGGCTGGAACTAGGTCACATGCCATCCCTAGCTGCAAAGGTGGCTGGGAAAATAAGTATCTGACATTTTCAACCCGTGAAATACTTAGAAATTTTTACATTTCTAAATGATGAGGGAGTTCATTTATTGTTGCTACCAATTTCTAATTGTCATGCTCTTTAATCAGCCAACAGGATCTACACAATATTGATTTTCTTGGTATTTGAGACTGGTTTCTGGCCTACTTTGTATAATCAGTTTTTATACACTTTCAGGTGTGTTTGAAAGGCATGTTGGTTCCAGGGTCTATGAATGTCCACTAGATCAAGCTTGTAATTCCGTCATTTACATCTTCTCTATGTTTGTTCAGTTGTTTGTCTATTCGATCTATCAGTTTATTAAACAAGTGGGTTAAAATCTCTCATTATAACTCTAGGCCACTTGTGATTTTGTCAGTGTTGCCATATCTTTGTTGAGCCAGGTTCAAGTTTAGGGTTTAACACACATTATTATTGTGATCACTGACCCATTTCAATTTATCATCTGACAAACAAAATTTGTTTTCTCTTTACTGTGCTTTTTGTAGGCTTCTCTTTGTTCTTCCTCTGCCTTCTATTGGATTGGTCAAGTTTTCTCTTGGAAGTTACATATTATTTTACTATTCTTTTAGAGGTTACCTTTACATTTTGAATACACAAATTTGCCTTAAATTTTAAAAAAATATGTATTATTTATTTGGCTGAGCCAGGTCTTAGTTGCAGCATGTGGGATCTTTTAGTTGTGGCATGCAGCCTCTTAGCTATGGCATGCAGTATCGAACCCGGGCCCCCTGCATTGGGAGCACAGAGTCTTAACCGCTGGACCACCAGGGAAGTCCCTACCTTAAATTTTTTAAAATTAATAAACATCTCTTTTTTCTTCCTAGATGATATTAGCAACTTAGAGTACTTTTTTTTTTTTTTACTATACTTACTACCCTTTCATCTTCTGTTATTATTGTCTGTTATTTAAATTCCACAAATATACTTCCAATTACTAATTATTCATATATTTGAAACATTCCATGCTCATTCAGATTTGTCCAGATGTTTACCAATTTCTTTGTTTACTATTGCTTCTCGATTCACCCCTCCTGTTTCTCGGTTTCAATTTCCTTTTACTTCAAATACAACCTTTAGTAGTTCTTTCAATCTGTGTCTTTCAATAGTAACCTTTCTCAGCCCTTGATTGTCAAAAATGATTTTTTTTGCACCATTCTCAGTCCCAACACCCCATTTACATGCACCGAGGCCACACTTCCTGTCCCCTTATGGGAATGACATCCACAGTCCCTAGATGTCAGGGCCCACACTCAGTTCTGACACCCCCCCCCAGCTTACTTAGCATTAATTCATCTGCTTTCCACTCCAGTTAGTTTCCTCTTTATTTCTAGTACCTGAGGATTTCCCTTTCTTTGCTTTGAACTCAGCTTTATATTGTTATATTTCATCCTGAGTCTGTCATAGGAGGTGGGGGGAGGGTCCGTATTAATCCTTTTAGTTATTATTACTGGAAGTCCAGATATTCTATTTATAACAAATTTCCCTCTTACTAATGTTTAGTATTCTCCTTTAAAATAAATGTCATCTATTTTGATAGATAAAACAGACATGACAGAGACAGCTGGACACTTCTTGTTCTGTTTCAGGAAAAGTTATAAAGTTTTCTAATTTCTTGAATTTGGTACACAGGGAACATTCCCCAGGCAATAACTTTGGAAAATGCAATCGTCTGCTGAGAAATGGAATTTTCTGTAGGTTTGTATCTATTTTCTTGCACCTCCCCACACACTTCTCTTTGCTCTACAGAGGTGATCGATGCTCAATATTTGATTTACACCCTTTGCACTAAGAATGCCAAAGCAGCATATTGAGAAGCCTCTCTCTGCAAGGAAGCCATCCTCAGGCTAGACCCAGAGCTCAGCTTCTCCTGCAAATCAACAGCTGGCTGCAGGCTGCACTGGCTCCAAATCCTGGGAATTCACAGCTACTGATAGATGAACTGGAGCAACGTGACTCAGGAATTCCCTGGTACTGCTTCCCTGGGAAGATTAAAATGTGTTGGTTTAATCAGCCCAGTGTCAGGATATTGGCCTGAGAGATTTCCAAACACCCTGGTGACAGAACACAAACCCTCCCATCAAGAAGAAATAGTCCCCTTCCACCTGTCGAAGGGCAGAGGTCATACAAGAATGGGGGAATCCAAATAGGGCTCCTCTCAGAAACACCTGACCGTGGCACTGAGCATGGAGAAATATTCACAAGTGTCAGTGTTTAAACTGGGGACACAGTCCAGCTATTATGCTGGAAGTGCTTTCTGAATGAAAAAATGGCCAATAGGAGAGGCCACAGACGGTGGTAAAGAGTATTCATGGAGATGATAGCAAAGACCACAATGGTCATATGCTGGTTCACTGACATAGACAGTTACTTTTGAGAAAATATGGCACGTGACTACAAATGTTCTGACCCAGAAAAGTGAAAGGAAGAAAATGACCTGGAAGGGAAGTGTAAGGTCTGGAGAAGATCAGACAAGCCCCAACAATCAATTATGTCATTAGTGATAAGAAAACAGAAGAGATTAAAGAATGTATTTTGCAAAACAGAAATGGCAGTCCTGATCAGTGCTGGTTGATGAGCCTCGAATCTTTACCCTTTCAGAGGAGAGATGACAACGTCTACCTTGGGAACGATGGGTCTACTTGAGAAACAGAAACCACCCGAGTACTCCATATCACTTTGGTCACAGGTAACCGGTGGTTTTGTCATCTCCCTTTGCGGACAACCGAGTGGTCACTCGGCAGGAAGTGGAAATCTTACTGAGTCAAGACCCCAACAGCATATGGCCACATTCAGCACTTACTTTTCTACAACTTACAGGCAAAACTGCCTCTTTCCTTCTGCTAACCCAGGACCAAGGGTGAAGACAACGTCCTTTAACTCTTAAGATCAGATTTCATCTTAACATGTCGTGGAAGGGTTGGGAGAGGTAAGAGGAAAGCTCCTCTTGATGAAAATGCGCTCGAGGACTATTTTGCAGAACGCAGGGGTTTCTGTTTTTGGCAGCAACTAGACTGGCAGTTTTGGAGGCCAGATGTAAAGACTTTCCAAGTCACCTTTTTATCCCAGACCGTCACAGCCTCTACCTCAGTCTTGCAGTGGGGCTGGGTGGGAGCCCCTGGGCAGGGTGGGTGCCCGGAGGCGGAGCACCGGCTGCCAGGACTTACCTGTTGAGATACACGCGCTTCTCCGTGAACTGCCCGTTCCCATGGTGAGGGTCCTCGAAGGGCTCGTTCTGGACGACCTCCACCCCTTCTCCTCGGTCGCTCTGTTCGTGGCTGTGCTTGCTGATCATGTACAGCTGTCCGATTTTGTACTACAAAACACACAGACACAGAGGGGTCAGACCCATCGCTCGCCTCCGAAAACTGCCCCCGCACTACCACCGTCACTGCGCCACAAGCAACTCAGGGCATCAGCACTTTCTGTTGAGAAAAGAAAGCAGGCACGTGGGCCTGATGTTACTCTTCCTCAGGAAGAAGGTGGAGAACGAGCTGTGAGTAGAATGCAGAAACGGCCTGTTCCTGTGAACACTTTGCATCACCTTGGCAGATGCTTGCCGGTGTGGCCGACGGCCTTCAAGGTTTGGCAGCCGATCCATCAACCCATGGGGAGCGGCTGGGAGGTGGGCACGCCAGAGTCTCCCTTTCCACTCTGGCCCTACAGGGTTAAGTGGTGCTGAAGTCCTATTCTGCTTGGCTCAAGACAGGCTCAGACAGGCGAAGGTTTGTGATTTCTGTCCCTTCTTTCTGCCTGATTAACTGCATTGCTGGGCACAAGAGGATTAGATGTCACCTGTCTCTTCCATAGCCTCTCTCAAAGTGTTCAACTCTCCTGGAGGCCTCTGTCCCATAGAATGGTGGTTCTCAAAGGTGGCTGGACGTTAGAGTCACCTGGAAGCTTTAAAAAAAAAACCCTCCAGATGCCCAGGCCTCACTCTGAGTGGAAACTGTGGACCCACCTTTAGGCTGGTCCACAAGGAGGAAAATCTGCAGTATCTTTAAGTCCTGGGGCCTTAGTGCGGGACCTTCCAGGCTGAGATGCCAGAAGTTACATGTGCTTACACGAAAATGATAAAATGGAATAACATGTAATGTGAACACTTTCCATGCCGCCTGTATCTTTGAGCTGTTCCATTCTCTTTCTTGCCTCTCTGAAAACCCTGGGGCCAGCAGGCATCTCTTCACCCAGTGAACTTCCAAAGTGACAAAACTAATTTGACAGAGGGGAAAAGAAGAGAGAGAGGAGGGAGGGAGTCAAATGACTTTTGCACGGAGGAAGTCTACTCAGAATCAGCAGGCAGGGCGATGAGACGCTGCTGTGGTCCTTCCACAGATTCGGTGTGAAACAACACACAGTGTCAGCATCATCAAGGCCCGAGGGATGGGGGGAAGGGGCCTGAGTCTGCAGCAGGCTAATGACGGCTCCGGGTTATTCCCAAAGAGCCCAGGCCAGCAGGTATGTAGGTCCCCTGTCTATGTGCATAAGAGAGAGAAGTAGATTTTAAATTAAGGGGGCATGTATAATGTACAAGTCAACAGGGCAGTCAGTTCCAAAGCTGAGAGGACACACACGTCCAAAGGTCTCTCTTCCATTCTGAGGCAGGTGCCGGGAGGGGAGCGTGAAGAGAATGGGAAAGGCTCTGCTGTGAGGCCAGCCTGAGGAACCAGGCCCAGTAACCATGACAATGGGAAGAGCAGCCTTCTGGCTCTTCTCAAAGGGCAGTGCTTCCTGTCTGTGCCACGCCTCTCCCCCAGAAGGGTCCGCATTTAAAATGCTTTTAAGGTAACTGTGTGTGTGTGCTGAGGATAAGAGCAGGGAGAGGAGAGAGGAAAATCAAAGATAAAATTTATTTTTAAACAAATTTTGGGATTAGAAACTTGTCTTGGCTTCCCCTCTTCCCTTTGCTCATAAAGACTGACTAATACTGTTTCAAGGAGGAAGACAGTGAGAAAAAGTTTACAGATTGGAGATATGTGAGATCAACACTCTACCTTATACGGATGGGCACACAAGCCTGGAACAGCATGTCCAGCTGCCCAGGGGGTGGAGATTTCACTGGCAGTTGCTTTGTACTTGGAGTTCAAAAAAATACGTGTTTACTTACAATGGAATATTACTGTGCCATAAAAAGGAAGGAAGTACTGATACTGATACTGCTTAACGTGTGTTACCAGTTGAATTGTGTTTTCCCAAAATTCATATGTTGAAGTCCCAGTACCTCAGAATGTGACCTTATTTGGAGATAGGGTCCTTACAGAGGTAATCAAATTAAAATGAGGTCATTAGGATGGGCACTAGTCCAATAGGACTCGTTTCCTTACACAAAGGGGCAAGCTGGACATAGAGACACTCATAGGAAGAATACGAGATGAAGCGATGCACGAAGATGGCCATCTACCAGGCAAGGACTGACCTGAAACAGATCCTTCCCTCCCAGCCTTCAGAAGGAACCAGCCCTGCCTGTTGACACTTGATCTTTGACTTCCACCATGCACAACTGTGAGCCCTTACAACTCTGGTTGGTTAAGCCACCCATTCTGTGGTGCTTTGCTATGGCAGTCTGAGCAAACCCATACAATGGGTACGGGGCTTCCTTTTGGGGTGATGAAAGTGTTCTGGATCTGGATAGAGCTGGTGGTTGCACAATACTGTGAATGTACTAGACGCTGCTGAATTGACTTTAAAATGGTTAATTTTGTGTTATGTGATTTCCACCTTGTGGAAAGGGTATGCTGCCGCCATTCCAGTAAACAATGAACGTCTGCAGGCCATCAAGCCATTAGCCACTGTAGCCACACAACGCGCACCCGCCCCCAGCCCCAATGGCGTGCCCTGAGGGGAATTCAGGATGGAGAAAAAAATGTAACATTCTGTGCTTTGGATACTGGCCCTAGATAGTTAAGATGCATATCTAAGGAATCATTTCAATGAGCCCAGACTCTTGCATCTTCCCACACATAAAAAAAACTCCAGGCCTTCCCTGGTGGCACAGTGGTTAAGAATCCGCCTGCCAATGCAGGGGACACGGGTTCGAGCCCTGGTCCAGGAAGATCCCACATGCCGCGGAGCAACTAAGCCTGTGCGCCACAACTACTGAGCCCATGCGCCGCATCTGCTGAAGCCCACGTGCTCTAGAGCCTGTGCTCTGCAACAAGAGAAGCCACCGCAGTGAGAGGCCCATGCACTGCAACGAAGAGTAGCCCCCGCTCACCGCAACTAGAGAAAGCCCACGCACAGCAACCAAGACCCTACACAGCCGAGAATAATAAATAAATAAAAATAAATAAATTTATAAAGAAAAACAAAAATAACTCCTATATATTCTAGCTCCTCCTTTACCTCTTTGGAGCAGTTTCTCAGAGTTCTAGTCCTCAGTAAGCTCCCCGAATACAACTTAACTTGCATCTTTTAGGTTGTGCATTTTTCTTTAGTTGAAAACCTCAATTAAAAAAAAAAAGTGTTGACCCCACTTCTGAAGCAGATACCCCGAAGCCAAAATGCTGTCAAGGGCTTTAGTCGGGGGTGGGGGGACTTGACAGAAGGGATGCCTATCCCTGGACCATCTCCAGGAGCTCCAACTCACTCACGCGTGAAAATGTATGGGACCAAGGGCGATGCATGACACAGAAAAGCCATTAGCCAGACGCAAGTCAGCCTGGCTGCGCTCAGCTCGATTGCTTCCTGCCCTGTTGAAAGGAAAGGGCCGAGGCAGCCAGGGGCTGATTCACCGGCAGCCAGAGGAGGGCCTGGCTGCCCAGCCTCATTGATCATTCTGGTGGCTCCTGAAAGAGCCATTGCAGGGCAGACACCAGCATTAGCTCACTAAGATAGCGTCAGTCTGTGCGCGACTGACAGACGCTGGATGCAGTAACGTGGGTGACATTGCTGGGGGTGGCGGGACACTCAAGCCCAGACACTGAGATGGTCAAGGGCCCTGCAGCTGACACTTTTTTCACTCTCAAGCAAATCAGGCCTGTTCTCCGGGTTGTGGCCATCTGAGCTGGGCCATCCAGAAGCAGAGGTTTTAAACCACAAACTAACTCAAAGACACATGCATCCAGAAGTTTCTCAATTAGAGCGGACAGGGCAGGACAGACAGTCCTTCAACCATGTCTCAAAATCACCAGAGAGACTCCTAAAAATGCTGAATCGTGGGCCATTCCAGCCCTTTTACATTCACACTCTGAGGTAGAGGGAAGTTGGGGATCTTACCCAAATACACGCTAAAAGCTGAGAACCACTGCGGCAGAGAGTGGGGAAGGCCTTCATTAGTACTTGCTCAGCACCAGACAGTGCCAAGACCAAAAGGTTCCATCTTTAGGGGACCTGTTTCTTCTTTCCTCTTTAACACTGAATTCTTGCAAAGCTCTACCACTAATTTAGTGAGAATACTGCATCGCAGATCACCAACTCCAAACAAACTTGCATGTGAAATGAAGGCTGCGAAATCCATAGACTCAGAAGGATTCTGAAGACATTGAAGCCAGAGAATCGATAACAGAATTGATAATGATGATGGTGGTGGTGATAGAGTAAAGCTTAACTGATTGCCTATCAGTGTGAGCCACCAATTAGGTGCTTTATATTCATTTCTAAGACTCACAATGATTCAGACAGGTACACATTTACAGATGAGGAAGCTGAGTCTCCGAGAGGCTAGAGACTTCCTCCTGCCACGTGGCTTCTAGGTGGCAGAGCTGGGGTTTGAAGACCATAGGTCTGTACTCTTTCTTCTCCACTCAGCTTCAGCCCTTATTTCTCTAACAGGTGAACTGCTTTAACAAACCTAGATTTCATTATGATGAACAAAGAGGGATGGTTCAGAGCCACTGCCTTTGAACTTTGCTATTTCAGAAGATGAAGAACAAAAGTCTGATATCATTTGAAAGATCAAAGTTGTTTAAACTGTGCGCACATATGGAATGGCGGAGCAATTATGCTCTTTGTAAAATCTATTGTTATAATTCCAGAGTTTGGGGTAATCATCATTACAGGCAATCACGATTAGAGACAGCTCTGCGCTGCAGGGCTGAGCCTCCATGAGAGCCATCATCAGAAGAGCTACCCCAAATAATTCTCTCTGTAGTCAAAAAAAAATCATGGGGATGCAGATCTTTCCCATTTGCATGCAGCGCTGCATGTTTGATAAAGCTGCAGAACTTGAGGGGAGGCAGAGTTGCATAACATGCCTGGAAAAGCCAAGGGGTTTCATCACTTTGTACTTTTGCAAACGCTGTGACTGGGCACGACCAAGGTACTTAATACAGTTCACCTCAAACCTTGATTTTCAGAAAAGGTGACCCCAAGTCAAAACTCCTGATTATGGTAAGGGATTATTAACTGACCATCACCAACACCTAAATAGCACCCTTGCTGTTAGAAGTACTGGACCCAAAGTTTTAGGTTCAGTAGAACCCTAAGCTTTCACTTAACTGCCCCTTCCCCCAATTGTTGAGCTTCAGAGATCTCTGCAAGGCCAGGCTCCCATATTCCCCTCTGTAAAGAACCAAGGGGGTGTCATCTTTCTTCCAATCCCTCCCTTCCTGCCCCCTTTCTTGTCCTTCATTAGCCCCAACACCGTTTTCAAACATCATGATGTGAAAGGTGGGAACCACTGTTTTGCAATAAACATTACTCAGCCTGGATGGAGTTATTCCCTGATGTTATCACTCAGGTCTTCAAGGCCCCAGATCGGGAACCAGAATTTACAACTATTTCCACTTCTACCATCAAAAGAGACGGATACCACACAATATGACAACCACAGAGAAACACCTGTCCCTCTGACTTAACCTGATATCATGTATGTTTCCATCTTTGAAATGTGCGTGATTCCTGCCTCTCTCACTCTGGCTGTGTGGAGAGAGAGAAGAGCAGAGGGTGATACAAGGTGGCATTCCTGGGAGTTTCCCACTTTATTCACATCACCCTTAATGCTTTTCTTGGCTTTTTTCCCCCAGTCTTCTCTACTCTCAATACACGGACCTCAAAGCACAGCGGAGCAATTGCCTCACGATGCCCAAGGAGCCCCCTGAAGAGAGTGCCTGAAAGATAAAACATCACCCAGGACGCCAGTGCATTGCAGTCTTCATGCCAAGTGGTGCCAAAATTGTAATTCCACTCAGGGAAGGGGATGTGATGAGGCCAGATTTTAACAACCTCATATCAGAAAACTAGAGGCTAGAGCCAGCTGTTTTCTAGAATCTCACAGCACAGCTGAGGCAGTGGGACAAATGCTCTGGTCCAGCAGTCGGCAAACTATGTGGCCTGGTGCTTATGTTTTTAAAATAAAGTTTTATTGGAACACAGCCGTACTCATTCACTCTGTGACTGCTCTCACGATACCACAGCAGATACCGTGTGGTTCAAAGAGCTGAAAATATTTACTATCTGGCCTTTTGCAGAAAAAGGTTGCTGACCCCTGTCTAGTGCAGTGCTACTGGGTCCAGCACTAACCAGCGCTGTCCAGGATGGTGGTCACTCGCCATATGGAGCTTATGAGCATTGGAAATGGGGCCCGTGCAATGGAGGGACTGAATTTAAAATTTTCTTTCCTTTTAATTAACTTAAACTTTAAAACTGATACTCGATTCAGCTATAAGAAAACTTTTACATATGTGTGAGACACACCATTCAGTAGACATAAACCTACTGTTTAAACTGAAAATTTTTATGAAATCTCAATTCACATCGGGTACCTCTGATGAAATTTTAGCATCTGGCTTGAGATTGCTTATAAGTGTAAAATGCACACTTAGTAACAACAGCAAAAAACTTAGTAACAACAACAAAAAAAGTAAAGCTCATTAATAATTTTTAAATTGATTGCATATGGAAATGATAGTATTTTAGAGATACAGGGTTAACTAAAATATATTCTTAAAAATAACTTCACCTGTTTCTTTACATATGCGGTTTGCATTTGTGGCTCACATATTTCTATTGGATGTGGTGCTGGTCTAAGCCCTAAACTTGACCATCAGGGATGGAGAGTCAGGCCATCAATCCATACCAAGCCTTCAGAGGCTGGCTGGTCAGGGCAAGGGTGTTTCCGAGCTAGCGAGGTAGAGCACTGATAATAAGGGATACATTTGGAGAAGCTCTCCCTTTCTGAGGACTGGCATTACCTGGACCTCCAGAGAGGTGATAATTGTTCACTGCGTGCTATGGTGGAAAGCACTGCAGTTTTAAAATTGAAAACCTGCAGCCAAAGTCCTGATTCTGCCTTTGATGAGTTTTGTAACCCTAGACAATTCGCTTAACCGAGCCACAGTTTCTTATCATTAAAATGGGACTAAGAAAACACCTCATGGGACATGGTGAGAATCAAGTGAGAAAAAAAGTTACAAATTAATATGCTTTATAAAATGTAAAACTGTACGCTTTAGCTATGGCTCCCTCTGTTTGGCAACACATCTGAAGGGGAGGTGAAGATCTGTTTCATTTGTTTCCATTTTGCTACAGTTCTTTTTTTTTTTCAAGGTCAAGTCTTTCATTTATTTATTTTTGGCTGCATTGGGTCTTCGTTGCTATGCGTGGGCTTCCTCTAGTTGCAGTGAGCGGGGGCTACTCTTTGTTGCAGTGCACGCGCTTCTCATCGCGGTGGCTTCTCTTGTGGCGGAGCACGGGCTCTAGGCGCGCGGGCTTCGGTAGTTGTGGCTCACGGGCTCTAGAGCGCAGGCTCAGTAGTTGTGGTGCATGGGTTTAGTTGCTCCGTGGCATGTGGGATCTTCCCGGACCAGGGCTTGAACCCGTGTCCCCTGCATTGGCAGGCGGATTCTTAAGCACTGTGCCACCAGGGAAGTCCCTTGCTATAGTTCTATACAGGCTAAGAGAACAAGGCATCTGCCATACACACCCCTACAATGCAAAAATCGGGGAAAACCTGACCATCAGCCCAAGACCATCATTTCCTTCTGCGAAAATTGTATTAGATGGTAGTCAGATCAAACACTTCCCAAAACGTTATAAAAAACTTGGGAACATCCACTTATATGACGTCCCTAGGGCAGTCAAATTCACAGAGACAGAAAGTAGAATGGTGGTTGCCAGCAGGGGTGGGGAGTTAACGCTTAATAGGACAGAGTTTCTGTGTGGGATGATGAAAAAGTTCTGGGGATGGATGGATGGTGTTGATGTTTGCATAACAATGTGAATGCACTCAATGCCACTGAACTGTACACTTAATAATGGTTAGAATGGGGCTTCCCTGGCGGCGCAGTGGTTGAGAGTCCGCCTGCCGATGCAGGGGACGCGGGTTCGAACCCCGGTCCGGGAAGATCCCACAGGCCGCGGAGCGGCTGGGCCCGTGAGCCATGGCCGCTGAGCCTGCGCGTCCGGAACCTGTGCTCCGCTACGGGACGGGTCACGGCGGTGAGAGGCCCGCGTACAGCAAAAAAAAAAAAAAAAAAAAAAAAAAAAAGGTCAGAATGGTAAACTTTATGTGATGTATATTTCATCACAATTCTTTAAAAAACCTGGAACATGTCATTTTCCCCTGTTGCTTACTCACTTCACGCCTCAAGGTGGCCATCTATCAGTAATTCTATTTTTATGATTATGAAAAAGCTTTTTTTAGGACAGGGACTTCTATATTTGATGGATCTTTGGTTTGGAAGCTTATTTGAAGGTGTTGAGCCAAGGGGACAGAACTATAAAATGGCTTCCCCCAGAGACAATGTTGCACGAGACGCCCGATTCCTGCCATGCGGGGGGGAGACGCCTGGCTCGTTCTGCCCTAAACTTAAATGTCTTTGGCGTTAGCAATCTGGAGGATTCCTGTTGCTGATGTTCCCAGCAACATGGTGCTGACTGTGACCGTGTTACAGGCAAACACCCTGACAGAAGGGAAAGAGTGATTAACCGAATGCAAACGCATTCTGATCCCGCCAACCTTAACGAGGGTCACTGAGAACCCCAGCTCCTTATTGAACAGGACCGTCACAGTTCACAGCCCAGCTCCTCCATTTGCCTGGCAGCAACTCTACAACAAGCCCAATTCCATTTCCTTTATTCCATTGGGAAGCTATGGTGTGTATTTTTACCTCCAAGGGCTGGATCTGATTTGGGTTCTGCAAAGACATGACTGGCTAGCCCCATCAGTCTTTCTGGCTCTGAAATTCAAACGTCCAGATTTCTCCACGTAGACAAGTGAGGTTAAAAAAAAAAAAAAAGGTGTAAAGTTCCTTGGTGTTTCGTCAGCTCTCTCCCTGCCAGGTCAATAAAGCACGAAAACCAATATCCGATCCCACAAAGAAAATACAAACCTGCAGCTCATATTTCAGGATATCAGTGCTTCATCACATATCTATCTTTTCTCCTGGATCTTTATAAGCAGCTATCAGAGGTGCCTTGTTTATTATGTAATACTGTGTCATAATGCCAGGGTGCAGGAATGAAAAAGCTGATAAAAAGATTTAAGAAGGAGCTGGGTTATTGACATTTAATTCAAAAATCCACCTTCTGTGACAAACTAATATAAACAGCATTGTAAGCTGGTGCTTAACCCATTCTAAGTTTTGGACTAAACTGAACAGAAATAGAGCAACTCAATGCCAAGGGAAGGGCTCAGGGTATGCTTCGTGCTGGTGCAAGCAGAAGTCTACGCCTGTGACTGTACAAAACCGCAAATTGTTTCTAGTACACTCAGCCATACAGCAGCATAATCCACTTGACCGAGTACAGGAGGGTACAGTATATGAAAAGTAAGAGTGCACGTTAAAAAAAAATAAGTTTATTTATTTATTTTATTTTTGGCTGCGTTGGGTCTTTGTTGCTGCACGCGGGCTTTCTCTAGTTGCGGCGAGCGGGGGCTGCTCTTTGTTGCAGCGTGTGGGCTTCTCATTGCGGTGGCTTCTCTTGTTGCGGAGCACGGGCTCAGCTGCTCCGCGGCATGTGGGATCCTCCCGGACCGGGGCACGAACCCATGACCCCTGCATTGGCAGGCGGATTCTTAACCACTGTGCCACCAGGGAAGTCCCAAGAGAGCACATTTTAACTGCTCCTTCCAACAATGACTCATCCTTGGGGGTGGTATTCTAGCCCCGAGAACTCATTTGATACACAAATTGAAAAGCCAAAATGATAACACACAGTGAGTAGAGGCTACTTTATAAGCATCGGCTCAGGCAAGAGGTGTCATCCCCTGGTATTGATAAATGAGAAGCTGAACACGTTAGCCATTAGAGAGCAGCATAAAAAAACACAAAGAGAGCAAAGACAGGAACTGCCAGAACTCAGTTCAATACCACAACGGTAGTTGGCCCTTGAGGCGGAACATGGGATTTCTCCAGGCGTTGGTTGGGGGACACTCTTGGTCCCTTCTCATTCGTGCACTGAACAAACAGAGTCCATCAGGCTCTGTAGATACTGGAGGCAGAGCGATGAACAAGGTCGACCTGGTCTCCGGCGAAGAGGAGGGTTTCCTGAGTTCCACCTCGAAGACACAAGGCTGTGAGCTGAAGGAACTTGAGGCTGACATAAAAGCCATTGGACCATTTGCCAAGAAATGTGAAACCAACTGCAACTCAAGTAAATGGAGAGGTTTGGTAACAGGGCTGACTTTTAGAAAGCAATCAAGGGGGCTTCCCTGGTGGTGCAGTGGTTGAGAGTCCGCCTGCCAATGCAGGGGACACGGGTTCGTGCCCCGGTCCGGGAAGATCCCACATGTCGCGGAGC
>NC_041227.1:121890453-121894955 GCF_002837175.3 Physeter macrocephalus
AAAAAAAAAAAAAAAAAAAAAAAAAGAAAGCAATCAAGGCTCTTGTGTTTACTACAAAGCAGAAACCCACAGCCAATCACAAGACCAAAAAGGGAGAAAACTAAGATAGAACTTTCCCAGAAATATATCCTGCACCGTCTCCTTGCCACACCCTGCTGTGTCAATGCTCATCTCCTTAACCTTGGCCTCATAACCAGAGGTGTTTCTAGGACAGAGGTCTATCTTTATGGGGGTAACAGGCTCTTTCCAGAATTAGAAAAGCCCGTTTGTGAAGCCTATTGTACCTACCAATCCTTCAGGAAAATGATGAGTGGCATCAGGAGATGCTGCTGTTCTGGTTAAAGCTAGAAATATACTTGCAGGAATGACAGCAATTAGTTTTAGCGTCTTTGAGAACTTCTGAGAGCAGACGAGCACACTGAATGCAAAGAGAAGCACTTGCTGCTTCATGTACAATTGAACAATGGGAGTTATTAATGTTCTGAAAGAATTATTCAAGACACTTCATGCCTAGAACAAGAAGATCTCAGGAATATTTGAAGGTCACTGAACCCCTTTGCTTGCTTAAGTGCTAGCTGACACGGCAAGTGGTTTCAGGGCTCTGCTAACTCTCTAGCAATGAAGAGAGAGAGTTATGACCTAGTTATATCTGTGGTTCAAAGTCTGGAAAATTCCAGCATCTGCCTTCACCCCACTTTGGAGGAGTGGCCCCAGGTTTCACATGCCTGCAGTGGCACCTGTAGCCCATAGGTAGCCGTAGGGTATGTGGCTGGGTGTAGGGAAGGCACCATTCTCCTAAGCAATAGCAGCCTATGGGTGTTTCTTCCTTGGTAAAAAGAAGCAGATAACTGATGGAGAAAAGTATATGGTTGTCAACTCCTGCTCTCCTGAGACAGTTAATGAAGACAGGCAAAATAGAGTAAATTGGGTACATTTCCAGGAATTGCTACATTTAAAAATCTATCTTTTTCAGATACATGCACCCCGATGTTCACAGCAACACTATTCACAATAGCCAAGACATGGAAGCAACCTAAATGTCCATCAACAGATGAATGGATAAAGAAGATGTGTTATATATATACACACACACACGATGGACTGCTACTCAGCCATAAAAAAGAATGAAATAATGCCATCTGCGGCAACATGGATGGACCCAGAGATGATCATCCTAAGTGAAGTAAGTCAGAAAGAGAAAGACAAATATCATATGATATCGCTTATATGTGGAATCTAAAATATGACACAAATGAACTTATCTACAAAACAGAAACAGACTCACAGACATAGACAACAGACTTGTGGTTGCTAAAGGGGGAGTAGAGAAGGGATGGAGTGGGAGTTTGGGATTAGCAGATGCAAACTATTATATAGGATGGATAAATGACAAGGCCCTACTGTACAGCACAGGGGACTATATGCAATATCCTATAATAAACCGTATGGAAAAGAATATGAAAAAATATGTATAATATATATGTGTGCGTGTAACTGAATCACTTTGCTATACATGAGAAACTAATACAACATTATAAATCAACTATACTTCAATAAAATTACAAATAAATAAATAACTTTCTGATGCATCTCAGACTTATTCTAATGACCCAGAGAGAGATTCCATCAAATGGTACTTTTAAGGCCGAGTGGTGGCCCTGTTCTTGCTCTGTCTGTCAACAGTCAGTAATCCTCCATCTCTGTGTATTCTCCTAAGGGAGGCAACGCCGTGATGAAATAAATACAATTCACCGTGTTTTCAAAGAGTGGGGAGAAAAAGGAACACAGAGACAAAATGATGAACCAGAATGTGTTCCTCACAGGATTCTTTTTTTCATTTTTTAATTGTGGTAAAATATAGTTAACAAAATTTACCATTTTAGCCATTTTTAAATGTAGAATTCAGTTGCATTAAGTTCATTGATAATTGTGCAACCAACACCACCTTCCATTTCTGAACTTTTTCATCATTTCAGAAAGAAACTCTGTCTTCATTAGATAGCAATTCCGCTCCTCCTCCCTAGTAACCTCTAATCTACTTCCTGTCTATGAACGTGTCTATTCTAGATACCTCATGTAAGTGAAATCACACAATGTGCGCCCTTTCTTGATGGGCTTTTTCACTTTAGCATAACGTTTTCAAGGTTCATCCACGTTGTAGTATGTGTCAGAATTTCATTCCTTTTTAAGGCTGAAAAACATTCCATTGTATGTGTATACCATGGATGCTTATTCATTCATCTGCTGATGGGTATTTGGGTTGCTTCCACCCTCTGGCTATTATTGTGACTAATGCTGCTATGAACATTGGTATACAAGTATCTGAGTTCACACCTAGATGTGGATTTGCTGGATCATATGATAATTCTATGTTTAACTTTTTAAGGAACCACCAAAATGTTTTCCACAGCAGCTGCACCATTTTATTCCCAGCAACAATGCACAAGGATTCCAGTTTCTCCACATCCTTGCCAGCACTTGCCATTTTTTGTTTGTTTTTCAATAATAGCCATCCTAATGGGTGTGATGTGGTCACATGATGTTGTAAAGTCAACGCTAATTTCTTTCTTGGCTCTCACTGTTGTAAGGCTCTCTTTAGGTGGTGCCTGGGCATGTCAAATCTGTCTTCCAAATAAGTACTTGAGACCGCCCTGGGAGAGATTTCAACTCTACCATTTATTTAAATCAGAAGACCTTTCTGATAAAGCACTGATGAACTGAGGTGGTTATTTTTCAGGGGACTGGAGGGTGTCCCGTTGAAATGCTCTGCCTGCAAACAGAAGATGAAAATGCAATAAATCCCTTTAAGTAAAAAGGCCCCAACATATTCATAATAGTTAAGTCACTATGGTGTAGGGCACCACAAAGAGACAGCCATGAATTATTACCTTAGGGAGTCCAGGGGTGGTGGTGGGCATGACCTGAAAAGGCACTTCTATTTCTCTTATAGAAGCTGCTTTCAGGATTATTTTGATGGCCCAGCCAGGAATGTAGTAAATTATAGAAACACAATGTAGAAGGCAGTAAACAGTCTTGCAGAATTTACTTATGAATCAAACGTGTATGACTTATATTCAAAGATTTGAGGTAAAAAAGCCACTCTGGGTAATTTGCCTTTTTCATGTTTTTCTTATGGTTTAAGTCACTCTTTATTCTATTTCAGGTGACAGCTACTCTTGAAAAAGTAATCTTGGAAATAACTTTAGACTCTGCAGTGGATTTAAGTAGTTTCTCATACTTGCTAGTTGTGTTTGTTTTTTTTTTTAAGTATACAATTCAGTAGTTTTTAGTATATTCACAAGGCTATGCAACTGTCTCCACTATCTAATTCCAGAATATTTTCATCATCCCCAAAAGAAACTCCACACCCATTAGCGGTAACTCCCCGTTCTCCCCTCCTCCCAGCCCCTGGCAACCACTAATCTACCTTCGGTCACTAAGGATATGCTCATTCTGGACATTTCATATAAATGGAATCATACAGTATGTGGCCTTTTGTGACTGACTTCTTTCACTTAGCATAGTGTGTTTTTTTAAATTGAAGTATAGTTGATTTACAACGTTGTGTTAATTTCTGGTGTACAGAAAAGTGATTCAGTTATACATATATATTCTTTTTTTTTTTTTTTTTTTTTTTTTTTGCGGTACGCGGGCCTCCCTCTGCTGCGGCCTCTCCCGTTGCGGATCGGAGCACAGGCTCCAGACGCGCAGGCTCAGCGGCCATGGCTCACGGGCCCAGCCGCTCCGCGGCATGTGGGATCCTCCCAGACCGGGGCGCGAACCCGGTTCCCCTGCATCGGCAGGCGGACGTGCAACCACTGCGCCACCAGGGAAGCCCCCTTACATATATATTCTTTATCATATTCTTTTCCATTATGGTTTATCACAGGACATTGAATATAGCTCCCTGTGCTATGCAATAGGACCTTGTTGTTTATCCATTCTGTATATAATAGTTTTCACCTGCTAATCCCAAACTCCCACTCCATCTCTCCTCCACCCCCACCCACCCCTGCAACCACAAGTCTGTTCTCTATGTCTGTCGGTCTGTTTCTGTTTTGTAGATAAGTTCATTTGTGTCATATTTTAGATTCCACATATAAGTGATATATGATATTTGTCTTTCTCTTTCTGACTTACTTCACTTAGTATGATCATCTCTAGGTCCATCCATGTTGCTGCAAATGGCATTATTTCATTCTTTTTTATGGCTGAATAGTATCCCATTGTATACACATACCACCTCTTTTTTTTTTTTTTTTTTTTTTTGTGTGGTATGCGGGCCTCCCTCTGTTGTGGCCTCTCCCGTTGCGGAGCACAGGCTCCGGACGCGCAGGCTCAGCGGCCATGGCTCACGGGCCCAGCCGCTCCGCGGCATGTGGGATCCTCCCAGACCGGGGCGCGAACCCGATTCCCCTGCATCGGCAGGCGGACGCGCAACCACTGCGCCACCAGGGAAGTCCCCGGCAGGCGGATTCTTAACCACTGCACCACCAGGGAAG
>NC_041227.1:121900926-121948715 GCF_002837175.3 Physeter macrocephalus
TTTTTTTTTTTTTTTTTGTGGTATGCGGGCCTCCCTCTGTTGTGGCCTCTCCCGTTGCGGAGCACAGGCTCCGGACGCGCAGGCTCAGCGGCCATGGCTCACGGGCCCAGCCGCTCCGCGGCATGTGGGATCCTCCCAGACCGGGGCGCGAACCCGATTCCCCTGCATCGGCAGGCGGACGCGCAACCACTGCGCCACCAGGGAAGCCCCATACCACCTCTTATTTACCCATTCATCTGTCAACCGAAATGGACATTTAGGTTGTTTCCATGTCTTGGCTATGGTGAATGGTGCTTGCATAATGTTTTTAAGATTCATCCATGTTGTATGTATGTATGCATGTATCAGTATTTCCCTCCTTTTTTACTGTCAAATAATATTCCATTGTATGGCTATCCCACATCTGTTCATTTATCACTTGATAGATATTTGGGTTATTTCCACTCTTTGGCTATTACAAGTAATACCGCAATGAACATATATGTATGAATCTTTGTGTGGACTTGTGTCCATGTCTCTTGGGTAGATATCTAGGGGTGGACTTGCTGGGTCATATGATAAGTCTATGTTTAACCTTCCGAGGAACTGCCAGACCGTTTTCCACAGCTGGTACACCATGTGACATTCCCACCAATAATGTCTCATACTTACTTTTGATAATTTTAAGTTACTTGTAGAAAGTCAAACAAGTGACTTCAAAAACCAAGAATAAATTACGGGACAAGTGTGGCCTTGCTTGCTCATGTCACCGTATTTGAAACTTGGGCACGTCTGATAAACAGACATCCTGGGCAACTGTCCAGGCTCATGGTGTCTTTTCATTAATCTGCGGGGACAACAAAGAGCTAAGTATGACATTACAGACAATTAGGAGCTAAGATAGCAGATCCAAAGGTACTAATTATACGACACATACGGAAAGTGTGCGAGGGTTAGAAAGGGAGCGGCACAGGCTACAGTTGTCCAGGAGGGCATCACACAGAAAATGAGGCTTGACCTGTGTGTGGACAGGCACCAGCCTGTTAAGAAGGACACAGCCTGCAAATAAATCCTGGACATTTACTTGCTCACAGCAAAACCTCACTACTTCCTAGGGCCTCTGAAGATGCACACAGAAATAATAATAAAAGCTGCCACACAAAAGGGTGTGGAGACAAGGGAACATTCCTGCACTGTTGGTGGGAATGTAAATTGGTGCAGCCACTATGGAGGACAGTATGGAGGTTCCTTAAAAAACTAAAAATAGAGTTACCATATGATCCAGCAATCCCACTCCTGGGCATACATCTGGAAAAGACAAAAACTCTAATTCAAAAAGATACATGCACCCTTATGTTCATAGCAGTACTATTTACAATAGCCAAGACATGGAAGCAACCTCAATGTTCACCAACAGAGGAATGGATTAAGAAGATGTGGTGTATATATATATATATATATATATATATACATATATATATATATACACAATGGAATACTACTCAGCCATAAAAAAGAATGAAATAATGCCATCTGTAGCAACATGAATGGACCTAGAGATTATCATACTAAGTAAAGTCAGACAAAGATCATATGAAATCACTTATATGTGAAATCTAAAAAAATGATACAAATGAACTTACTTATAAAACAGAAATAAACTCACATAGAAAACACACTTGTGGTTACCAAAGGGGAAAGGTGAGGGGATAAAGTAGGAGTTTGGGATTAACAAATACACAACTACTACATATAAAATAGCTAAGCAACAAGGATTTATTGTGTAGCAGAGGGAACTATATTCAGTATCTTGTAATAACCTATAATGGAAAAGAATCTGAAGAAACTGAATCATTTTGCTGTACACCAGAAACAGACACAACATTGTAAATCAACTATACTTCAATAAAAAGTTGTTTGTTTTGGAAAAAAAGCAAAGAAGAAAAATGCTGCTACACAGTGCTAACTTTTCTGGGGTCAGCATATGGTCCTAAAGCATTCATACTTATTTAATCCTCACAGCAACTCTATGAGATAGTAGTATTTTTATCCCTGTTTTACAAATGAAGAAACTGGTGCACAGAGAGGTTGAGTAACTTGCCCAACTTCACCCAGCTAGAAAGTAGCAGAGCTGGGATTTGAACCCAGGCAGTCGAGCTCCAGGATTTACCATCCCTTGTCTCTGGCATTAATATCCTCAGCCACTTGCTTGACATGAAAAGCTATTTATTTATAAGGCTGGGTGAAAGTATCCTGGGAAGTAAAGTGACTTTCCTCACTCTTTCATGCTGCTGACAGTTTCAGGTGGATATTAGGAGTTTTTTAAAGAGGTGGGAGATGGCAGCGGCAAAGAGAGCAAGCTGAGAAGGAGGTCACGGGAAGTTACCAGGGGGGACAAAATTAGCAGCTAAGAGCCCAAGGTTCTTGGCCCTGCTCCTGGAAACTCTTCCTCCTACACAAATTCTGACACACGGCAACTAAAGGAAGCATACCCACCCATACAAGTCCTTGAGATTTTAAAGTAAAGATTAAAACTAATGAGTCCATCTAATTTGGACTCACAAAACACGTGGGTAGAAGAAATTCCTGCAGCTGACAGCTGATGTGACAGTTATTTCATGAAAAGGAATAGAACTTCCCTGCCTGCCTTCAGATTTGAATGTTTCCAAATGTGATTGTAAACCTTAGCCCGAAACAATGTGCAGGACAGGAGCCGAATATAGATATTCTGGGGAGAAAATCCCTTCAGCTTCCCCAGTCAAGCTGATGTGAGGGAAAGTGAGATGAAATATCCACTTCTCTTCACCCTTCTTGAGAGCCCAAGGCAGCGGGCTCAGAGCTCTTAACAATTGAAATTAGATTCCTAAAGGCATTGTGGAAAACAAGGATTGCATACTCAAAGGCTTCGTTAAACTACTGCGGTCATCTGAATCTAAATACACTGAAGTGATAGATGCTACCCTTTTGGCTCCCTCCCCCCTCCCCAAGAAATGTAAAATCTGACCTACATGTATATCCCTAGTGATCAACCTTACAGGACAGTCCGTAAGGCAAACCACAAACTCCTGTCCTCACTCCTAGAGTGAGGAAAAGACTCTAACATTGAAAAATCACATCTTTCCTGGTTTTCCTCCTCTTTGGCAAGCCTCCTCCCCATTCCCAGAGGAAGACATTTCCAGAACTTCTGACAACCCTCAGAGGAGGAAGGCCTTCCTTCCTCCTCTTGGGCAGATGGTATTTGCATACTGACATATTGTAAACCTAGTCACCCAGGTAACAGGCTCCCGTTAGCAACAGCTCAACGAAGGTCAGCTTGATTCCTTCTAAAATTAGAAGTCAGACCAATCGGATTTTTAATTGCTCAAGGTAGGGTGCCCAGTTAGATGGCGAATCCAATCCTGAAAGTGAATTTTTCAATTGGGAGACTCAGCACAAATTAATAAGGGCAAGTTGGCGGGGGGAGGGCAGGGGGTAAGAATGGCAAGTTGGAGCATTTCAACACGGTAATAACATAGGTTTTGACATGTGGAAGATTTTGGCTCTGTGACTTTCCTGCTTCTGTGAATAATCCTTCTACGACTCCAGTGTCCGTTAGTAGATGCGTTCTCGACCTTGCATCTCCCTTAACCTTCACAGGCAATTGGTCATTAACGACTGGTAATTCCATGCCAGCTATCTCAGGCCTTCCACAGTTGGCCATCTCCAACTCCACCGTGGTCCCCTGTCTCTCTGCCCCATCTCTCCCTCCCTCACAGTCAAACTGCTTGGCACTAAGACCCATCCTTTCCATCCTCTTTTGTCTTGGCCCACACAGATCCCTCCTACCTGGGATTTGCTCCCTTCTTTTCTTTCCCTGACCATGGACAAGGGTCTCGGATGGGCTTCAAGGAATGCATGAATTCTGCACAATTCCCCCCACTGCTAACTTCTCAAAAGATCCACCTCCCCGCAAATTGTTAAGAGCCACCAGCTATCTAATTACAGATGGTATCTACACTGGCATTTCCCAAAATGACTTTAAGGAATGTCAGTTCCATAGGATGTTAGTTAAATAGTGGGGAGAAAAGAGCGTCACACTCACATAAGCTTGGGAAACACTAGGTCAAGCAGGTTGGACGGGTGTTTTTAACGTGGGCCTTTGCTGCACCTTAGCTGTACGGACGTGCGCCGGGCACCGCTGATTTCATGGGAGTCGCCTTCTCAGCAGACACTTCTCAATGTCCCCTTGGTGGTCCCTAGGAAAGCTGGGCTTTACTTCTAATCACAACTACCAAGTCATGCACTGCTTTGTGTTAGCTCCTCCATTACTCTTTGGAGCTATTTATTTTTTACTCCATATTTTTAACAATTGTTAGGAATCGTATCATTGCACTTATCACCTTACGTTGTGCTCATTTTATATCATTTTATATCCATCTCTCCTACTAACTGGAAGCCACTTGAGAGTGGAGTACACACCTTGATATCATACCCCCAATGCCAAACTGACCAGAGCTTAGATGCTCAGTATATGTCAAATGAATGACTGAAGGAATGAATGATTGAGCTTATCTCCCCAACTGGATGACAAGTTCCTTCAGAACATAAACTACATTTTAAACCTCTTATGTTCCCATAGCACCTAGAAAACAGCTTTTCATATGGCAAAAGAGTCAATAAAATTATGAAAATTTAAATCCATTAGAGAATATTTATCAAACACCAATTATGACCTGGGCACCAAGGTTATTAAAATGATAAAGTACAGTCCCTGCAGTCAATGAGCTTAAATTCTAGTAAGGGAAATAGACATATAAACAAAAAATGATGATAAAATATAAATACTTGAAAAGGAAGCACAGGCTGCCTGGGAACACAGGATAGAGCCCTCGTGTATGCTTGTGGAAGCTGGGAGGGGTCAGTGCTATGATGCTGAGATTTGATGAGGGATCTGCCTTTGGGGCCTGACCACCCAGGTCCTCAATCGGCCAAGCTAAGCCACACTTTGGGGGGAAACTAGACAAGATGCTGCTCAAGCTGAGGCATTATTCACACTTGCTCTGTCCTCAGCCCCAACAGGGGTTCCAAGCCCAGTGAGGGGGCCTCCCCGCCTGCAACTGGCGGGCCCTGCTGCCCAGGGTAGAGCTGTCCTGGGGGTGACAGCCAGGCAGGCGGCCTGGCCTCACTGTCTTCAAGTCCACAGCCAAAGCTTGACCCTCTATGTGTTACCACTTTGAGAGTGAAGGACGGGCAGTCCAAAGACAGGAACACATAAAGGGAAAAGAATGGAAGCACTTCTCTCCTCCCTGAGGAGGGCACGGCTGGTCTCATTCTCCCTCTCGGCCTTCAGCCCACGAATGCCAGGACTCATAACCCTCAGTTTTATGGGCAAAGCTGGGGATCCTAAGAGGCAGCATGCCAAGAAAGACAGATCATGCCCCTAGACACAAATCCAGTAAACGTTCCTCCCCTCGATCCATCCAAAAAGGTTCTCCTGCTCTTTGCAGGAGAAGGGGCGGGGGGGTGGGGGGTAGAACAACCCAACACCCAGGCCTCGGTATCTTTTCAAACTTCCGAGTTAAGGTTGAGAACCACTGGGGAAAAGGAGCAGAGAGGGCCCTTAAACGCCCAGTAGAGGCAGGTTGTTAGGACTGATTCATACAGAATTCACATCTCTAATGTCTCCAGGGGCAGGTTAGGTCAACGAATGAAGCTCATGGTTAAAATGAACAAACTGGGGCTTCCCTGGTGGCGCAGTGGTTAAGCATCCGCCTGCCAATGCAGGGGACATGGGCTCGAGCCCTGGTCCGGGAAGATCCCACATGCCGCGGAGCAACTAAGCCTGTGTGCCACCACTACTGAGCCTGCGCTCTAGAGCCCATGAGCCACAACTGCTGAGCCCGTGTGCCGCAACTACTGAAGCCCGGGCACCTGGAGTCCGTGCTCTGCAACAAAAGAGGCCACTGCAATGAGAAGCCCGTGCACCGCAAGGAAGAGTAGTCCCCGCTCGCCGCAACTAGAGAGAGCCCACACAGCAATGAAGACCCAACTCAGCCAAAAATAAATAAATAAATCAATAAATTTTAAAATAAAATAAAATGAACAGATTCACTTTCTCGGCAAATTAAGCACATGGGGCAATCCGTCACTTATACACAGAAATATGTTCAATATAACATTTTTGTCTTAGTTTCCCACTTTTAGTAGAGACATGGGTACCAGGATATATTCCTCTACCTTAAGGAAAACAACCAGGCAAGCATGATGATGAATTATAAATGATAACCAGCTGCATGGGAGAGGGAAAGGGGAAGAACCGGCGGGGGTGGGGTAGTGGTGGCAATAGGAACCTGGAGAACCCACGCCCCGTCTAAAGGGGGTGCAGCGACCCAGCTCTAGTGGATGCTAGTCAACATTTCCTATTACTCAACAAAAGCTGGAAATGTAGATTTTTATATGAACATCCTACTTCTACATGTTGGCCAAAATTAAAAAACAACTCATAACACTCTATAAACGTGAGAAACTGATGAGCTACATTTAGCCACATTAGTTTGTAACCTCTGATTACATGTAACTCAGTTACAATAAAGAGAGAAAACAGATGTGCACAAGCAGAATAATACTGGAAAGTGTTATATTCAGAGCCAAGCTGCCTTATTAATGTTTGAGCCCCAAAACAATTACGGGAATGCAGAAGATATAAGAACACTGTAGGGCTTCCCTGGTGGCGCAGTGGTTGAGAGTCCGCCTGCCGATGCAGGGGACACGGGTTCGTGCGCCGGTCCGGGAAGATCCCACATGCCGCGGAGCGGCTGGGCCCGTGAGCCATGGCCGCTGAGCCTGCGCGTCCGGAGCCTGTGCTCCGCAACGGGAGAGGCCACAACAGTGAGAGGCCAGCGTACCACACACACAAAAAAAGAACACTGTAAATGTTTTAGCATAGTTCCATTTTCAAAAGCTTTCTCCATATCCTCACCATCTCAATACTGATACTGGCCAGGAAGCATAATTTCGAAAACAAAGAGTACACTTTATTATAGCAATAATAACAATAGTTAGTGTTTCCTGAACGTTTACACTGTATGAAGCAAGGACTAAATGCTTTACGTAACAATTATCCCATTTAATCCTGAAGGCAACCTTTGTTGTAGGCAAAATTACCATCTCAGTTTTCAGATGAGGAAACTGGGGCATAGAGAAGTTAGGAAAATTATCAAAAGTCACACAAGTATGTGGAGGAGCTGGGACTCACCCCAGGTCTCTCCCACCAAAAGTCCTGGGCTGGACATCACTCCGTCCAGCTCTGAGGCAGGAAGTGGTAGTCAGCACAGGGGTCTGAGGAGGGAACAGATTTCCCACCCTGGCAGGTAGAGCACAGAAATGAGGAATTGAAGTGCACAGCCAAGTAGAAGCCGGGGAAGAACTCAAAGAAATACAAATGGCCGATGAACAAATGAAAAATGTTCAACCTCAAGTATTCAGTATCACTACAGAATTTTACAATGGGAAGACATGTAAAAAAAAAATCTTTTTAACACAAACTAAAACTTCTCACCTATCAGATTAGTAAAGATGAAAAAGGTTTGCCAGTGTTGGTGAGGTGGAGGGAATAGACCCTTGATCACATTGGTGGGAGAGCGAAGTGATTAAATCCTCTGGGAAGATGATTTTGCCTATTAAAATTTAAGATGTTTATATCATTTGACCTAGTTACTCTACCTAGGAATTTTTCCTAGAGAAACTCTTTTGCAATTGTGCAAAGATTTATATGCTTCAGATTATTCATGGCTTCATTATATGAAATAGCACAAAGCTGGAAAAACTCCAATTGTCTATCAACGGGACCAGCTAGATAAATCAAGGTACATCCAAATAATGAAATACAATACAGTCATTAAATCATGAACTAGACCTCTACTTGCCAAAATGGAAAGAGGCCCCAGATGCACAGTTAAGTGGAAAAAAAGAAAAAAAGTAAGCTGCAAACAGTAGGTATAGCAGGAGTTTCAGTAAAGTGCACACACATGTACTAGTATATGAATGGGGGAAAAAACTAAAAAAAATTATATACTCAATTGTTAACGATAATTACCTAAGAGAGGATTGTGGGAAATGTACTTCTGTAAGGTTTGAAGTTTTTATAAAAAGCATGTGTTTTTCAATTAAAGAAATAAATTGGTATGGAAAAGGTGACCCTATGCTGAAATTGCAAGGCAGGATTCCTATTCCTGGGGTGTACGGTAGACAGAATAAGAAAGGGACCTGAGGGTGTTTATTGACATGGGCAGCTGCACAGGTTGTGTACTGCACAAGAGCACCCTCTTGAGTTGTACAGGGCTTGGGGCATTAGATAGGCTCTTGAAACAAGAACTCAGAAAGGTAACCAAAGCAAGAGTCTTGGCATCTCTGCAGGACAGGAGGTTATCAGAAGGTGGCCCAGAGAAGAGAGGTAGAAGTTACCCAAAATAAGGGAGAAACTCCTATCTTTTCAAAGTAATTTACAAAGCTCTGCATAAAGTGAGACTGTGTACTTAGAATTGTTGAAGTAAATCTGCCTCCAATTTGAGTGGATTGTGTCCTAGAATTTCCTTTTCAGGCTAAAGTGTTTTGAAGCTCCCACAGAAATATCATTAGGTCAGCCGGGGGAAGGTTAACTGACCCACAATTTTCCTAAATAAAAGCCCACCACCATTTCTAATAATGTTTCTTACAGAGAAATGCATTGAGTTCCAGCAGTGTGTGAGGAGATGAGGAACTTAATTCCTCTTCCTTGCCCTCAAATAGTGGAATGTTCCCCAAATATGTTCCTCTTACATCTAAACGATGTGAATATTATGTTCCACTTTAAAACATTTTTTTTCCCCTTTTGATCAGAGAGCTCCATAATCAAGTAAGTCTGAGAGAAACTGGTTCAAGCCAAGTTGAACAGGTTTTATTTTATCTTATTTTATTTTATTTATTTATTTATTTTTTATTTTTTATTTTTTTGTGGTATGCGGGCCTCCCTCTGCTGTGGCCTCTCCCATTGCGGAGGACAGGCTCCGGACGCGCAGGCTCAGCGGCCATGGCTCAAGGGCCCAGCCGCTCCGCGGCATGTGGGCTCCTCCCAGACCGGGGCGCGAACCCGGTTCCCCTGCATCGGCAGGCGGACGCGCAACCGCTGCGCCACCAGGGAAGCCCAATACTTTTAAAGGAATAAAAATTAAGACACAACATATCAAAACTTATGAGATGCAGCTAAAACAGAGAAAAGTAACAGAAAAATCAATGAATCCAAAAGCTGGTGCTTTGAAAAGATCAACAAAATTGACAAACTTTTAGCTAGACTGACCAAGAAAAAAAGACAGATGACTCAAATTACGAATATCGTTAAACACTGTTTTGTTAAAATATGTTTTCCAGGTCCTTTTGCCCCAGCGAGGAATGGGTTCTAGAGAGATTTTAGCCATTTCCTTATAACTTTTCAGCAGAAGTTTGAAATTGTGCTCTTTAATAGTTTTGTACATGTGGCTGCCAGTTCCTGGAATAGCAAAGCAATTATTGCCTCTGTGCCTTTTTAGCGGCTTTGCTTTTTAGATAAGACCTGTTTGGCACCAACCTGAGAAAATGGGAAGATCTGAGTGGCTGTTTTGTTTATACAGTGTTGGCGTGTTTTCATTTGCTCTAAACTTCCAGGCAGATACAAAAGAAAATGAAAACGACTTAGGTTCAATAGAGTGGTCAAGTGGTCCTTTGGGGAAGGATGCTCCACAGACTCCTGGAAGGTTGGAGAAAATACCAGGGCTGCAAAGAAGTTACCCAGAAACCCTTTTCCTTTCAAATCTGAGTCCCTTCCGTACACTCATTTGTGAGAGGAAGCGGTTCTATATGTGATAATTTCTCCCACCTTCCGCCCAGTTCTACAAGTGGGAAATCCAAAGTGTCATCCTGGATGCCTCCCTACCCCACCCCCCCAGCACATCCCGGAGATTTATTTCCCAATAACTCTCACCTCCACTGATTCTCTCCATCCCACAGCTGTTGCCCTGGTCAAAGACACAACCACTGCTGGACCCCATAATAGCTTCCAAAGAGGAGTGCTCGAATCTACTCTTGTCCCTATCCGTTTCCTTCTCCTCACTATAAATGTTTTTGTTGCTTCCCAAGACAAAGCCCTTCGACTGCTCTTGGAATAAAGCCCCAGGCTTCAGCATGGCCCATGATGGACGCCCTGATTGACAGGGTACCTCGTCTCACTGGAGCATGTACCCGCCTCTCCTTTCTAGTTTTGTGTTTCAGATACACTGGCCTGCTCCCCTCCTCCTAGGATCTTTTGAACGCACAGTTCTCTCAACCTCCATCGCTTTGCCTAATTAACATCATCCGACTGAGTTCACTCAAACTTCCCCAGGCACGTTCCTGAGCACCTAAGACCAGACCCAGTCTCCCTGTCAGAGCCTCCTCATAACCCCTTGTCCCTTCCTTCTTGAGAAAGGGTTAAGGTGAGGCCAGGATTGACAAATGCACCGACTATCCCGTGGCAGACATCACTTAGTGTCAATAGCCTAAATGCCCCCAGAATCCTCTTGAACAGCCCCTACAGATTGATCAGCCTGACGGTTTTACGGTTTAGCGCTTTTGTGCCTGAGCCAACCTACTCCTTAAATCTTCAATATCCTAAATTTTCCAAACTCCTTAAGTAGCTTGCATTGTTTCTCTCCCAAGCTGCTTTCATACATCTATATCAAATTTGCATTACAATTTAAAGCCATTTCCTGGAACAGACTGTGCTTTACTAAAAATCGAGAGAGCTGAGAACAGCCTAGTGACCTAAAAAAAAAAAAAAAAGCACAAGTAAATCCTACAACACTGATTATGACTTCATGAAATAAGGGAAGAAAAACACTAAGGAATAATTCATAAGCCTAAGATGCAACTACGGTAATAGGATTATTTACTTAATCACACAAACTTTCATCTTATGACTTTACTGTTAGTCCATATAACGTTTTCAGAGTGCTGAACGCTATGGTACATCTAATGGGCTTCAATTACAACATTAAGGTCTAACGTTTACTGAACAAATTTACTATGTGCCAAAGATTGTCTAACAGCTCTTCGCACACTAACACATTTAATCCTCATTAACAACGCTGAGGTAGGTGCAATTTATGATCACCCCCATCGCACAGATGAGAAAACTGAGGCACAGGCAAAGTAGAAGAACAAAATTAAGATATTTTCAGACATGCTAGGATTCAGCAAGTTTATCGCTCCTGTACTTTTTCTTATTCGGAATTTACAAGAGGGTGTACCCATTCAAGAGGCTTCAAAATAAGGGAATAGAACAAGAAAAGAAGACGACAAGAAATCCAATACAATGTAGAGCCAAGGCAGTGAAACAGTGAGGACAGTGGCTGGCGGGTTTGGACAAGATGATGGTGGCTCTGAGAAGTAAGGGGATGTCTGGTAACCGAGAGCATGGTAATCACACTAGATGATGAAAGAACATTATTTTTTGTCCACGTGAAAAAGAAAGATAAGTAGGAACTCCAGGAAAACAAAAAAGCTGTAGTTGATAGTACAAAAAAAGAGAATTCATTTGGACCTTGATGCATGAAATACTGTTCTTTAGGTGGTCTGTGATATTAATCCTGTAGAGAAGATAATATAACCCTAGCGCTTGGGCCTGCAATGAAAATGTTTACACAGCAATAATCACATAAATGTTGTTCCTTGGTGTTCAACTTTTAGAAACAACCTAAAGACATTAAGAATAGAGAATGGCAATTAAGAGTTTTTTAATTGAGATAGAATTCATAGATCATAAAACTCTCTTTTTTTCCCCACCACATGGCTTGTGGGATCTTAGTTCCCTGACCAGGGATTGAATTGTACCCTCGGCAGTAAAAGCTCGGAGTCTTAACCACCGGACCACCAGGGAATTCCCCAAACTCACTCTTTAAAATATAATATTCAGTAGTTTTTAATATATACACACAGCGTTCTATAACCATGCCCACTACTGTTTCTAATTTCAGAACATTCTCATTACTCCCAAAACAAGTCCCATACCCATGAGCACTTAATTCTCGTTCTCCCTAGCCTATGGCAACCAGTAATCAGTTTTCTGTCTCTATGGATGTGTCTGTTCTATGGAATCACACAATATGTGGCTTTTTTTAAAAAAAATATGTGGCCTTTTGTGTCTGGCTTCTTTCACTTAGCATGATATTTTCAAGGTTTATCCATCTTGTAGCATGTATCAGTACTTCACACCTTTTTAAAAAAAATTTAATTTTATTTTGGCTGCATTGGGTCTTTGTTGCTGCACGCGGGCTTTCTCTATTTGCGGCGAGTGGGGGCTATTCTTCGTTGCGGTACACAGGCTTCTCATTGCAGAGGCTTCTCTTGTTGCAGAGCACAGGCTCTAGGCGCTCGGGCTTCAGTAGTTGTGGCGCATGGGCTCAGTATTAGTGGCTCGCAGGCTCTAGGGTGCGCAGGTTTCAGGAGTTGTGGCACGTGGGCTCAGTAGGTATGGCGCACAGGCTTAGTTGCTCTGCAGCATGTGGGATCTTCCCGGACCAGTGACCGAACCCGTGTCCCCTGCATTGGCAGGTGGATTCTTAACTACTGCTCCACCAGGGAAGTCCCACTCCATACCTTTTTATGCCAAATAATATTCCATTGTATGGATATGCCATATTTATTTATCTAGAATGTTGTGGGAGAAAAGGTACTCAACATCACTAATCATCAGGGAAATGCAAATCAAAACCACAATGAGACATCCCCTCACATACTTTAGGATAGCTACTATCAAAAAAACAGAAGATGACAAGTGTTGACGAGGATGTGGAGAAATTGGAACACTTGTGGTGGGAATGTAAAATGGTGCAGCTGCTATGGGAAACAGTATGGAGGAGAGGTTCCTCAAAAAATTAAAACTACCATATCCAGAAGCAATCTCACTTCTGGGTATATATCCAAAAGAACTGAAAATACAATCTCAAAGAAATATTTGACACCCATGTTCACTGCAGCATTATTCACAATAGTCAAGACATGGAAGCATCTGTCCATCTATGGATGGATAAAGAAAATGTGGTGTAAACATACAATGGAATATTATTGAGCCTTAAAAAAAAAGAAATCCTGCCATATGCTACAACATGGATGAACCTGAGGACATTATGCTAAGTGAAATAAGCCAATCACAAACTAGATAAGCATTGCATAATTCCACTTAAATAAGGTATCTGAAGTAATCAAACCCATAGAAACGAAACTAGAATAGGGGTCACCAGGGTTACCAGAGAATGAGTATAGAGTTTTAGTCCTGTGAGATGAACAAGCTCTAGATTTGTTGTACAACAATGTGCATAAAGTTAATAACACTGTACTATATATTTAAAAACTTTTAAGAGGGTAATTTCATGTCATGTGTTTTTTACCACAAATGAAAACAACAAACAAAAGAAATGCTGAGAGTGGAGAGGATGTATAGGGCTGAAGAGGGCATGGCTGTTAGTGGTGGGGAAAATGAGCCTAGCGCCCAGCAGGGGGGCAGACCTCGAAGGGAAAGGCTCATCTTTATAAGGAGAGATTGTGATCTCGTCAGAAAGATCCCTCTGGCAGCAGTAAGGAAAACAGTGTTTCCCAGTAGTCTGTCTCCATCACTAGAAGGTAAGTTCCTTGAGGAGCGAATGAGGTCTTGTCTCTGGTATTAGGTAAGCTAGAGTTGCCAGGTTCAACGAAGAAAAATACAGGACACCCAATTATATCTGTATTTCAGATAAACAACAAATAATTTTTTTAGTATTAATATCTCCCATGCAATACTTGGGATATACTTATACTAAAAAATTATTTTTTGCTTCTCTGTAACTCAAATTTAACTGGGCATCCTATATTTTATCTGACAACTCTATAGACAGCCAGTAAATATGGTGGAAGAGAAGGAAATAGAAATAACTGAGAAAAAAGAGATCATGGAACACTGCTGGTAGGACTATGAAGTGATACGGCTTTTGGGAAGGCATGATGGCAAGGTCTGCCAAAATTGAAGATGTGCATATTCTGATTTTTTTAAATTTTTTTTTTTTTTTGGCCACGCCAAACAGCATGTGGGGATCTTAGTCCTCTGACCAGGGATCGAACCCGTGCCCCCTGCATTGGAAAAGCAGAGTCTTAACCACTGGACTGCCAGAGAAGTCCTGAAGATGTGCATATTTTGGACCAGTAATTCCATCTTAAGAATCCATCCTGGGAAAATACACATCTGCGTGAAAACATAAAGAACACTCAAATGAGTTTATGGAAATGGAGATTTATCTTATTTGCGATAGCAAGAAATTGAAACTTCCTGAATGTCGATCATTAAGGTAATAGTTACATTTTTGTTCATCTACTTGATGAGCTGCTGCTAAAAAGAATGTGGTAGATATAAGTGTACCTGCAGAGAGAGACTTCCATTATAAATAAAGTTTTTAAAAGGTGAGTTTATCACACAACATGTCTTGTGTGGACATTTATGTTAAAAAAAAAAACCTAGGTAAGTCTTATTTTCATGTTTGTAAATGCACAGAATAAAGCCTGAAAGGATAAACAGCACATTTTTGATGGTGGTAAGCTCTGCAGAGAAGGACAGAATTGGGAAGGCTGAAAGAGGACTTCTTACTGTAAATATACGTGGGTTATTTGTATATCACTTTTTTTTAAATGAATTTATTTATTTTTGACTGCTTTGGGTCTTCGTTGCTGCGTGAGAGCTTTCTCTAGTTGGAACGAGCAGGGAGTGGGGGCTACTCTTCGTTGCGGTGCACGGGCTTCTCATTGCGGTGGCTTCTCTTGTCACAGAGCAGGGGATCTAGGCGCACGGGCTTCAGTAGTCGTGGTGCGTTGTCTCAGTAGTTGTGGCTCGCAGGCTCTAGAGCGCAGGCTCAGTAGTTGTGGCGCTTGGGCATAGTTGCTCCGTGGAATGTGGGATCTTCCCGGGCCAGGGCTCGAACCCGTGTCCCCTGCATTGGCAGGCGTATTCTTAACCACTGCGCCACCAGGGAAGCCCCTGTGTATCACTTCTGAATTAAAAAACAATACCCACTTATCCACTTTTGACAGTATCACCCCCTCAACCTTCTCTCCTCTGGTCTAACTAGAAATAATTCTGCTCATCTGTGATAATACTAACTCTTTCAATCACCATGTATGAGTCTGGGTTAAAATCGCTTGGGAAGTCTGACAGAAATGAAAACAGTTTTTGTAGAATGAATTGCACCTAATGCTCTCAGGTGGGCTCAACCAGAGGGGAACAGTAAGTGCTTTCCATGTGTCTCCGTGGACTGGAATTCAAAGGCTGACACAGTAATTCCATACTAAACAGGGGGAGATTAAGGCTCAAGTTTAGGGTAATACTTGTCACAAAGGAACTCAACCTAACTTGGTTTTTGCAAAGACAAGCACTAACCTTTGTATGATTCAACTCAAAGAAAGCCAGGAATGAGACTTAGATGCCTCATGGAACTAGTTAAAAACCTGCATATTTGGTTATGCTCAGAAGACTGAAAATATTTTTCATATAATTTTCATGGGGAAATTACCGCATGCAAGAATCTATATAGTTCAACAGTAGGAGGAGATGGAGAAGAAAATTATGGGGAAGGGGAAATGTCTCCCTCACGCAAGTGTTTGTTAGAGGGGCGGTATTTTGAAAATGTGTTCTTTCTACCCCCCAATTCAAGTTGTGCTGTCTCGCATTTTTTTCTCTAAGGACAAGTATTACGCTTGGCACTACTCCAAAAATGCTCTCTGTAATTCCTGCAACGTCTTCTTCTCAGAATTCAATTCTCAGCAACACCAAAAATTCATTTGTGTTTCAGAATTTCCAAATTCTAAGCATAAGGAGTGGAAAATAATAAAATGAAAGATGGTCAATACACCAACAGGCATATGAAAAGATGCTCAACATCGCTGATTATTAGAGAAATGCAAATCAAAACTACAGTGAGGTACCACCTCACACCAGTCAGAATGAGCATCATTAAAAACTCTAGGGGGCTTCCCTGGTGGCGCAGTGGTTGAGAGTCCGCCTGCCGATGCAGGGGACACGGGTTCATGCCCCGGTCTGGGAAGATCCCACATGCCGCAGAGCGGCTGGGCCTGTGGGCCATGGCCGCTGAGCCTGTGCGTCCGGAGCCTGTGCTCCGCAACGGGAGAGGCCACAGCAGTGAGAGGCCCGCGTACCGGGGGGGAAAAAAAAAAAAAGTTTAAAAACTCTAGGGATTTCCCTGGTGGCTCAGTGGTTAAGAATCCACCTGCCAAAAAAAAAAAAAAAAAAAAATCCGCCTGCCAATGCAGGGGACACGGGTTCAAGCCCTGGTCCGGGAAGATCTCACATGCCACAGAACAACTAAGCCCAGGTGCCACAACTACTGAGCCTGTGCTCTAGAGCCTACAAGCCACAACTACTGAAGCCCGTGCGCCTAGAGCCCGTGCTCTGCAACAAGAGAAGCCACCGCAATGAGAAGCCCGCGCACCACAATGAAGAGTAGCCCCCACTTGCCGCAACTAGAGAAAGCCCACGTACAGCAATGAAGACCCAACGCAGCCAAAAATAAATAATAAAAAAAAAGTCTACAAATAACAAATGCTGGAGAGGATGTGGAGAAAAGGGAACCCTCCTACACTGTTGGTGGGAATGTAAATCGGTGCAGTCACTACGGAGAACAGTACGGAGGTTCCTCAAAAAACTAAAAATAGTATCGCCATATGATTCAGCAATCCCACTCCTGGGCATATATCTGGAAAAGACAAAAGCTCTAATTCGAAAAGATACATGCACCCCAATATTCATAGCAGCACTATTTACAATAGCCAAGACATGGAATCATAGACAGATGAATGGATAAAGAAGATGTGGTATACACACTCAATGGAATATTACCCAGCCATAAAAAAGAATAAAATAACGCCATTTGCAGCAACATGGATGGACCTAGAGATTATCATACTAAGTGAAGTAAGTCAGAGAAAGACAAATACCATATGTATCACGTATGTGGGATCTAAAATATGATGCAAATGAACTTATTGATGAAACAGAAACAGACTCACAGACACAGAAAACAAACTTAGGGTTACCAAAGGGGAAAGGGGGTGGGGGAGGGATAAAGTAGGAGTTTAGGATTAGCAGATACAAACTACTATATATAAAACAGATAAACAACACGGTCCTACTGTATAGCAGGGGAACTATATTCAATATCCTGTAATAAATCATAATTGAAAAGAGTATGTATATACATGTATAACTGGATCACTTTGCTGTATAGCAGAAATTAACACAACATTGTCAATCAACTATACTTCCACACACACAAAAAAAGATGGCCAATACATATAAAATGTCCCATATCCAAAGACATTTATTTCTAGGGACTTCCCTAGTGGTCCAGTGGGTAAGACTCCATGCTCCCAATGCAGGGGGCCTGGGTTGATCCCTGGTCGGGGAACTGGATCCCGCAAGCATGCCACAACTAAGAGTCCACATGCTGCAACGAAGAGTCTGCATGCTGCAACTAAGAAGTCTGCATGCTGCAACAAGGTTCCTGTGTGCCGTAACCAAGACCCAGTCCAGCCAAAATAAATAAAAAAAACAACAAATAAAAAAAACTTTGTTTTTAAAAAAAAAACAAAGACAGGGACTTCCCTGGTGGCGCAGTGGTTAGGACTCCGCGCTCCCAATGCAGGGGGCCCGGGATCGATTCCTGGCCAGGAACTAGATCCCACATGCGTATGGCAACTAAGAGCCCGCATGCCACAACTAAGGAGGCAGCCTGCTGCAATTAAGGAGCCCACAAGCCGCAACTAAGACACAGCGCAACCAAATAAATAAATAAATATTTTTTAAATAAATAAAATAAAATAAAAAACAAAGACATTTATTTCTCAATGCTGATTATATGTGTTCAGTTTTTTATAATCAACAACAAAAACTCTCTAGCAATGTCACCATGACAACATAATAGAATCAGCTAGAAGTGCTCTTCCTGTAAGCTGCTGTATGTTATGCCCATAGCTGTATCAGTCAGGGTTGGTCTGTTATGTTGTGGTAACAAAGAACCACAAGATCTCCATGGCTCAAAACAGCCAAAGTTTACTCCTTGCTCCAGCAGGTCAACAGGACTGCTCTGATCTTCCTCATCACTCAGACACCCGGGTTGACAGAGCAGTCACCAGCCTGAACTTTGCTGGTCACCACACAAAAGGGGAAGAGAGAACTCTTGGAGGGCCCACACTAGCAAGAAAATGCTGAATGTGGCACTATGTCGTTCATGTTACAGGTCATTAGCCAGAACTAGTCATGTGGCCTCATCCAGCTACAGAAGACCAGGAACACAGTTCTCTTGTATGTCCAGAATGAGAGATTAATAGAAATATTTGAGAAACAGGAACAAACAATAACTGATAGCTTTTCAAAAACACTAGAAATGAGACTATAAAATAGGCTGGATTTTTTTTGTTAATTTTTTAGGTTGTTTTTTTTTTAATGTAATTTTGTTGTCAAAATGGATGTAATATTCTGGAATTCCATCTGTGTGACGATACTAAGATGTCAGCCTCTAGGTTGAGAAACCTTTATCCCCATCAAGGTTGTCTTAACAAGTTCAAGTTTGCAGCCCAAATCCATAAACCATTCTATCTTTGTAAGCATTTCTTGAGAACTAAGAAGTAAAAAATTAACTTTCACTATTTGATTTTTGATAGATGTTTGCTTTTCAGGAAAGGAAATGTAACTAATTATTAGGATCTGCTGCATTAGTAATAGCGCCAAACTTCTTCTATGTTATCTCATTATTTTGGCATAACAGGATGCCAAGCAAGAGGAATGTCTAGCTCTTCAGGCTCTCTAAAACAACCTGAGCTAAAATCCAGATGCACTTAGCCATTAATTTTTTAAAAATAAGAAATGTGATTTGCCAGTTCAATCAAATGTCTAAAAGGAAAGTAGGCAGCTGTTATCGAAGACATCATTCCAACTTTCTTACAGCAGAGTTTATGTTGACTAATACATAGTTACAAACTGCTAACTCACATTTAATTACATGTCAATGTATGCAATGTACAGTTGCCCAAGTCATTGGTCAAGACAGCCACTGAGAACAGGCCACATCATTCTAGAGTTGAGTGTGTTTTCCCCTCATGTTCCCCTCATGTAATTCTGTAGATAGATGTCATTAGATTGTCTTCACTTTTTTCATTTGTCATGATCAGCTAAATGACATGACCAGTCATCTATCTGACTAATCACTGCGAGTGGAATTCAAGGTCATAGATTTGATTCTGACATGGGCTAGCACTTAACGTGGATTCCCCCAGCAGAAAAGAACTGAGAAAAGGGAACAGGAGAGAAATCAGGAGTGAGAAGTGACAGCATGGATACGCAGGGGGCCCTGAGTCTTCTAAAAAAAGAAAGAAAGAGAAGAACTCAAGTGCAAGCAATTTATTTGGGAGGTGAAAGGAATGAGGAAGTGATATAGAGAAGGGAAGATATGAAATAAACGGTGTGTTTCAAGCCAATTACCACCCTACGCAACTGAGCTGAGCCCCACTGGTGGAACCTGCAAAAACCAGGTGGACACACCCGTTAGATTTACCCACCCCGAAGGGTGAGGGAGCTGGGGTATGTCACTCATTGGTTGGGCTGCTCCCGGGAAGCATTGCTTCATGGGCAGCAAAGTGACCTATAGGCCAGAAAAATCTTCAAACAAAGAAATGCAGGTGCTGTAAGTCAGAAGTCATGCCAATGTGCATTGAAGTGGTAAAGATGAAGGAATATGGGGAATACGGGCAGGGTACCAACCACATCTGTTATCGCTATTAACACATCTGGTAATGGCCACAGCTCTAACTCCAGCCAAATGCCTTGTCATTGGTCATTAGGAGCATCAGTACCGTGTCATACATGCCTGCATTTCCAATAGTCAACTAGTAGCGTTAAAATAGCGGCAGACCAAGATGCAGATTTTTAAAATATACTTAGTAATAATAAAACTAATGGTAAACCAGAAAGAAAAGGTTAAAATGCACAAAGCTACAGTTTTACATCAAAAGCAACATTTCCCAAAGTGAAAACACTCTATCCCCACTCTATCATGTCATCTTGTTTTACTGTCTTTTCAGCTTTTATCACTATCAGAAATTACTTATTCATGTATTTCACGTACGGATTTACGTGTTTGCGGCTGTTTCAACCACTTAGCATGTGAAAAGAGAGACCTTGGGACTTCCATGGTGGTCCAGTGGTTAAGACTCCATGCTCCCAATGCAGGGGGCCCAGGTTCCAACCCTGGTCAGGGAACTAGATCCTGCATGCCGCACAAAGAAGGTTCCAACCCTGGTCAGGGAACTAGATCCTGCATGCCGCAACAAAGAGCCCGTATGCCACAACTAAAGATCCCGCACGCTGCAACAAAGATCCCACACGATGCAACTAAGACCCAGCACAGCCAAATAAAAATAAAATAAATTTTAAAAAACACAGAAAACAAAGAGAGACCTTGTCTGTCCTGTTTACTCGTGTAACCCCAGCATCTGGCACATGGATGCTCAATAAATAGTAGTTAAATGAATAAAAGATCGCCTTTCCAGAGAGACCCAAAGCCAGTGGGCATAGAATAGGCTCTGAAAAGTCCTTTATCACAGGACATAGTGACTTTATTTACCCTAGCATGTCTCAAGTTTACGTAACTATGGAACCCTTGTGTGCGTGGGGTTTTTTTGTTCTGTTTTGTTTTCTGGCCACGCTGCGCAGCTTGGATGTTAGTTCCCCAACCAGGGATTGAACCCATGGCCTCGGCAGTGAAAGTGTGGAGTCCTAACCACCAGAACGCCAAGGAATTCCCAACCATGGAACCCTTTTATCCTGGAAATTAATTTTCCCTGGAAACAAAGTTTGAGAAATGCTAGTCCAGAGATGACAAAGCCAGCAAGATTGAGAATAACTTTAGTGAGTATGACATGGTTAATAAACTGTAGGAGAGACTGGAAATATTCACTCCTAGAAATTCAAGAGACTGAAGGAGGTAAACGCCACTCCTTAAGAAACAGAAAGAATTCACAATATATGTAAGTCAAATCACTGTACTACTCACCTTAAACTTATACAGTGTTGTATGTCAATTATAACTCAATAAACCTGGAAAAATAAATAAACAAACAAGAGTCTGGTCTTCCACCAAAAAAAGAAAGAAAGAAAGAAAATATCTCATGTGGCTACCAATGGCTGGCCCATTTCTAGACGATGCCAAAGTACAAGTTCCATAATAAAAGGTGTTCAGGCAAATTTCATCCAAAGGTAACTTTTGCTCTGACAAAGGCTCTCTTATTTTCCAAATTTTGATTTACTACAATTTGATTTGTTACAAAGCAAATCGATCCCAGGGACAGGGCAGGCTGGCTGACTCCTGATAAGGGCAGTCTTCTTAAGGGCAGAGGTTTAGTTCAGGTTTTGTTCACAAGTTATATCAGAATATCTGTTTCCATGGAAAGAGGTTAAAAGTATTGTTCAGTGGAAGAAAGCAGTTGATAATAAATGTGTGCCGTATGATCTCATTTTAGTAGTAGTATTTTATACATAATCTCCCTGGAATGTCAGCTCCATGCAGACAGGGGTTTTGTCTGTTTATTCATGCTTTATCCCTAGGGACTGGCACATGGCAGGCATTCAAAAAATATTTGTTAACTGCAGAAATAGATGTCTGCATTGAAAGGAAGGTTTATACATGCAGTGTATATGCAAATATATTCAACAGTGGTTAACTCTGGGAGTCAGATTCGTGGGTATTATCTGGCAGACCTGTATTTTTCTCATTCTTAAAAGGAAGATGCATTGCTACTGAAGTAAGAAAACAAAGACATCTTTTACAATGATTGCTAGGTTGCTGCCACCACACCTTCTTCCCCTTTCCAAGCCCCATTTCAGTACTTCAAGGTCAAACCCACTCTCTCCTATTCCCACAAGGGTCTAGAGGCATCAGGCAAATGAGAAGCAGTCTCCGCCTGACAGATGGGGCCTTGAATTTTAATCTAGTTTACTCCACTACACCAGTACTTTTTCCACAGGCCTATCAAAACAGGATATTTAGAAACCCTGCATATCATTTGATCGCTTTCTCAGGTATAGAGTGTAGAACTAAACCTGAAAGCTGGAAAGGAGAGTTAAAACTGGAGCTCTTACGAGACTGCAAATTTGTTGCTGACACTCAAGGTGGAGGATAATGCAGCTGTGCCATTCATCTTTCCAGTGATGGGTTAAGAACATTTAGAATTCACAGTCAGTAGCTCAGCAGCCTCTCTGTTAGGGCTCTAACAATTGCCCGGCCCTGCGACGAGTTCTTCTGACACATGGAGTACTCCTCACTGAGAATGCAGAGTTCCCACCTAAGGAAGAGGGTCCTTGCTCCTAGAAAACCCTGTGTCCAACACTTGGATCTTACAAAATATCCGCATTAAAGAACAGCTACTGAATTCACCATTCGATTCTCCTTTTAACAAAAGGATTCCAAATATGATTGGATATTTAAAAAATTAACTAGAAAACTGTTTGGCAATATCTACTAAAGCTGAACATATAACAATTCAACTCCTGAGAATATCGCCAACAAAATACACAATATGTTCCCTAAAAGCACTACTTGTAATAACTCCAAACAGGAAGCTACTTAAATGTCCCCAGAAGGAGAAGAATAAATAAATTGTGGCATCTTCACACCATGGAACCCTACACAGCAATGGGAATGATCAACACGCAACAATAGGACACATCTCACACACAGTGCTGAATGGAAGAAGCCTGCCAGAGAAGACCACATACCATATGATTCCATTTAAATAAGTTCCAAGGGCATAAATTCTACCTGTGGTGTTGGAAGTCAGGACAGTGGTTATCCTGGGGTGATGAGAAGACAGGAATGAGGCATGAGGATCCTGTTTCCTGAGCTGGGTGTTGGTTATTGTTTTAGTTTTCATAGCAAATTACTACAGACTTGGTGGCTTAACCCAACACAAATTTATTCTCTCACAGTTCTGGAAGCCGGAAGTCAGAAATCAAGGTGTCAGCAGGGCCAGGCTCCCTCTGAAGGATCTAGGGGACAATCTGTTCCTTGCCTTTTCCAGCTTCTGGTGTCTCCAACTATTCCTTGTGGCCGTATCTCTCCAATCTGTCTCTATCTTCACGTGGCCTTCTCTCCCATGGCCTCTTCTCCTCTTCTGTCTCTTGTAAGGATACCTGTCATTGGATTTAGGGACCACCCAGGATGATCTCATCTCAAGAGCCTTAATTTAATCTCCAAGACCCTTTTCCAAATAAGATCACATTCACAGGTTCTGGAGGACATCTCTTTCTGGGAGCCACCATTCAACTCACTATAGCTACCTGGGTGTGAAATTTTACCCAGTGATGCATGATGCACTTTTCTGATTGTATGTTACATATCCACAAGGATTTAAAAAAAAAAAACAAACACAACTTCTCAGAAATACATTATTCACCATGACACATTTTGCACACATCTAACAAAAAAAGAAGAACACAATCCCTGGTATTTCATTGGCTGTACTGCCTGCAGAGTTTTTGGCTTTTCACAACCTCCCATCCCACTTCTGTTCTTAGTAGAACGTACAGAAACCTCACAGCAACTTCCATTTATGTTTTTATTAACTGATTTCCCCCCATCCTCCACTACCCAAAGTATTGAAATCCTTTAACAAATTACAAGCCAGGAGCCATCAGAGAGTCTGGGCTCTGCACTGTGTCAGCTCAGAGAATCAGGCTGTAATTTTAGACAGATGTTCGTAAACTTGGGGATTCCTGGTATGTGGACTTGGGTGCCTCCAACCCCAGACGGCAGGGGAAGCAGCCAGTGTTCCCTGCCCAGATGACCAGAAAATGTTTCTTAATGAATTGTCCAGCGGGACTCGTGCTGGCTCCCACATCTGGCAGATCTGGGTTATATCACTCTCGGTCCTCAGTGTCCTGCGGGTTCCTGGGAACGCCCTGCCCAGAGTCAAGTGCACCAGCTGCAGCAGCCGGCTGCATTCACATGCCTCTCTGCGTCATCCTGACGGTCACACATTATGGGGCTGGCTCCGGCTCCCGGTTCCAGAGGCTGAGTCGGCCGCCCCCCAGGAGGCCACTGCCTCTCACTTTCCCATGGGCCTAAGAAGTCACCATGGAAGTAAAATTCCATGCCTGGAGGTATCCAGGGGAGGACTGCATTCTCTGCTTTTCTACACTAATAGCTCCTGGCACCATAATTCAACATTAGCCGTGTTAATCTAGAGAGAGGAAAAGACAAACATAAAAAACCTGAGCCATTCACATTCCTCAAATCAGATCCAAGGAGGAGAGAAAGAAGTATAAACTTTGAAAGAATTTCCAAGAAGAAATATAGATTTAAACAGCATGTGGCACAAGGTGGATGGTGGCAAAGAGGTGACAATTTTCATGGAGATGGGGAGGCCTCTGACGCTCTCCAACGCTCTGTTGGACCAGAGTCCTGCTATGTTCTCTCCATCACATAAAAAGCCCCAACACTCTCTTACAGTCTACCTGGCACTACATTCCTGCTTTCTGATTAACTACAGAGCCTTGGAGATCTTTATTTTGTATCCTTTTAGTAACTGATCAGAACTGCCCTGAGGCTGCTTCTGGGACAGAACTCCCAGCAGCACCCTGTGGGGAGGTTCTTTATCTTCCTGCTCATTATTGCTAGAACATGATGTAATTCACACTCATGGAACTACAATACAGGCCTGCCTCACTCCCCATCAATTCCACCTGTTCATTCAGAGTCATGGCATGTTAGAGCCAGAGAGGACTTTTTTTTTTTTTTTTTAAACAAAATCTTTAATCTCGGGCTTCTTCACAGTGGTTGAGAATCCACCTGCCAATGCAGGGGACAGGGGTTCTTCGAGCCCTGGTCCGGGAACATCCCACATGCCGTGGAGCAACTAAGCCCGTGCGCCTGAGCCTGTGCTCTAGAGCCTGCGAGCCACAACTACTGAAGCCCGTGCACCTGGAGCCCATGCTCCGCAACAAGAGAAGCCACCGCAGTGAAAAGCCTGCGCGCTGCAAGGAAGAGTAGCCCCCGCTCACCGCAACTAGAGAATACCCGCGGGCAGCAACGAAGACCCAACGCAGCTAAAAATAAATAAATAAAAATTTTTAAAAAAATCTTTAATCTCATTCTTCTAACTAGTGTGCCAATCCTCATTCTAATTTTAAAGCCAAGTTTTTTTTTAAAGCCAAAACACAAGAAACCTGTGATCCTGACAAGTAATTCATCATTCCCCAGTTAGATAATGACTTACACAAGCATACAACCCAGGTCTCCTCATTCTTTGTTTCAAAATTATATCATGCAGCTCATTAATTTAAAAAGAAAAGCCTATTAAAAGTCTTTAAAATGTGGGCTGAGATTTACAAATCTGCAGATGTGTTCTAAAGAAATAACCAAGAAGAAGACAGAAAGAAAGGGATGGAGAAAATATTCATTTATATTTAGTCATTTACCTGGTGCTTCAGAACGCTGGCTGCCCAGCAGACTCACTCAGCTCCCCCAAACCCCCATGCCCAGGTCAGACCTCAAACCAATTAAATCACAATCTCTGGAGGTGGGGTTTGGATGGCAGTAAGCAACCAGGTAACTCCGATGTGCAGCCAACCTGGAGTGCCATTGATTTACTGGAGTTTAGGCCAAAACAGCTGTGTAGAGACCAAAATCATAGTTTTCGAAAGAAGAAAGAGGAAAGAAAAGAAAATGAAAAGGAGGAGGGAGGGGTCATTTATATGACGTGATCTTCCATTTGTCCTCCTCTGTGCTTCAGTGGGCTAAATGAATGTGTGGTCAAATTGAGAAGATCTACACGGGTGATCTCAGCCTGGGACAAGGCCACCATTCCCCACCATGCCTGTGACCACAGAGGCATGTGGACTACAGTTGGAGAAAGGGGGAACAGAGCAAGCAATCAGGTCCTGTACTCTTAAAGTACTCACAGGTTCTTAGGATACTTTTCCTTTTGAAAAAAGGAGCCCATTACCATATGATCCAGCAATTCCACATTTTGATATATATCCAAAAGACTAACACGCAGGGACTCAAACAAATATCTGTATTCCCGTGTTCACAGCAACATTATTCACAACAGCCAAAAAGTCGAAGCAATCCATCCATCCATCGACTGAGGAATGGATAAACAAAATGTGGTCTGTACACACAGTGGAATATTATTCAGCCTGAAAAAGGAAGGGGCATTCTGACATAGGCTACCACATGGATGAACCTTGAGGATGTTGGTCCAAACGAAATAAGCCAGTCACAGTACAAATACTGGATGATCCCACTTATATGAGGCCCCTAGAATAGTTAAATAATAGAGACAGAAAGTCGATTGGTGGTTGCTGGGGGCTGGGGGGAGGGAGGACACAGAGAATTATTGTTTAATGGGTACAGAGTTTCAGTTTTGCAAGAAGAAAACTTGCATGGATGGTGGTGATAGTAGCACAAACAATGTGAATGTACGGAATGGGACACAAAAATGGTTAGGATGGTAAATTTTTTAACAAGTAGGGGGGTACCCAATGAGTGCCTCTCATTTACTTCTCTCTGGTGTTGGTGGAGGTTACTGAGGGCAAAATCACAAAGGTAGATGTGTCATCTGTAAAATTCTGACGTCTGAGGCCTGTGCACAACATACCCCAGGCCACTGAAATCTATTTGGCAGGACTGGCTGACTCAAGGAAGAGTTATAGAGCTTTGCAACTCCCCAGGGGGCACATGAGGGCCGGCTGGCAGGCCTTGTGTTTCACGTTATATAACCACCAAGCCGCCAGTTTCCAAACAAGATGAGGTGAATTCCAATGTGCTCCACGCCTACGAGGAGCCAACCGATGATTAATTCCCAAATAACTTTATCAAGGAGCCTTTTTCTAATTCCCAAATGCAGTAATGCCACTTATTTGTTAGTTGAGAAACCTCTGGTTTCCTTTTTGATGGGTTGACTCAAATGTATTGTGAAAGAGGGGCTTATTTTTCATCTTTTCCTTCCTTTTGGCTTAGTGTTCTAGGGGCAAAGAGCAACTTCAACAAGGAGAAAATTCCGTTGGCAGCAGCTCTTTTTTAGCTGCTCTGTAATCCAAAGCTTTCAAGTGAGTAAGCTTTCTTCTTGACTAACACCTCTGCGACAGACAGAGAAGGAAAAAACCTGCAGCTCTTCTCTGATCAATGGTCCTAACCCTTTCCTTCAGTCTGTGATGATCCTATACAGGGGATGACTGGGGAAGATGTTTTCTAGGGGAAGACGCCTGCGCCCTAGAGGCTGGTCCCCAAGCCCACGGGTCTGAGCTCTGGCCAGGCATCTAAAACAACTCGTCATGCTTCCCCAGCCTCGGACCAGCAGCCCCAGAGCGCCACTCACACTTGACCAAGAAAGTCTGTCCCAGTGATTCACCAGGAAGCCCAAAGTTTGGCAGCTGGAAAAATGTAAACCTTCTGCTTTAAGAGTTTGCATATTAACACTTCTGCCAGAAGCCAATCACTAAACAGTAGCTGCATTAAGTACTGGAACATCCTTCTACTGAGCTCAGACACAGTGAAACACTCAGTTGTTTCTTTGGCATAAGGTTCTGCAAGATAAAAGAAATTTCTCTAAATCTAAGCAATAACAGAAAAGGGGAGAGGTTCTTGTCCACGGAGGGAAAAGGAAACATAACTTAAACGGTATGACACACTTGTGATTAAGTTCTAACCAATGTCCATATTTTATGGGTTTTTTTCATATAGATACTTACAAATAAATTCCACAATACTCTTTAATACAGGACATGCCACTTTGGGGACTCCAGGAGACAGCCTGAAGAGCAAGAAGGGATCTGGTTTCCTGGGTGCTTCTAATTGCTACCCTCTGCTCCAAATGCATAGATACTTTTCAACTATATTCCTCATTATGTATCTGAATTCAGACACATAAACGTAACCTCCTTGCCCCCCCACCCCCCTGCCTCAGGTTTGCCCCATGGATGGAAAGGAAAAGATCCCCCCCTTGCCTGGATGGAAAGGAAAATACTCCCTGCTTATAACTGCCATGGAAGCGTCATGATTTCCACAAGGCTCTCTGGAGTCCATGGGACTGGAACCATGAAGTGGTCCATGGAGTATGTATGTGCACAGCAGCATCCCAGCTATACACTGGTACCACCCCAGATCAATGCCATCTTCTCAGAAGGTCTCTGTGTGCAGACATAAGGCTAGCAAAACTACAGACTGCCATGGGAGGAGGAAGAAAAGGTGTATTTTCCACCATTACTCCTTAAAAGCACCCTAAGCGCCATATGTAACTTGATAGCCTATTGCTTTCTTTGCCCCAAGAGAGAATTCAGCTCACGAAATACCACCATCAATAAATATTGAGTGTTCGTTATATAAACAGCCCAACAATAAATAAGATAATATACTGTGTTCCAAAACACCGTTAAGGCTCTGAGAACATTTTCTGGCACACTAAAATAGTGGAATGACCATAAATTACGTAACGGGAGAAATTTCTTACATTTCAGAAAAAAATAAAATAAAAACCTCTAGCAACAGAATTTAGTGCTTAATAACCCTCACATGCTGAAGTTTCAGCTTAATCAACTGTGACTTTTGATATTTTATTTAATATATCTAGGAAGCATCACCAAAAGAGTAATTTTAATATTGCTTCTAAATTCAATTAGAGTGGTTACGTTTTTACGGCAGAGTAACATTCGCAGGGCCATTCTTTAATATACCAGTTATTAAATCCCACAGTCCCTTAATCCACATTGCAGACTAATCTAACGCGTTTAAGCCGCCCTTGAAAAGCCATCTCTCAGCGCGGGGCTCACAGAGTGTGATAGCTTTTGCTTTTCCGGCCTAAGAAGTCATTTTTTTTCCTCTTGACATCTTAAGAGTCATCTTTAATAATTTTTTTTCTGTAGTTCCAATGTCTCTCAACTCCTGATAGGCCAGACTGACTTGGCAAGTCTGTTCTTCTCCCACAGAAACACCCATCAGCTGCTGCCATTGCTGACTCCCAGGCACATGGTCTGGCAGATACCCTATTACAAAATAAATCCACAAATCCAGATGAAAAGCCAGACGCTTCCCAGCATGCTCCATACAATTCCCACTGTGCCTGTGACAGATGCTCCCAGTAGCCTGAGCACCAGGAAACCAGGAAACTCACACACACAAAGACACACACACAGACACACACAGATACACAGAGACACACACAGACACACACAGACACACACACACACACACACACACACACAGAGTGGCCAAGTGGTTGGGAGTGAGAACCCAGTGGCTACGCCCTACCAACTTTAGGTAAGTCACTGGGTCTCTCTCTGCCTCCTTATTTGTAAGATGGTAATATACTCATTGTAACCACCTTCACTGACACAATAAGCAAGAATCAAAAGAAGTTCTAGTTCTTAGGGTGGCATCTGAAATTTTTATTAGAGCCTTCAGTCTGATTTCTTAGGGAATTGGACCCATTTTTACAGGTCCAGATGAATAGGCAAAGCAAGCACCAGCAAGTTCTAAATTAGGGTTCCACTGCTTTAAATATTTTTTTCAGAACAAGGTCAGATGTAAATTAACAATGACAGCAGCCCCTAGAGGATTAAGCCGGCTTATGTGGTAACTGAACTAAAGATGAATTCTCTGATATAAAGGCAAGATGGCTCCAATTTAGAATGACGAGATAGTTCAACAAAGGCTTATGTTTTTAATCTGGAAAAAGTTGGCTATAAATGACCTCAAGCTTAACACAAATCTAATTAGGCGAAGCTAGACAGTGGAAACTAACACAAGCATCTATCACATAGGCACTTTCAGAGCTGGGTATCATGCCCATGTTACAAGCAAGGAAACTGAATAAAGAAATGGGTTAACAGGGGTGAAGGGAGAATGGCTATTCCATGACAGTCAACAGGGTTGGCTACATTTTACTTCTCTTCCATTATAAACAGAGCTATATTTTGAAAATTAAGATCTACGTGCTTTTCAAGTAGAAAAACCAAAGTATAAAGTACTAAGTCTGCCCAGGCTACCCACCAATCCAAGCTGTTGGTACTTCCCTGGGAACTTCCTATCCTCCCATTCTGCCCTCAGATGGGTAGGTAGGTGATGGATAGATGGACAGACGGATTTATAGTCTTTGAAATCAATAAACCTATAGGTCATGAAACATTTTCCAAAACATTTGGACCAATTAAACCAGAATCACACCCCCAAAGAGACAATTCATCTTAATGTTGATCAAAAAAGGAGAAGAAAATTATTTTTTTTAAATGGGGGACTTCCCTGGTGGTCCGGTGTCTAAGACTCTGTGCTCCCAATGCAGGGGGCCTGGGTTCAATCCCTGGTCAGGGAACTAGATCCCACATGCCGCAACTAAAAAGATCCCGTGTGCTGCAACTGAGACCCGGCGCAGGCAAGTAAATAAATATTTTAAAAAATGGTATGGCTTTTCAGCTCTTTGACCACTTTTATAATAAGAAGAAAATATTATATTTTTGTTGTCACTGTGAGATTTCAACTCTCGGCGCTCTTAAATAATGGTTAAAAAAAAAGGGAGAGAAACTGAAATTCTTTATCTTGAGATGTGTTGGCAATGAAACATCCTACAAAATTGGCTGCAAGTTCGACTTCTGCCCCCTAACATGTTTATTATTACTATGAATCAAGAACATTCTATTCGGTAGACAAAGCATCAAGAAAGGGGCAGGCAAAAAAAAAAAAAAAAGAAAGAAAGGGGCAGGAAGAGCTGGGTTATAAAGATGGCGCCCTCACTCCCACTTCATCCGGATGCCAACCCATCACTCCCATAGGTCAGGAGCTGTGAAAGTATTGCCCTCTCCTCATTGGAGTTTCTATCTGAGGTTCCTGTCACTGGTGGCAAGTAAGCTGGCAATCCCCAGAGGCATAAGATAAAGAGAGGCATGGGGTGGTGTAGGACACAGTGACCTGAGGACAGAAAGTCAAAGCATGGTTCTGAATTTTGCCACGAATGAATGTGATCTCAGCAAGTGACTTGACCTGCCTGCATCTCGGTTCCTCATCTGCAAAATAAGGCAACTGGGTCACCCAATTTTTAAAGTTCTTTCCAGCTGTAGAAATCTTTATTACGAGAATAAGCACAATTTACAAAACAGCAATTTTCAAATCTGGGCCTCATTTGCAATGATTCTTGCCCTATGGGGCTTCTGCAACCTGAATTTCCTGAAAACAAAACAAAACAAAAAAACCCTAAAGCACCAAACAGTTCTTACTGTCTTCCTTCAAACATTTTTGTTGCATCTCATCAACTATCAGGGAAATACCAAATCACAGGGCAATTGGATTCCAGCATGTCTTAAGGGATCATATTTGCGGTGGATTAAAGAAGGGACTAACAACAAGGACCTACTGTATGGCACAAGGAACTACATTCAATATCTTTTAATAACCCATAATGGAAAAGAATCTGAAAAAGGTACACTTGAAACTAACACAACATTGTAAATCAACCATACTTTAAAAAGAAAAACCCACCATTTGACTTTACGAAGTTTTATATATAAAACCAGAACATTTTTCGGTTTTAACAGCCTAAACGCTACAGACTTGAAAAACCTGACGCTAGGCAAAAGATATGCAAAATCTGATCCTATTGTGAAGGAGGTAATATATCGTATGGTTACTAAAAATATATCAAAGATAGAAAAATTTCTATCCAAAGGAGAAAAAAACCCGCTTTATCTATATTATACTTCTGGTTTGCCTTCCGAACAGGTCTAGAAATACCTCTAGATAATCATATTTTAAAACTTTAAAACTGTATTTTTTTTTTTGTACGCGGGCCTCTCACTGTTGTGGCCTCTCCCGTTGCGAAGCACAGGCTCTGGACGCACATGGCTCAGCGGCCATGGCTCACGGGCCCAGCTGCTCCGCGGCATGTGGGATCTTCCAGGACCGGGGCATGAACCCGTGTCCCCTGCATCGGCAGGTGGACTCTCAACCACCTGTGTATAAAATATTTTTAAAATAACTGATAAATTATTGTTAAGAGCTTTATTCAAATTGTAGCCCTTCTAAATATTTTATGATAAGATCACTACAGGGACTTCCCTGGTGGTGCAGTGGTTAAGAATACGCCTGCCAATGCAGGGGACACGGATTCGAGCCCTGGTCCTGGAAGATCCCACATGTCGCGGAGCAACTAAGCCCGTGTGCCACAACTACTGAGCCTGCACTCTAGAGCCCACGAGCCACAACTACTGAGCCTGTGTGCTACAACTACTGAAGCCCACACGCCTAGAGCCCATGCTCCACAACAAGAATAGCCACTGCAAGGAGAAGCCCACGCACCACGATGAAGAGTAGCCCCGTTCAACACAACTAGAGAAAGCCCGCCTGCAGCAATGAAGACCCAACGCAGCCAAAAATAAATAAATAAAATAAATAAACTTATTTTAAAAAATAGATCAATACAGATTTAACAAGGAATTACAATGAACAACAGCTAACTGAAGGTCAATCAGAGTCTTGTTAGGTCAGTAGGAAATTATGATTCGGTTCCTTGATGGTGTAAAAGGAGATCACACCACTGTAAAATGTCACAAAACATAAATAGTTTTTCTTCTTCCAAAGATACAAGTAATCCTCGTAGCTCAACAAAGCAGAATTGCAAACTTTTCAAATCACCTAAGCCTTATTCCACAATCCTAGCCAATCTTCTGTATTGATCTGGCTCCTCTTTTGGCCCTTTGCATATAAGACTTTGAATTATTATTGGTCTAGTTACTCGATAAAACTGTAAATCCCTTGAAGGCGGTATCCAAATTTTATACTTCCTCTGTATGCTTAATTTCAAAAGGAGGTGCCCTCCGAAGGCATCTAATCCAAAGTTCTATACCTTTAGAAAAAATTTATATGATTTTTTCTTATACAGGTAATACATTTAGCACAGACTGAAAGCTTTCCAGCAAAATTTATTTTCTCCTTCCTCTGTAGTATAGCGCTGTCGCTGGCCACACAGATGCCTATCAGGATTTTGTTCCCTGCCTGCCTTGTAGTTGGCAGTTGAGTTTAGCCATGCGACTCTGTCCCTGGAAAGGCATGTGAGCTGAAGTGATGTGTGCCACTTTGGGAACAGTCTCTTCCATGGCCCCTCTTCCTTGTGACAGCACCCAGCCGTGACCATGTACAAGACGACAAGGCCCTGGGACTTCCCTGGTGGTCCAGTCACTAAGACTCCACACTCCCAATGCAGGGGGCCCGGGTTCAATCCCTGGTCAGAGAACTAGATCCCACATGCCGCAACTGAGAGATCACATGCCGCAACTAAAGATCCCGCGTGCAGCCACGAAGATCCTGTGTGCCGCAACTAAGACCCGGCACAGCCAAATAGATAAATAAACGTTAAAAAAAAAAAAAAAAAAAAAGATGACAAGGCCCTGGGGAAGGGGGGAACCACAGGATGGAAGGAACCCGGGATTGTGAATATCTGAATGGAACAGAGCCCCTTGCATATCTGGAACACTTACCTTAAACTGTCAAATGAGAGAGAAATTCATTAAGCCTCAATACTGTGGATTTCTTAGCAGCTTGGCTTTTTACTCTAACTAATGCATGCATATTTATAGTGGAAAGGATGAGAAAATACAAGAAGCAGAAGAAAAGTCACCTGGACCCTATACCAGGGGTCCCCAACCCCCGGTCCGCGGACCAGTACAGCAGAAGGTGAGCAGTGCGTGAGCGAGAGGAGCTAGCGAAGCTTCACCTGCCGTTCCCCATCGCTCCCCATTGGTCACATTACCGCCTGAACCATATTCCCCCCTCCCCCCCGCCCCATCTGTGGGAAAAATTGTCTTCCACAAAACCGGTCCCTGGTGCCAAAAAGGCTGAGGACCACTGCCCTACACCACCTAAATAATTATTAACATTTTGGGGTAGTTCCTTCTCGACTTTTCTCTATATCTATAGAAAAACCACATACACATAGTTTTCTACAGAAATATAGCCGCTCTCACTTAATATCATCGTCTATCTAATATATTAATTTTTTTTTCTTTTTCTTTTTCTTTTTTTTTTTTTTTTTGGCCGTGCCGCACGTTTTGCAGGGTCTTAGTTCCCCAACCGGAGGTCGAACCCAGGGCCCTGGCAGTGAAAGCACTGAGCCCTAACCACTGGATGCAAGGGTATTCTCTAATATTTTTCTGTATCAAAAATACATATAATTATTTTACTGGCTATATAATATTCTACTGCTTGGATTTATCAAAATTTACTCAACTAATTTTTCATTGTTGGCCACCTGCATTTTTTCCTTTTAAAAATTCTGTTATAAACAACCCTGCAGAGAACATTTTTATACACAAACCTTTACATATCCATCAGGTTTTTTTTTCCCCCCAGGTCTCTATTCTCAGCATATCTTTACAGACAAAGATGTTCCCTCTTTCTGGGGACCTGCATTAAGTCATTATGTCTGATAGGTGTTTGCAAGGCTGCCTTCATTCATTATATTTTTGAACGAATTCCTATTTATGTTTTGTCAACCGGAAAAACCAAACAAGGTCCAGCTCCCCACTCAGCACCCGGAATAAGTAACCGACTCCCTACGCAGTACCAGGCAAACTCCCCCTGTACAACGCAGTCCTGGCTAGTAACATGCACAAAAGGGAAAGCTGTAGTAGACCTTGTTTCCTGCTGACAAACCTTGATCTACATCTGTGTTGCCAATTACTTGTTCAACAAACCTGTTACTTTTTTGGAAATAAATAATTCAGAGAAAGTAATTTTGAATCCTCTGACATCTGTTGCTTGTAATGACTGAATTATTCATCAGTGAGCATAAACAGCATTAATTAAAGAAAAGGACTGAGGCAAACCATGGAAACAGAAACGAACACTGCAGAAGAAAATGCCTTTACTCAACCCATACTTCACTTGTCATTGACAAACATCCAAAGAGCCCGCCAGTCCTTGGAATTTAAAGGAACTGATACACTTCGATACCAGAAGGCATGATCCAATGAGGATCACTATTTCATGTTTCCAAACTTGCTTTTCTTTTTCTCCTTCAGAAAACTCCTTCAGCGTTCTACCTGCTCAGTTCTCTAAGTTTCAGAGAGTGCTGTGGTATTCAAAGGGAAAGGAAATTTACTGAGTTGCAAAAGAATTGCAAGAAGTAGCCCAGATCAAGTCGTCCTATGCTCATTTGTACACTGAATTTTAGATATATTAATGGAAGAGGTCTCCCAAATCAAGGACGGCTCAATTCATCTGGCTGCTACCGCCTGATCATTTATTTCCATGACGACACTGGCACTTCCTCTTGACAAAGCGCTTTCTTGTGGTAAAGAGCAAAAGAGAAAAAACCTTACAGCCTGGCTGCCTATTCTACACCGCTGGCCGTGGGCTGATTCTTCCCCCAGTCTGTCTCTCTGCACAGGGAGAGTGATACTATATTCTGTAACACCCTCCACTGTAAAAGAGCCTATGGACTCTGTCTGTGTGGAGGGAAAGTGTGAGCTGAAAGGAAACGTGTTAGAGAGTTTACGCAGCACTGTTGGTAAACAGATGCCTCCAGAGGTGGGGCCCCGGGTGTCTCAGTAACTGGCTTCTCAGGGACCAGAAGAAACAAGCCTCTCTGGAAGGGCAAGGTGGGGGGGAGCTGTGGAGGGTAGTTTGAATTGGGAGATTTTCCAAAAAAACTATTCCTGTGTATGACTCTGGTGACTTGCTCAGCTGAGGATTTCTCGACTCCGAGGTAACCTGGCCTCCAGCTCCACCTACTCCGGTACCAACTGCTGGGGTTGCTGTGGGCAACAGAGGAGAAAACCGCTGGACAGAGAACAGAGCGGCTGGAAGAGGAAGGGGAAAAAAATGAAACCCAACAAGACTGAAGAAAGCCACAAGCCCCATTTGGGGTCTTTTCAAAACCTCTGAATTCAGAGGCATGACAAGCAACTGGCAAGGTCTTCTTGCTGGTGGCCACTAATGAGTGGCTTCCGTGCAGAAATGATCATTCCAGTCTCTCCAGATCGGGTGCACAGAGACCTCCCAACACTTCCAGAAGAAGAGACACAGAAACCCTCCATGCACTTTTGAATCCTCTGTCAGTAACATCCTTTCAAAGGATTTCAGAAATGGGGACAAACCTCCCTTGTTTCTTCCCAGTTTGGTCTGTTGTTATTGTTTTGCTCCTGCGGGGAGGAAGGTAGGAAAGAGGGAGAGGAGACGGTGGAGGGGAGCTGGGAAGGGAGGAGAAATGGCTGGCTCTGCCCGGCTCAGACTGGCCCTTCATCAAAGGGGGTTTGTTGTTAAAAACAGCAGAGAACGGGTGGAAAAGAAGCCAAGGCTCTCAGTTTCCCAAAAAGAGGCTGAACAGGGACTTCTGTGTCTCTTTCAGGCACTACCCAAAATGCAGCTACAGATTTAGAAAAGATCACTCGTATAGCATTGGATTTGAAGAAATGAACTAAAAAAGATCTCTTTTAGAAAGACAGTGGATGGGTTTGCTGAGTAAGAGGTCCCTCCACCGAAACCCAAGTCCAGCTGGGATGGATGAAGGCTGTCTGTAACGTCAAAAAGTTTCCCAGATGCCCTCACAGGCTTCATTTCATTCAAATATTCAAAAAACAAACACTGACCCAGAGTACTTTCTCTTTAGGGGGAAAGAAAGGGCGCTACCTCCTTCCTTTCCAATCCAAGCGGCCTCTAAGCTAGAGGTAAAGTGAGAGTCTTAGGGGTTGAACACAAGGTGACCCTTTCATCACCGGCTAATCAGGGTGCCATCACTCTTAACAGGTAGAGCCTGGAGGCACCTAGACTGGAGTCTTGGTTTGGTGACAATGCTATGATGCACCCAGAAATTGGGGTCTGTGAAAACACACTCTACCTGCGAGCACTGAGCAAGACTTTTAGGGGGAGGAAGGGAGCACCCGTGTTCTCAATCTAGGAGAACTCACAAGGCAGAGGGACGCTGGGACCCGCAATGGAGGCCACCCAATCCTCGAAGGCTGTCTGAATGGTAAAAAAAACGGGAGTCCCCAGTGGAGACACCAATGGACAGCTCAGAAAATCTTGCCTCAGAGGCAACACCCAGTATTTCCAAACTTCACCTGGGAATCTTGTTACAATGCAGATTCTGATTCAGAAGTTCTGGGATGGGGCCTGAGATTCTGCATTTCTAACAAGTTTCCAAATGATGCTCTGCTGCTGGCCTATAGACCAGACTCTGAGTTGTAGCAGTTCAACCCAGGCAACACATTAGAATCACTATAGTTCTGAAAGGGAACCCCCTGACCCAGTCCTTCCCCTGCTCAATTAAATCAGTATATGTGGCAGTGACGCCAATCACTGGGCTTTTTTTTAAGTACCCCAGGTGAGTCTTATGTGCAACCAAGGCTGAGGATCCACTGGCTGGACTAATTCTGGCTCTCACTATCAACTAGATATGTGGAGCCAGGAAACTTAATCTCTAGGAATCTCAGTTTGGTATCAGAAAAAGGGGATATGCTGGCCAAAATGGATTGGTATAGAAACAAATGTGCAGTATTTGAAAGCACTTTGAAAGAAGATAAAATACAATAGTTATTTTACTCATCGAGTCTTAGTTTCCTTGGTTAGAATGAGTTCATAGTGTCCCCTACTAATCAAATTTCACAAATACCAGCTGCGTGTTAATTCTATGGAAGAGACTGTTTTTAGCTGAGATCTCCCTGTTGTTCTGTTAACACCCCAAAGCCCAATGCACTGGGATTCTTTCTTAAATGACAACTGACTCATCAATGGATTTTAGGTCCCAATGGCATCCTAGCCAGTACCTTGAAAAATCCTCCTAAAATTACTTTAAATATGGATTCCCAGCACCCACCGATGACTGGTGCTGATCTACGAAGCAAACCCACATTACCGCCCCACCCCCCTTCTACTCTTCCCCTATCCTGCCAATCCCAAGCTCCTTGGGTGCAAGGAAGGTTCTCTGCTGCCAATTTTCAACTTTCTGTGCAATGAACAAAGCTTCGAAGGGCATCAGTTCTGCCAACCACCAATAGATGGCATCAGCGGTCGTGCAAGGTCGTTTCAGCCTCCGCCTCGTTCCTCAATCTCTGTCATGTTTGCTATGTTTGAAATGCAGTGTCTCGTTAAAAACTAACTGAAGGTAAAAAGGTTAAAAAAAAAAAGTCAAAATGCAGAAGTGTCTTTGGATAATAAAACGAGAGTTGTAAGGGACTAGGAGTCCCCGCCATCCCCGGCTCGCTGAGGAAACAACTTTACCAGCAACCGACGTGTACCCAAGCTAGATAAGTGTCATGTTGCATTTAGAACAAATGGGCTTTCAGAAACTCATCGGTGAGAAGAGCTTCTTGTCCCCAGCTGACATCACATTGAAGCTGATTCTCAAACGCACACAGAAACCACAGAGAAAGCAAAACAACCCACCACCAGAAGGCAAGGCTATAACCACAGCAACACTCGCCAGATCAAAGACCCTCTGAGAACCAGAGCTCCATTTCCTCTTGTGTGCTGAGAACATCATCAGCTGTTCCCAAGAACCCCCCCACCCACTTATCAACTGCGGCCACGCTGACGTTCACGCCAGGGCAGCTGAGTTCTCTGTGCAGGAACTCAGGTAAATGCCATCGTCGTAGTCCTTCAAATGTAAAACTCAGGAATTCTGTGCATGGCCAGCATGGTGTATGCTATTTGAGATCACTGGTTCTCAGCCAAAAGCCATTTTGTTCTCCAGGGGACATTTGGTGGCACTGCCTCCAACGTGGTGGCACAGGATACGTTCAGGTGATCACACTGGGGAAGGAGGGGAGGGTGCCACTGGCATCTGGTGAGTGAAGGCCAGGGATGCCACTAAGCACCCTACAGTGCACAGGACAGCCCCTCACAACAAAGAATGAGCCAGTCCAGATGTCAATAGTGCTGTGGTTCAAGAAAGCCTCCTCCAGAGGCCAGGAATTTCTGCCAAGAAAATTTAAATTCCAAAAGCCAATTTCCTACTGTCGTCACCAAAAAACATCCTGACCGAGAAGACAAAAGATAATTAATGGGAACTCCTTCCTGAGGAAAAATAAAGCAACCTTCCCAAGCTTTCTTTGTCCCTGTTTTTGAGAACAGAGTGTCCCTCATTTTTGCCAAGGCCCCCCCTCTTCTGGACCTCATTCTCACCGGCCTTGTCAGGAACTTGGCTTCCTCTACCATGTCCTTCCTCCTCAGCATCTACACCCTCCCTCACCACCTCCCTCCACCTGGTTCAGAGAGGCTGTTTTCCCCTTTTAAAAACATCTCTCACCTAGAGAATAACATAAATACCTGTTGAGTCTATACTGATATAAACAAATAAGTGGATAAATAAATAAACGGAAGAGAAGGGACAAAACATCCTCACAGAAGAATTCCAAGAAATAAACATAGAAGGAATGAAAGAAATAGAACACCATTAACAGAACATGATGGTAATAATGGCTGCCGGTGAGATCCAATGGTGAATGTTGAAAGTTTTTAAAGGAGAAACAAGTTTCTTGCATAGCCTCAAAGCATCTCTCCAAAAGCATTTATTAATCACTGTGGTGGTTTCAGCACCCCTAAACAACCTTTTTTTCATGCTCCTCCCTTTACTGGGTAGAGTTTAATCCCCCCCACCTTGAATGTGAGCTGGATTTAGTGACTCACTTCTAATGGATGGAGTAGGTCCCAGGGACAGCTTTCTAGAATATCAGGCTGACCTCTGGCAGTTCTATTCTTAGAGGCCATGGAGATATTTTGACACAATATCCACACGCACCACACACCTGGCTGTGGCTGGCAGGTGGCTTTGTTGCAGAGACAGTGTGGCGTTTACCCTGAGTGACATTAACTCGTAGAGCAAATCTGGTTGGGGTGCGGGCAAAGCAAACCTTATAACATGCCTAAAGCGACAGGTCGGTGTAGTGAAAGAACAATACCTGGTTCCCAAATTCAAAACTGTGTAACAGCCATTCAATCACCGACCACAGCCACTTCAAAAGCTTTGGGGGCAACACCCATCAAATTAATACCCCAGTCACTCTGGGTCAGAGTAAACATGAAACAGGTACAACTGAACCCTTCTTACTCGTCCACAGCTCCCTCTCCACATCTTGTATCTGGAAAGAAATCTGAGGTCAGGAAAAAAAATCTGGATGCCTCAGAGCCCTTTTCAGCTAGAATGGGAACAAAAGCAGGCTCAAGAAGGAATCAAGTGGACCTTAGCACAAGAATGCCAGCTTGTTATTTTGCAAACAGTAGGGTCAAAGCCCTGTATATAGGAGGAAAATAGTCTGGGCAGAAAATTAATATTCACTGCTGAGACCTATTTGCCATGAGCTGACTCTGGAAGCAGATGGTTGAAAGATGGATCAGGATGAAAGCCTTCATCATCTCCCATCCTATACCTCCCACCAACACCAGGGACCAGCACTCCTCCCAGAGCCAGCGAACCCCCAGTGGGGTCCAGCTCAGCCACAGGTGCCAGAAGGCAGGGGCATCTGATTCTCCTTTCCTGCGTCCAGGAGTAAGTTTTTCAAGGGAGGGGGCCGAGGACACTGAATTTGGAAGGGCAAAGGACTGCTGTGAAGAGGGACACTTGGAAGAGCGGTGAATTGTGTTAAAGGGAATGAGTAAGGAAAGGTGAATGCCTGGCCCTATTCTCTGCTGGGTAAGGCCAGAGTGCCCTGCCTGTATCCCTTTACCAGGTAAGGGTTGCTGTGTTGACTGCTAATGGGTCCCATCTGGCCCCCTAGTCTGTAAAATTGCCTTTGGCCTATGGGAGCATCTCCACCTGGAAGGTTATACCTGCCCTGAGGGAGGCCCATAACCGATCAATGGCTGACACGGGAGAGGGAAACAAAAGGCTGACCCCTGGGCAAGGGGAGACAGAGCTCCCCAGGAACCCAGCTAAAACTCCCCCTTCCCCCACTGCCTTGCCACTCTCCTCACCTCCACCTCCTAGGCCAATGTTTCATCTCCATGAGAATCCCTCGACTTCTACACAACCTGACCCAAGACATTGGGAATTAAGCTTCCTTGAAGTTTTAGGGGTTTCTGGTAGATCCTGAAAAGAGAATTTCCAGTTCAAGGACTCCAGCGCTCCCTTGAGGACAACTAGGCAGAGAAGACTAAGACCCAAGCCCACCGATGCCCCAAGCACCAGAGAGAAAGCTCATGTCCTGGTTCTCCCTTACTCAGATTGGAGAAAGGACATCAGAAGGAGGTGCCCCCGCTCATACCTGGGTGACAGAGCCATGTTCTAAAAAGATCTTACTACAAAAGGCTGATTTTGCTAGTTCCTGGACACTGTGTACTCAAGTTGGGAAAAACTCAACACTGGCAAATCCAATCTCACAGATCACGTATAAGGCAAAAACAGAGTTATGTCAGCTATCAAGTCTTTTTCAACAAGGTATTTAAAATGGGATTTCACACTGGTGCTAGAATTGAGGCACAGATGATCTTCCTTGGTGTTTTTCAAGGCTTTTTCCTCTATACCGGATCAGTAGGAAACTCTCTCCTTTACACTCTACTGCCTTCCCTCCTTCCCCTTTCTCACTGACCTGTGCTCCTCTTTGGGTTTCCTAGGATCACCTCCCCCATTTCTCATCTTAGGGTTGATCTCTGGGGACCACTCTAAGACAGGTATACATCCAATAATGTAAAATCTTAAAATCATAGCTCCAGAGGGCATACTCCCAGTGAATAGCCCAAGAATGCAAAGCATGTGTCTTTGACCTAACTAGTTATAATTTGCCAAAGTACTTGATTCTTGGGCAAAGTAGGCTAAAAGCCAGAGAGTTGTAAAGAGTGGTCTGAAACAGCCTAAGAACTTTATACAACTCATAACAATGTGCTTCTTCGGTGCAATTTTATGTTAGCTTTTAAAATTAGCTTTCATAAATCTCTGCCTCGCCCATTATATTTCAGATGTTGAATTTAGGACAGTGTTCAAAGATTTTTATGGGGCCAGTTCATGGTTTCAATTCCAATTTACCATTTTTCCTTTACTGACTTCCTTTTGGAGTTCACCAGCATATGGGTCCTTACGGACTAAAAAAACCAATGAATTAATCAAAGGGAAAATGTTCTGTTTCTCCCGTTTAGAAATTCATTGAAATATAGATGAAGTCCATCCTGAACAGCAGGACGTTCTGAGAAAGCCATCAGCCTAAATGCCTTTATGAATAACTATTATGTTATAAGCTCAAAAGATCTTACATCTCAGCCAGATGAATAATCAGGCCACTGGGGAACACAGGGAAGAAAATGAATATAATGCAGGTCTATATATTTTTTTCCTCTGCTTCTCTGAACACATAAAATATCTTTTTACTTTTACCACCAAATACACATTCAGGTAGCTTCTCCTGGTACCAGTGATGCTTCTCGACTCTAAGTTAAGGACTTCTGGAGGCTGAATTTGCTTCCTCCAGCCTTCAAAGCACTATGTGAAGTACAAAATCATGACACCATGAAGGCAACATCCTGCTTAACTTGTAAGAACTATTAGTATGGGCTCAGGGAAAGCTGATTCAATGTTGCCACAAATGCATACTGTGGAAATACATGCCACATATTCAATAAAGAAAGTGATTAATCAGTATTGTAACTAAGTATTGAAAAAAAACAAAACTGGGCTTCCCTGGTGGCGCAGTGGTTGGGAATCCACATGCCGGTGCAGGGGACACGGGTTTGATCCCTGGTCCGGGAGGATCCCACATGCCACAGAGCAGCTGAGCCTGTGCGCCACAACTACTGAGCCTGCTCTCTGGAGCCCGCAAGCCACAACTACTGAAGCCCACACGCCTAGAGCCCGTGCTCTGCAACAAGAGAAGCCACTGCAATGAGAAGCCCGAGCACCGCAACGAAGAGTAGCCCCCGCTCGCCGCTACTAGAGAAAGCCCACCTGCAGCAATGAAGACCCAATGCAGCCAAAAATAAATAAATAAATAAAACAAAAAAACTAACCCAAATCAAGCTTTCAATTCCCCCTACCTGCCAATCAGAGGTACAAAGAGAAAAATACTATTAGTGTTCATCTCTCCTTAGCTATTATAAACTGTTACTTGCTATGCAAAGGCATTTACAAGTCCAAATTACTACAGGATGCTTATGGTTTTAAAAAATACAAATGCTACATACGATTAGTATATTACTATATATATGTGTGTATATATAAATACAATCTATGTATTTGCCTATAATTATTTAGTGATCCAACTAGTCTTTTTTCCTTGAAATAAGCCATTTAGAAAATACCATTACATCATGTAAATAACTTCCCTGGCTCCACCCCAACTGCAAAAAAGCAGTCTTTTTTCCAGTACAACGTGTATTTGGAAAGTGCCTGCTTTGTGGTGTTCTTGTCCAGGTCACCATACTTAAGCACACGATAGAAAAAAAGGAAAAAGAAAGGAAAAATCAAAATTGTAGCTAAGCTCCCTCCTCCCAACTCAGAATCAGCAGAACTCTCCTTGTCAGAGGACCAAACACATGGACTTCAATGATGCGAGCCGCCAACATCACAGTCATCTTTAAATTCAAGCAGTACATTGTGAAAGCAAATGGGAACGCTACCCAGGTGAGAAGTGGAAGAGAAGTTCCCCAGGGAACAGTGATGGGCAGGAAGTCCAAGGACCAGGTTGAGTGCTGGCTGTGTGATTGATTCTGTGATGATGAGCAAGTTATAACATACTTTGAGGCTTCAGGTTACTCATCTACAGTTAGAACACTGGATTAAATGGTCTAAGGTTCATGCCAGGTCAAAATTCTCAGATTTTTAAGACCACCTCAACACCTGGGCATTACTGAGACTCCACGACACTGATCCTGACTCCCAAGGCTGCACTGTGGTCGCTGAAAAGAAGATTTTGCTTGTCACTCTCCAACACAATGGGATAGGTTTGGAGCAAAACAGGAAAGACATGTCCTGTATGATATGCACGTGGTCCCCTTAAGTGAAAGAAAATTACCCTATTTCATTAGTTCCCAAAGGATATGGAGTATCTTTACTCTAAGACAGACCAGACTGACTCAGGCACTGCCCCGACAGCTATATATTATCCTGTGCTGTTCTACTGGGACCTATTATCTATTTGACTCAAGTAGGAAGATTCTAGAAGCATTTTCAAAATGGGAATACAGAATATGTTTTACTTCTAATTTGAGTAATTTGAGAAACCAGTGGCATTTGCTCTTCTCATACACACAGTTTAAAGCAAGAGAATGAAAGAGTTCTGAGCCCTAGAACAGAAATAAAGGCTAACCCCTGCAGTACAGTGCGGAGGCTGCGAGAATACACTGGCATCTTAAACTGCTTATCCACCTGTAATGAACAATGGCTATCCAGAGGCTGACAGAGAAAGTATGGAAAATCAATGAGCATTCACTTTGACAGACAATTCTGGGGGCAGAATACCTGTCACCAGGTAATAAATCACTTCATTTAAGTTTATCTTTTTAGCAGTGCACAGTGGATTATACCCATACATCACTTCAGCCCTTCTTTTCTGCCCTGTTGACAGAGGACAAATTGAGAAGGATGGTGGGAAAGCTGGGAGAAAGAAGGGAGGAAAATAGAAGAGCTCTGTCCCTAGGCCTGTGTCGTAAAAGAAATAATGATGATGATGATGATTCCATTTCATTGTTTTCTAAGCATCAGTTCCATCTGTAAAATCTTACGGCACTTCCTGGATTTACCAATGAAGTGACCATGGGTTGGAAAATAAAGGTAGCTTTTTTTCCAGATCCCTTAGGACATACTATATATCTACAGTCTCAATAGGATCTCAAGCACTTGGCTTTTCTAACAATGGGTGAGTTTATGGGTTTCACTAATGATACTGCTTAGAAACTGGTACCCTGAGAAGCCTTGCAGCACAGAACTGAATATGGTAAATGGGACTTCAGGTGCAGCAATATGGTGGCAGATTAAGACAATGTGGAAAAAACCCGCCCACTACAAATACTTAAGAATGCTGGGTAAAATATGACCTGAAAAAGAAAGGGAAAAACTGAGTGAAAGCACATGAGTGGATTCTGAGACTGCTTTTGTAACTTACAGACTTGCATTTTAAAACCCAAGTGGACAAAGGAGGTGAAACCAGGGGCTGCCATGAGGCAGAGAGTTGGAACTAAAACACTTGAGGAGAGGCAGGATCCTCAAAGAGGGGCTTCCTCAGTGAAGACTGGGGGCGTGGGGCAACTCATACCCTAGAAAAGGGGTCCATGAGGACAATTTTGTGTGTCCCTGGGCTCTGAGTGAAAAAAAAAGACCTCTCCTCTGAAATATGGATATCCAGATCTGTGCCTTGAGCAAAGTAATCCAGGAAGTTCCAAACTAAGAAATTAGCAGAAATACTGGCCCCAAGCCAGTGATACTCCTGAGATCTCTAGAAGAAGCAATGCAAATTGTTCTGGAGGGGGCCTCTTATCAGGTCACAGAAAAAGTAATCCCCACTCAAGATCAGCTTATAAGAAAATTTAAAATTACAATATATCATGAGAAGAAAACAGCAAACACAACAAACAAGATTGTTAGAATTCCAGGAAATTGGGTACTTCCCTGGTGGTCCAGTGGTTAAGAATCCACCTGCCAATGCAGGGGACACAGGTTCAATCCTTGGTCCGGGAAGATCCCACATGCCACGGAGCAACTAAGCCTGTGCACCACAACTACTAAGCCCGTGCTCTAGAGCCCATGAGCCACAACTACTGAGCCCACATGCTGCAACTACTGAATCCTGTGTGCCTAGAGCCCATGTTCCACAACAAGAGAAGCCACCACAATGAGAAGCCCATGCACCTCAACGAAGAGTAGCCCCCACTCGCCACAACTAGAGAAAGCCCCCATGTAGCAATGAAGACCCAGAGCAACCAAAAGATAAATTAATTAAAAAAAAAAAATTCCAGGAACTTGGGATAATAAAATTAAAATTTGAAAAAGAGAATACAAAATAAATATGCTTAAAACTATGAAAGACATAAAAGTAGAAAATAAAACCCTGAGGAAAAAAATACAAAAAACAGCCAGGTATGAAAATAAGCCAAACAGAACTTCTAGAAATAAATATTATAATCACTGAAATTAAAAAGTCAACAGATACGTTAAATAGATTAGACACAAATAGAGAGAAATTAAGTAAAATGGAAGACAGATTTGAAGAAATTACCAAGGGGCATCACAGAGATAAAAGGGGCAAGAAAGAATAGCTCCTGGAATAGGGAGTACAATGAGACTATTCCGACGCATTTAATGCAAGATCCAGATGATGCAAATAGAGAGACTGTGTTAGTTTGGGTCCTTCAATAAGCAGATGCCAAGAAAGGATGTTGGGAAGAGAAAGAGTGGGCAAGGAGAAACCTCAGACCAGAAAGTCATGGCTCAAGGACTCCCCATTAGAAGAGTCCTATATCCTCCAGGATGGGCTAGCACTAGCAGCCATGTCTTACTAAGCCAGCAACCAGGAACCGCCCAGGGGAAGCGTGGCTTTTGAGTGAATCCTGAGACATGGCATCTGGGGTCAGTCAACTAGGCTTCCCACGGCAGGAGATCTGAGAGGCACATTTCCACGGCTGCTGACATGAAGGGGAGCAATATTTTTAAAGATAATACTTAAGGATTTTCCAGAATTGTAAAAGCCATGAATCTCCCATGTAGAGAATAACAGCAAGTTCTGAGCAGAATAAACCAAAACAAATCTACACATGCTATAGTTAAATGGCAGAATATCAAAGGCTATAAAAACCAAAAACAAGGAGAAATTTAAGCTAAATGAAAAGAAAATAAACTGGTAGGGGGGATGACTGGAGTTAATTTTAGACTGTGTTCTAAGAACACACATTTAAGGATAATAAAGCCAGTAGAGGAAAAAAGGGAGGAACTGATAAAACTCAATTCAGTAAGAGACAGGAAATGAGAAAAAGAAAGCAAAGGAAAAGTATGGAAAATAGAAAACATGGAATAAGAGGAATAATTTAAAATATCAACCATTATTATAAATGCAAACAGATTAAAATAGCTGGTTAAAAAACTCAGACTGGATTTTTTTTTTTAATTTAGCCATATGCTATTTACAAGAGGTTCTTGTAAATAAGAACCTCTTACTTACTTTACCAGTAAGTAAAACCACTTACCTGTTCTTACTACTTACACAATTTCTTAACCTTTTGCAGATTGATTGATCTCATCAATGAGATGAGATTCCCATTCTCATCTGTAGAATGGGATGATAGTGACAGACTTAGTTTTTAATCGATAACATGTTTTTCTTAAAATAACACAAGCAAGTACAGCAAAATGTTAACACTTGAGTAATCTTTCTGGTGCGTACATGGGCGCGAGTTTCATTACTGTCTGTACATTTTAATCTATTTGAATTGTTTCAAAAATAAAAATGTTTTCACTGTTTAAATCCATAAGCCCAATAACCAAGTAAAAATATAAGACCACAGTAAATGACAATGTTCTTATACACCACTTGGGAGGGTATAGAACTATACACCTTTCCTAGGCAACAATTTTGCAAGATACACCAAAACTTAAAAGATATAGATGCTCTTGGGACTTCCCTGGCAGTCCAGTGGTTAAGACTTCGCCTTCCAATGCAGGGTGTGCAGGTTCAATCCCTGGTCAAGGAGCTAAGATCCCACATGCCTCTGGGCCAAAAAACCAAAGCATAAAACAGAAGCAATATTGTAACAAATTCAATAAAGACTTTAAAAATGGTCCACATCAGGGCTTCC
>NC_041227.1:121948725-121964079 GCF_002837175.3 Physeter macrocephalus
AGGCCCGCGTACCACAAAAAAAAAAAGAAAAAAAAAAAAAATGGTCCACATCAAAAAAATTTTCTAAAAAAAATGTAGATACTCTTTAACCCGGGGACTGAATTCTTGTAATTTATCCCAAGGAATTAATCAGAAATGTGTACAAACATTTGTGTATTAGTTTACACCTGAGTTATGTCTAATGGTGAAAAATTCAAAACAACTTTAATTGGGAACTGCTTTAGTAAACTGTAATGCATCTGTATAACAGAATAGTATGCAGTCATTAAAATTCAGGTTAAGGTTATAGAAGATTATTAGTGACAAGTATATATTAATAAGTGAAAAAAGATACAAAGCAGTATGCATAGTATGAGTTTGTTTTAATTTTTAAAAATATGTGTATATATGTACAAAGACAAGGGACCACCAGTGAAGCACTTCTGGATGGTAAAGATTCTGAATGACTTTTTTTTATTCTGCTTTTCTGTTTTCCAAGTTTTCTGCAGTGAGCATATGGTGCTTTGCAATTAGGGGGGAAAAGCAATCATTACTTCTAAAGTAAGTGGCAATAATTCCAGTTTATACTCTAATGCAGGGGTCCACAAATTATATCCTGCAGGCCAAATCCAGTCTGCCACCCTGCCTGTGAGTTAAGAATGGTTTTACATTTTTAAATCGTTGAAAAAAAAAATCAAAAGAAGAATAGTATTTATAAACTGCCATTCTAATCTAATCTTTGTATTTAATCTTTACAACAACCCTGTGAAGAAGGTACTATGACCCATTTTACAGATGAAGGAACAGAAGCTCCTAGATTGGTCAGGTAAGTAGTCAAAGGTCTCCTAGTCACTGAGTCTTTGCTGAAATTCACACCCAAGCAGTCTTACCCCAGACCTTATCCTCTTAAGCTGCTTCCTCCATGTGAAAAGTTCTCCACCACTATAAGGGCAAATGCAGCCAGCACAGTCTGGTGAATTCTCAGGATGGAAGACCACAGTGTTTCAGTGAAGCCTTGTTGAAGAATGAGGTCCTGTTTCTACCATGATGATAGGAAACACTAACTCTGAACTCCAATTAACCAAAATATTATCCTCCTCAAAAGAATTCCATTCTTGGGCTTCCCTGGTGGCACAGTGGTTAAGAATCCACCTGCCAATGCAGGGGACACAGGTTCAATCCTTGGTCCGGGAAGATCCCACATGCCACGGAGCAACTAAGCCCATGTGCCACAACTACTGAAGCCCGCGTGCCTACAGTCCGTGCTCCGCAACGAGAGAAGCCACCGCAGTGGGAAGCCCACACACCGCAACGAAGAGTAGCCCCCGCTCACCGTGACTAGAGAAAGCCCACGCACAGCAACAAAGACCCAACGCAGCCAAAAATGAAAACAAATAAATAAATTAAAAAAAAAAAAGAATTCCATTCTTTTCATTAGTAGACCTGTATAACAGAAAATTGTACCCTTTTATTATTATTATTCTGTTTTGAATTTCATCAGTAAAATTTGTGGAAATTTGTTTAGTCTCTCATTATGTAAGCACCTACATAATGTCCTTGATGTTGTGTATTGGCCTAAAAAACCTAAAATATTTACTATGTGACCCTTTACAGAAAATGTCTGCAGACTCCTGTTTGAATTGACAGAGAAAAGCAAGTGGGGAGAAGCAGAAGTCACAGTATTAATGCAGTCCCCACACCTGAAACCATGGAGAACCAAGAACCCAAACGGTTCTCCCTCCCAAGCTATTCTGCAAGCTCTTAGTCGTTTATAGAGAGTGCTTCTTTTCTCCTTCTCCTGCTATGTCTATACTTTTTATCCATTACCTCCCACCAAGGGGTGAGCAAAAAAACAGAAAGTAAAACTTAGTTCAGTCAAGGTTATTGCTTCTTAGAAACTCTGGCAAAAATTTATTCAGGGAAAGAGACTTGACTTTTATATCATTTCTGAAGTTAACTTATCAGTGTTTTCTGTTACCAAAAATAACTGAGAATTTGGCCACTCATCCTAAGTATGGGATTGTTCATTCATCCACTTAACAAACCCTAGCATAGCGCACAGATCAGAAGATAGATATCAATACAACAAAACATTCTATAATAGAAAGCAGTTTTAAATGACTACAGAAAATGCAAATTAAAACCACAATGAGATACCACCACACCCAGTAAAATATCTATAATCAAAAGGACAGATAATATCAAATATTGGCAAGGATGTGGAGAAAGCAGAACGTAAAATATAAAATGCAACAGCCACTTTGAAAAACAGCCTGGTGCTTTCTTTTAAACATATGACCCAGAAATTCAACTCTTAAGTATCTACCCGAGAGGAATGGAAACATGCATCCATACCAAGACTTGTATACAGATGATCATACCAGTATTTTCATAATAACCCCAAAATGGAAACAACCCAAACGTCCATCAACTGGTAACTGGATAAACAAAATGTGGTATATCCACACAATGGAATACTACTCAGCAATAAAAAAGATCCAACTATGATACACTCAACAATATGGATGAACTCAAAAACAGCATGCTGAGGGAGGCCAGTCTCAAAAGACTGCATACTGTACGATTTTATATGACATTTCTAGAAAAGACAAACTATAGATGCAGAAGCGGATCAGTGGTTGCCTGAGATTGGGGTGAGAGCAAGGACTGTCTACCAACAGGCAAGAGAGAACTTTGTGGGGTGACAGAAAGTACTAAAACTGAATTGTGGTTGCACAAATACATGGATTTACTAAAACTCATCAGTATACTTATGGGTGAATTTATGGTATGCAAATTAGACCTCAATAAAGCTGTTTTAAAACAAAACTACAGGAGCGAAGGGGCAGATGTCTGCTCGAGGTGGAAGAAAGGGTAGGGAAGGCTTTAGAAGAGAGAAATTTTGAGATTATATCCTGATAACGGACATTTAGCTGAGGCAGGGATTTAACAGTATGCAGAGGCAGGAAGGCATGAAAACTCAAGTAGGATTTGGGGAGGGAAAAGAAATAGGTGAGACTAAAGGGCAAGCTGCACTTAGAGACGGGGTAAGTGAGAAAACAAGAAGTTGGTACGAAGTTGGTACTTCATCTCATAGGTCATGGGAAGTCACTACAGAATTTGAAGGGGGCTGAGTGACTATCACATCTGAGTTTTAGAAAGCTAACTCTGGAGGCAGTGTAAAAAGATGACTTAGAGATGAGGGGAAAAAAGCAAGAGGCCATGTCCAGGTAAAAGATACAGAACCAACTATTTAGTTTCTAACGAGGTGGTGGGAAAGAAGACAGTTTCTAATCTCAGCAGCTAAGATGTTGGTGTCACTAAAACAAATAAGGACGACAGGAGCAGATGCAGTTTTGGGGGAAGGTGGTGTCATAAATACTGTTTTAGGTTTATTGTGAGGTGCTGTCAAGATATTCAGGTACAAATATCCAGCAAAGAGTTGCAAAACTGGAAAGAGTCCGGGGTTGACGCTGTGGCTTGGGGAATTCTTAGCAAAGAAATAGTCACTGAAACCACTGAACTGTTAAGATTGCTATGGACTCACATAAACAGCAAGAACCTAGGGCTCAAGATCAAAAAGGCTAATTATAGGGAATTCCCTGGCAGTCCAGTGGTTAGGACTCCTCGCTTCCACTGCTGGGGGCCTGGGTTTAATCCCTGGTCAGGGAACTAAGATACCTGCAAGCGTGCAGCCCAAAAAAAAAAAAAAAGGCTAATTACAGAGTCTACCCTGTCATTCACGCAACGACATTAAGAAAATGCTTTTCCTTCTGTCGCTGTTCTTTTTTTTTTTAAGCGTTAAAAACGTTTATTTGTCAAAATATTTTATTTTAAAAAAGTGAGAGGAGTGGAGTAAAGCAAGGCTAAATTTCAGCTTATGTTGTACCACGATCAGACATAAAAAGACAAAACAAAACAACAACAAACAAAACCCCAATGGTCCTAGCAATTTCAGAAGATTAGCTTCAGTGTCAAAGTCTAGAGCTAACAGAGAAGAGGGGAAGGTTGCCTGCCACTACATACGGTCATTTTAAAGGGAAAGGCGGGGAATTCCCTGGTGGTCCAGTGGTTATGACCCAGCGCTTTGAGGGTGGAGGGAGAAGGTTCATCCCTGGTCAGGGAACTAAGACCCTGCATGCTATGAGGTGCAGCCAATTGAAAAAAAAATTTTAAGAAAATTAAATTTGAAAATAAAAATAAAGGGAAAGGAGATGTTGCAGGTAGACAGGGAGAGGGGTCAACTCCTAAGGAAAGCAAGTTAAGAGGGATTCCACTGTACAGGAAAGAGAGGCTGCCAGCATAATCCTCACCTAGGGCCGTGCTGTGGTCTTGAAGCAGATGGGACAATAGTTGTAGGTAGTTGAACACGGAAGCTGCTGCTGCCACTGCCTCCTAGGAGCAGACTCGGTAAGGCTAATGGTGGAGCGCTCCCTATGCATCACTGTTATACATGGATTCCCCGTAGCCAACGGTGTCACGTGTGCACGCTGCTCCATACTGTTTGTTATAGAGCTCGGTAAAGTCCGCCACACTATCCATACGATCTACTGGGCACTCTTCTGACCAGTGCCCCTCTTTCCCACACTGACAGCAGCCACCCAGGGGCAGTCCGAAGCTGGCTGGTGGATGACTGCACCTATGTTCGTGTGCCTTGAAACTCTGTGTTGTCAAGGCCCCCGACAGCCCTACTGCATCCTCTGCCCGCTCCACGTGTACGAAGGCATAATCTTTCACAACGTCACATTCGATGACTGAACCATGCTCCTCCAACCTGGCCCAAAGCTCTTGGTTGGTAGAAGCAGGACTGATGTTGCCTATGTGCAACTTGGCTGAAGCTTTGCTCTTTCTCTTTTTAAAATAAATTTATTTATTTATGGCTGCATTGGGTCCTCGTTGCTGCGCGCAGGCTTTCTCTAGTTGTGTCTCTAGTTGCATTGAGCAGGGGTTACTCCTCGTTGTGGTGCGCAGGCTTCTTATTGCGGTGGCTTCTCTTGTTGCAGAGCATGGGCTCTAGGCACACGGGCTCCAGCAGTTGTGGCACACGGGATTCAGCAGTTGTGGCGCACAGGCTTAGTAGGCTTAGTTGCTCCGCAGCATGTGGGACCTTCCCGGACCAGGGCTTGAACCCGTGTCCCGTGCATGGGCAGGCGGATTCTTAACCACTATGCCACCAGGGAAGTCCCTGAAGCTTTGCTCTTATCCTTGCTGGCTTCCACGGTGATGTTCACCCTATGCAGCTTGTAGTGGATGGCATCCTCGGCCGCCGCCTGGTCCTCTATGTGCACAAAGCTGTAGTTTTGTGGCTTTTGTTGGTGCTGTTTGTTTTTTGGCGCAGCTTGCGGGACCTTAGTGCCCCGACCAGGGGTCAAACCGGAGCCCTCCCTGGTGAAAGCAAGGAGTCCTAACCACTGGAGCGCCAGGGAATTCCCAAAGCTGTAGTTCTTTTTTTTTTTTTTTTTTTTTTGTGGTATGCGGGCCTCCCTCTGTTGCGGCCTCTCCCGTTGCGGAGCACAGGCTCCGGAGGCGCAGGCCCAGCGGCCATGGCTCACGGGCCCAGCCGCTCCGCGGCATGTGGGATCCTCCCAGACCGGGGCGCGAACCCGGTTCCCCTGCATCGGCAGGCGGACGCGCAACCACTGCGCCACCAGGGAAGCCCAGCTGTAGTTCTTAATGATGTCACATTCCAGCACCTTCCCACACTGCTCGAGGAGTCAGCGGATCGCCTGCTCTGTGCCCTCCTGGGGCAGGTTTCCGATGAACGGCATCACCGTCCGGACAAGAGCCTCTGTGTGGCGGCGGCAGCGGTGGCGGTGGCGGCGGCTCTGGCGTCTCAGAGAACCCTACAAAATGGCGGCGGGCGCCCGAGCCCCGGCGGCGGGACCGGGCACTGCTCGCGCGTCAGCGCACGCACGCGCCACTGCGCGCTGCCTCAGGCTCGCGGGCGCCACGTTGCTGTTCTTGTGGTCAGTTTGTTCCTAGCAGACCGCCAACAGATTTTACGAAGAGTTACAGATTACAAAACAAACATGCCAAAGATGATGATCAAACTGGGGACAAATACATAGATGGGAGAGCAGAATGCAGAACATAGCAGAGGCAATTGAGACTATATAGAATCTGCTATCTAGAAAGCAAGGTGCGTGCTTTAGCTGCCTTTGAAACTCTCATAGCGTGAATCTGGGTACTAGTCTGCTCTTTCAAGTTAAGGGTATATGGGTCAGATTCCATCTATTGCCCTCAGCTCATCCACAGCCATCCCAATGCACATCAGTTCTACCATGTTGTCAATAATATACTGTGCAAATTGGCACCCTGGAGATCTACCTTCCTGGACCTTCCCAAAGCCCCCAGTTGGCTAACACATGGAAAGGACAAAAAATTTCACAGATTGTTATATACAGGGTACTAGGAAATACAGACAAAAGAACAGTAGGCTAAATGCCAGAAGATCCAGATTCTATATTCTTCCACCATGGACAAGTTAATTATATTGTTTGTATGTACAAATGGGTATAGAATGCACAGATCAGATTTTGAAAATTTAAGTGTTGCACCGTGTATGGTAATACTGCTTGAAGTTCGTCAAACCCCACACAACCTCCTGTCTATTTAGGGGCCAAATGAGTTAAAGTTGTGCTCTATTATTTTAGGGGAGAGAAGTGTCTTTGACGGTAAAACTTGAATATAATTTACAAGAAATCATGCCTAGAGGTGGAGTACTGCGGTATATCAGATTCTCCTTCTATACATGACCTTTAATTCTACTGACATCTATTTCTAGCCTTTGAGTAGGAGAACTTAGAACATGACCTAGAGGCCTTCATTCATCAGGCCCCCACACTCCCACCCACAATGGATGTGGCGCTTCTCCAACAGCGAGTCCCCCACCTTCCCCCTCTGCTTTCTGCTTGGGTGGCCACCACCAAGCCTTGGACCCTATTTCCTGGTCTGTCTACACAACCAAAAAAGAAGTTCCCTGCATGCAGGGTAGAGCTCATTCATCCCTGTGTTCTCAGCACCTGTCAGCATGTTAAGGCTCAAAAAATGACCCCCAAGTGAAAGAATGCCAGGAAATTAGGGGGAAAGATGCCAAATGGCACATATTAAAAATAAAATTTTTATTCTATTCTTTTTTTTTTTTTTTTTTTTTTTTTTTTTGCGGTATGTGGGCCTCTCACTGCTGTGGCCTCTCCGGTTGCGGAGCACAGGCTCTGGACGCGCAGGCTCAGCGGCCATGGCTCATGGGCCTAGCCACTCCGCGGCATGTGGGATCTTCCCAGACCGGGGCACGAACCCGTGTCCCCTCCATCGGCAGGCGGACTCTCAACCACTGCGCCACCAGGGAAGCCCCAAGACTAACCTTTTAAAAGGAGATGAAATAGCTTTCATATTTGATTATTTTGGTAACCAGCTGTATAGAAAACTATTTTATCATCCCTTTTCCCCACCCCCAGACAGAGAAAGTTGTTGAGCCTGAGATTTCTAGATTATAATGTCGAAGTTCTCATGCAAGCAAAACCTCCCAGCGATGTTAGATGTCTTGTCAAGGTAAAAAACAGGAAGATTTTTTTTTCTTTGATATCTGTCAAGAAAATATAGAGGTATGCTTATTACTTTCTTTAAAAAGTTCTTTTCCCTTTAAAGAAAAGTGTTGTGTTTATTCCAATGGCAGTTTAACAAATAATCTCAGGTTCTCAGCAAGCCCTCAAAACGGGTGATCAGAATGCAACAAGCTGACAGACCCCAGATTAAATTGACACTCCCCAGTCTAAGCCTTCAAAAGATGTGTGTTATCAGCATCGTCCAAAGCAAGTCACTGGATCACTTTTAACTTCTTCCAGATACCAAGCCTTTAAGCCAAGCTCAAACATGGTGGAGGAGAAAAGGCAAGAGAAGGGACTTTGCTGTGTCAACATGGACACCCCTTAGAAGGTCAGTGCAGATCAAAGAATTGCAACCAAATGGTTTTAATCGCTTGGGTGACAACGTACAGGTGACAAGGGGAAAGAGCAAAGAGATAAAAGTGTTAGTGCTTGAAGGAGACGATGCACCTACCTTTGCAGTTCAGTAAACATGGCCTAATGGCGATTTTGTCTGTGGATGGTGAGAAAGGACTTTGCACCAGAAGATCTTATCCCTCGGGAAGGACTAGAGTCTAGTCTTAGATTCACAGAGTCACAAAAGAGGAGAGAATGGCCCGGTGCCTCTAAACAGATCCAGTGGAGGGGAGAAACGGAGGTAACATTATGAAGATGGAGTCGTGAATAAAGCACGCGTGAAGCACCGACAAAGGGCAGCTTCCTGGGTCCTGGAGAAGCCTGGTAACCCCCTCCCGCAAGTCGAGGAAGCTGCCCCGATTCTGGAAGCATCTGGTTCCAGATGAGAAAATCACTTCACTCTGGGTGGAAGAACCTCAGACAGCCATACAGTCAGGGACACATGCAGACCGACGTGATCAAAAGAAAACACCCAGATTAAGCCCACAAATCATTTTCAATAAGCCTTTCCAGAAAAGGAGTGTGGTGAGAGAAGTCCTGGGTATGTGATGTATTGGTGTGGAGACCGTGGGTAACGATACTCGACTGTACATTTGAAAGCTGCTGAGAGAGTAGATCTTAAAAATTCTCATTGCAAGAAAAAATTAAAAAACCAAAAAACAGCCATGTGTGTTAGCTGGGATCCCAGGTAAAAACTTCAGAAGATAAACACCTTCAAAGAAAGGAGACTTCTCTCTGCGGTTTTGAAGACGAAGTTTCACATCCGCTGCTCCAAAGGCCCAGAAAGGCTTGTTGTGCTGGGGAACTGGGGTGTATGAGCTTCGAAGACTTAAACAAATGATCAGTTCTCTCCTTCAGAGATCCTAAAGTCTCCTAAGAGATTCCAGGTGGCAATAAATTAATAGGCTCATTCTTTACTATGCTTCTATTTCTCCTAGCTTAAAAAAAATCTTAATAAGAAACAAAATTATTTCTTTACCAAAGGCTCCATTTCTGTGTGATATCCTAGTTAAACTTGCACATTTTTTTCTCCATTCTGTTTTTTTGGGCTCAGAACAATTTCCTCCTCCTCTAAGCAGAAAAGCCTCCAGAAAAAGTGTTGGTTGTGCCCTAGTTTCAGGAGGTGATGAAGAGGCAAGTCGCTAAAGCCATATGGAGAAAACTACTACTTGTGGCCCCAGGGACAAAAAAAAAAGAATCAGCCAAACAAAGGCACCTAGAGTCAGACTGGAACTTCTGGAGCAATCTAAGCCTTACCTCCAAATGCCTAAACAATAGCCTCTATTTATGCACACTTCAAAAGACCTCATTGCATCAGAAGGCACCTTGCGAATAAGATTGCAGCTAATTCTCCCAGCAGCAGAAATGCACTCCCGTGAATAACAAAGCTTCGCTCTGTTATTCATAATAAGGATTAAACCCAGTGGGATAAAATACACAGTTGCCAGGTCATCTTAGTGTAGGGCTGAGCATGGAAAACTGAGTTCTCATTTCTCCTCCACTAAAGCCTGGTGGTTGGTAGAGGAGCCAGTTCTTTAAATGTCCAGTGACGATTTCTTTTGCTGTTAAAGGAGAAATCAGTTAACAAGGAGTGCTCTGAGAGACAGTTGAAGGGCACTGAATCAATATTACTACTGTCCTCAGCCCCCTGTCACAATTGAGTGCAGACCTTCAAAGGAACACATTATTACCTAAAACGAAAAGATTCTCCCAGCCCATCCCCCCACCTAAAAGGCTGCCTCTAAAGCATCAAGGGCCTGGCCCCGTATCTGTTCCACACCTAGGTTTTTCTCCCCATTCCCTCTCCCCGCCCTGACCCCTGTTCCAGCAAAAACAATCTGTTGACCCCTTGCACACACATGACTTACAGCTTCCGACTTACAACCTTTCTTTGCCAAAATCCGTATTCATCCTTCAAGACTTGCTTTAAAAGGGCCTCCCCATGACCCCAACCCACTGACAGCTCATTTTTGCACGTGGTTCATATTGAGTTTGCAATCAATTAAAAGTTTAATGCTCTTATTGAAATAATTCTATTTGGAATAATATGTTGTCTGGAATTTGCTTCAAAAAAAATCCAGGGATAGGAGTGGAGGGTGGGGCATTCGAGGTGGGCCGCATGTGGGTTCATCAGAGGGGTCTCTCTACTTTTTTTTAAAAAGTCTTTATTGGGCTTCCCTGGTGGCGCAGTGGTTAAGAATCCGCCTGCCAATGCAGGGGACACGGGTTCGAGCCCTGGACCGGGCAGATCCCACATGCCGCGGAGCAACTAAGCCTGTGCGCCACAACTACTGAGCCTGCACTCTAGAGCCCGCGAGCCACAACTACTGAGCCCGCGCCTAGAGTCCGTGCTCCGCAACAAGAGAAGCCACCACAGTGAGAAGCCCGTGCACTGCAAAGAAGAGTAGCCCCCGCTCGCTGCAACTAGAGAAAGCCCGTGTGCAGCAATGAAGACCCAACGCCTCCAAAAAACAAATAAATAAATAAATAAATCTCTTTTAAAAGAAGTCTTTATTGAAATTGTTACAATATTGCTTGTGTTTTATGTTTTGGTTTTTTTGGCATGTGGGATCTTAGCTCCCCGACCAGGTATTGAACCTGCACCCCCTGCGTTGGAAGGCAAAGTCTTAACCACTGGCCCACCAGGGAAGTCCTGGGTCTCTCTACTTTTGCTTATGTTTGAAAGTTTCCATAGTAAAAATCTGAAAATTTTAGTGTCACAAAGCTAGCTAAGGACAACCAACATTCTAACTCAGGGTTGCCTGACATTAAGAGCAGAGCCCGCTAGGCTGTTCTATTGTTTTCCATGAATTATTTCATAGTTGCTGTTACTGCTTTTTTTCACTGTATCCAGCTGTATTCATTATTCATTTGACATGAAAAGCCCGGCTGCTCTCCTCAAGGAGAGCAGGCAGTGTAACTGGGGACACAGGTAAACAGATAAATCACAGTGGAATGGTGAGTGTAACAGCCAGGATAGGAATCGAGTGGAAACAAACAAATTTCTGTGGGGAAACAGCAATTAAGCCTACTTGGGGAACTCAAAAAGGCAGCCCAGCCAGGAGCTGTTATTCCAGGTGGAACTCAAGAGCTAAGCAGGGACGTCCAAGGTGAAGGAGTTTGGGGACAGGAGCGCAACTCGGGCAGAAGTGGTGGTGTGGGCAAAGACGGAGTCCTGAAGAGGCGTGATGAGGAAGGAACAGGGCCAGGTGGGGCAGATGCCCTGGTGAGGTAAGTGGAGGCCCAGACTGTGAAGAGGCTTGCAGCCAGGCCAACAGGGCTGGATTTTACCTCTTAGACAACCAGGAGCGAATGCGGAAGTGACATGATCACTGTTGGTCTGTTAGGAAGCTCACTGTCAGCTGTGCACCTAACAGCCTGGAATGGGCTTTTGCAGCAGGTCATAGCCAGGATTAGGTACAGGGAGAGTGAGGTACAAAATTCACGGGGACGCCAAAGAACTCATTGATTCGGATGAATATTATTTTAATGCAATACTTTTTTAGATATCAAAATTAAAGCCAAGAAAGTCCACGATGGAAAAAAAAAACAAATTGTGTAAGTAAAGACAGAATGTTACCCTTTGTTTTACCACCCTGCTTTATTATGAAACTGCAAGCACCACCCCACCTGTCCACCCCCCAGCCCTCACCATGCTGGGTGGGTTTACAAGGGTGGACAATGATATAGGAACAGATTGGACAACATGAGGCTTTACATATAGTTGTATTTTTTTGTTGTAGAGCTTTTATTAACTTTTCCCACTTGGTTCTCAACATGGGAGGATATTTTGATAAGTGGACATAGGGGTGCACGGTTTTCTTTGCCTCAAGGCTCCCATGGAGCTCGGTAGGGCCCTGCCATAGCCTGGGCAGTAAATGAGGACCAACAGCCCTAAAACAAGAGTGTGAAAGAGGAAGAGGCCAAATTCGAGCAACATTTCTAGGGCAGAAATGAGAGAATATATAAATGCAGCAGGAGTATCAGCCTTAAGGCTCAGCTCGAGCACAATTTATTCTCCCCAGCTATGTCATAAACCTTCAGGGTCAAAAATCCCGTCCTCCTAATCTTTTGTATCATTTTGTAACCGGATTCCCACTCCACCCTCCTGCCCATGTGATTTCCACTCCGCCCATGTTAGCTTCAGTCCTGTGTCATGGAATATGGCCTCATCTCTGCAGAGCAAATCAGCGGCCAGTTCAGGATTGTGGACAGTTTAAGTGACAATAAGGGTGAGGCGTCATCCTGATGAACCAGCAGGTGTGGAAATGCACTCAAGAGAGACTCACAATGATGGAGGAGGCCTTAATAAACAAAAGCTGCTACCAAACCTAACTTTTGGATGACTTCGGAAGGCTGAGTTGCTCTGAGAGGGAGGTACAGAGATATCAACTTGCCATCCATGGCCCGGCCCAGGCAAGGAGCTATGACTAAACAGGAAATTGGTTACGGAGGAGTTGAACGGATGTATGAGTGTTCAAAGCGCAGGCACCAGGCTATACTCTGAGACATTCTATAAAGTGAAAGCAGAGCTGTGTTAACCCTGACAGATGTGTAAGAGACTCGTGTAAGAGGCAGGACCTGCTTGGGTCTCCTGAAGAACTGAATTCTCTGTGAGTAACTATGAATTATTCAATGCTATGGTTTATTGGGCATCTACTATGTGCCCAGTATATCACAGGCATATTTTTAAACCACCCCAGAGCCCTGCAATGGAAAGCGCTATCTTTATTTTACAAAAGGAAGCTCAGAAAGGTTGAGTCGTGAGCCTGAGTTCATAGAGCTGGTCCTAAAGGAGCTAGAATCCAAACCCAGAGCAAAGCCAGGCTTAGAGTAAGGAGAAACTTTTCCTTTTGAGAGCTCAGTGACGTTCTGGGTAGAGAGAGGTGAATAAGTTTGAGTTTGCCAGTGCAGTGTCAGATCCTGCACTCAACATTTTGATATTTTCTTCAGCATGGGAATATTTTGCATTAATGATGATTTTTAAAATACAATGGATTAAAAATATTATTCATTGTGATTACTGAGGTTCGGGGATCCCCCTTCAGTTTGGGTCCCTGGGGGCGTGTCTCACTAGCCTCACCCTAGTTTTGGCTCTGTTCCAGCCTGCAGGCGACCTGTGATAACCTGAATGCAGCCTACAGACAGCTCTCATTTTAGGCAGACTTTTCACTCTCCTCCTGCCTGCCTGATAAGTTTTACATCCAAAGTTATTACCTACTGGGAAAGACGTTTTGGGTTTTGTGGGGGTTTTTTTGTCTGAGTTGGGTCTTCGTTGCTGCACGTGTGCTTTCTGTAGTTGCGGTACGTGTGCTTTCTGTAGTTGCGGTGAGCGGGGGCTACTCTTCATTGCGGTGCGTGGGCTTCTCAGGTGGCTTCTCTTGTTGTGAGCACGGGCTCTAGGCGCACGGGCTTCAGTAGTTGTGGCTCGCGGGCTCTAGAGCTCAGACTCAGTAGTTGTGGCTCACGGGCTCTACAGTGCAGGCTCAGTAGTTGTGGCTCATGGGCTTAGTTGCTCCGCGGCATGTTGACCAGGGATGGAACCCGTGTCCCCTGCATTGGCAGGCGGATTCTCAACCACTGCGCCACCAGGAAAGTCCCCCCCCCACCCTTTTTTGGACTTGCTTGTTTGCTTCTTTTGTTTTCCTGTTCATTTTACTTTTTTCCTTTATCTTCTTTCTCTATTCATCACTATCTGGGATACTTATAAACAAGAAATGTGTCAAAAGGTGATACATTGGATAATGGGATGCAAAAAATTCTACACAACCCATGAACATATTCAAACTCACTCAAAAAGGAAGCGTCTTAGAATAATTTCACGACCCCTTCCCAGAGCTGCAGAATATATTTATTTCTATAAGAAATTAGCTTCCAGGGCTTCCCTGGTGGCACAGTGGTTAAGAATTTGCCTGCCAATGCAGGGGACATGGGTTTGAGCCCCGGTCCGGGAAGATCCCACATGCCGCGGAGCAACTAAGCCCACGCACCACAACTACTGAGCCTGCGCTCTAGAGCCCGTGAGCAACAACTACTGAGCCGTGTGCCACAACTACTGAAGCCTGCGCGCCTAGAGCCCATGCTCCGCAACAGGAGAAGCGCACCGCAACAAAAGAGTAGCCCTCGCTCACTGCAACTAAAGAAAGCCCGCGCACAGCAACAAAGACCCAACGCAGCTAAAAATAAATAAATTAAAATAAATTAAAAAAAAAAAAAAAGAAGTTAGCTTCCATAAGGATCAGCCCTTCACACATCTGCTTCACAGAACAGAACTGTCTCTGAGAAAAACAAATACTATATGCTAACACATATATATGGAATCTGAAAAAAAAAAAAAAGGTTCTGATGAACCTAGGGGCAGGACAGGAATAAAGGCACAGATGTAGAGAATGGACTTGAGGACACGGGGAGGGGGAAGGGTAAGCTGGGACGAAGTGAAAGAGTAGCATTGACATATATACACTACTAAATGTAAGATAGCTAGTGGGAAGCAGCCTCATAGCACAGGGAGATCAGCTCGGTGCTTTGTGACCACCTAGAGGGGTGGGAAAAGGAGGGTGGGAGGGAGATGCAAGAGGGAGGGGATATGGGGATGTACATATGCATATAGCTGATTCACTTTGTTATACAGCAGAAACTAACACAATATTGTAAAGCAATTATACTCCAATAAAGATGTTAAAAAAAAAAAAAAAGAATTGTCTCTGAGCCCTATTACCAGATACAAAATTAAATACTGTGAGCTGAGGCTGCAGGTTGTACTGGTAGCTGGAGGGTGAAAAGTCATCCTTTATCTTTTCCTTGAATTTTATTTTATTTATTTATTTTTCATACAGCAGGTTCTTATTATTATCTATTTTATACATATTAGTGTATATATGTCAATCCCAATCTCCCAATTCATCACACCCCCCTCCTTCCACCCCTCTTTCTAAACTTTTGTTTCTACAATGTGGTACTGTTGTGACAAAACACCAGTATGAGGAGGATAACAGCCATGCCAACAGCAAACACAGCTGTTTTGAATCCTAGTCTGCATTTTTTTAAATTAACTAAATACAGTTCTTGGTTCTTTTAAAAATCAACATTAGGAAGCTCATCAACTACACAGGAGAGAAACTGACATAGAAATGGACACTGTCCAGGTACACATGCCCAACCAGTTTTGCATTTCAGCCCTGATTTCAATTAAAGAAGCATTCATTCATTACCTACTGTGTGTCCAGACTCGACCAGGAATTTTTATCACTAAGACAAAGGGCCAGGTTTCCTGGGAGAGGCCGATGCTCAGCAGGGCATCACCACCTGGACCCGTGTTTTATGGAGGAGAGTGCAGTCCATTAGTTTAATTAAAAAAAAAAAAAAAAAAAAAAAA
>NC_041227.1:121965848-122001851 GCF_002837175.3 Physeter macrocephalus
GAATAAAGGCACAGATGTAGAGAATGGACTTGAGGACACGGGGAGGGGGAAGGGTAAGCTGGGACGAAGTGAAAGAGTAGCATTGACATATATACACTACTAAATGTAAGATAGCTAGTGGGAAGCAGCCTCATAGCACAGGGAGATCAGCTCGGTGCTTTGTGACCACCTAGAGGGGTGGGAAAAGGAGGGTGGGAGGGAGATGCAAGAGGGAGGGGATATGGGGATGTACATATGCATATAGCTGATTCACTTTGTTATACAGCAGAAACTAACACAATATTGTAAAGCAATTATACTCCAATAAAGATGTTAAAAAAAAAAAAAAAGAATTGTCTCTGAGCCCTATTACCAGATACAAAATTAAATACTGTGAGCTGAGGCTGCAGGTTGTACTGGTAGCTGGAGGGTGAAAAGTCATCCTTTATCTTTTCCTTGAATTTTATTTTATTTATTTATTTTTCATACAGCAGGTTCTTATTATTATCTATTTTATACATATTAGTGTATATATGTCAATCCCAATCTCCCAATTCATCACACCCCCCTCCTTCCACCCCTCTTTCTAAACTTTTGTTTCTACAATGTGGTACTGTTGTGACAAAACACCAGTATGAGGAGGATAACAGCCATGCCAACAGCAAACACAGCTGTTTTGAATCCTAGTCTGCATTTTTTTAAATTAACTAAATACAGTTCTTGGTTCTTTTAAAAATCAACATTAGGAAGCTCATCAACTACACAGGAGAGAAACTGACATAGAAATGGACACTGTCCAGGTACACATGCCCAACCAGTTTTGCATTTCAGCCCTGATTTCAATTAAAGAAGCATTCATTCATTACCTACTGTGTGTCCAGACTCGACCAGGAATTTTTATCACTAAGACAAAGGGCCAGGTTTCCTGGGAGAGGCCGATGCTCAGCAGGGCATCACCACCTGGACCCGTGTTTTATGGAGGAGAGTGCAGTCCATTAGTTTAATTAAAAAAAAAAAAAAAAAAAAAAAAGCTTGATCTCAGCCCATGTACACTTTCTACAGGACAGGCCAAGAGAAATTTATAGGAGCAGAGCGGGTGGGCCCCTGGCAGGATTACGATAAAATAAAACTTTTGTGGCCTGGAGTTTCCTCTCACTGTTCAGCAGTTTCAACCTCTAAACAAAACAAAACAAAAAAATTAGTAGCAATAAACCATCAGCAGGACTGCTTTTTGTTGCTGTGGCAGAGGATTATACGTCTGGATTGCTTCTCCAGTTCTCCTAATTTGACCCAGCTAAATGAACATTTAAAAGGAAGGAAGGAAAAATTACCTCTGAGCTCAGAAAATCAATGTTAAAAGTCCAGATTCTAAAATTCACACATTCTATGCATTCGGAAGTCACTTAGGCTCTCACTCAGGAACTCCGTCCTTCTCATCCAAATTCTACCAAAGATCTTAATTAATCTGGTTTCTCAACCTGCAGGAGCTTAGAAGGCACATGGCAGAAGGGGCGTCCATGCCACTCTGTAGATGGCTGCTTATAATTATCACAATTGGGGCTATTTAATGATGGTCGGGGCAGAAACGGCCCTATTCATTCGCAGACAGGCCTATTCATTCACTCACTCACTCATTCATTCATTCATTCATTCATTCATTCAACCAACATTCCTCAGACGCCTCTTCTGGGCTACTAGTGCTCCTTCAAGTTCCTGGTTAAGACGACCCTCCCTGATGTTAAGGGAGGTCTACAGAGCTGTCAAAGCTCCTGATAAGACTCCCACCCTCCACCCCAGTGCAATCTCCTAAGAGGCCAAAGACCCTTAGGAACTGCATTAGTTTCCTGTGGCTGCAATAACAGAGTAATAATACCACCTGAGTCACTTAAAGCAACAGAAATGTTATTCTCTCACAGCTCTGGAAGCTAGAAGTCCAAAATCAAGGTGTCAGCAGGGCCACACTCCCCATGAAGGCCTTAGGGAAGAATCCTTCCTGCCTCTTCCAGCTTCCGGTGGCCCCAGACGTTCCTTGACTTGCAGCTGCACGTCCCCAACCTCTGCCTTCGCCTTCACAAGGCCATTTCTCTGTGTCTGTGTCCTCTCTTCATATAAGGATCCTAGTCACCCTATATCCAGGATGATTTCATCTCGAGGTTCTTAACTGACTACATCTGCAAAAACCCTATCTCCAATTAAGGTCACATTCTGAGGTTCTGGGTGGACATGAATTTTGAGGGGACACTCTCAGACCTACCACAGAAGGCTATCATTAAACTAACTGAGTACCCCACCTCCCCCGAAAGGCCATCAAAACAAATCCCTGAACCTCAACATCCCTGAAGTCCAAGACTCCCTGGTGCCCTTCTATCCCTGCTCTTCCTCTTGCCTCGACTCTCCATACAGCAAAGAGACAGAAAGAAATCAAATCATGTCACTCGGCCTTTCTCACCTTCTGAGATGGCCCACACTCTGTCTGTGGAGTGTGTTTCTCTCTAAATAAATCCACTTCTTACCTATCACTTTGTCTCTCACTGAATTCTTTCTGCGATGAGACGTCAAGAACCTGAGCTTCATTAAGTCCTGAAACCAGGTGTGTGATCTCAGCTGGAAGACTGTGGGTTTTGGCCGGGTTCGAGTCCCCGCCGCGTGGGTTCAAGTCCCAATCTGAGGTGCATAGTTTCAAGACTACATGTCAAGATTCATAATCTTGCAGGTCTATCAGTGGATGTCCAGAGTGAGAACCCTCCCACCTCCAAAACAAGCGTATCAAAAACAACCACTGTGGGCTTCCCTGGTGGCACGGTGGTTAAGAATCCACTTGCCAATGCAGGGGACACAGGTTTGAGCCCTGGTCCGGGAAGATCCCACATGCCGTGGAACAATTAAGCCCGTGAGCCACAGCTACTGAGCCCGCGTGCTGCAACTACTGAAGCCTGCGCACCTACAGCCCATACTCCACCACAAGAGAAGTCACTGAAATGAGAAGCCCACGTACCGCAATGAAGAGTGGCCCCTGCTCGCTGCAACTAGAGAAAGCCCACACGCAGCAACGAAGACCCAACCCAGCCAAAAATAAATAAATAAATAATAAATAAATTTATATTAAAAAAAAATCATATCACTTCCCTGCTTATAACTCTCAGTGGCTCCCGCTGTAAGGAGGCCACATCCCAAACTCCTGGCCAGGCCCCTGAAGCCCTTCACAGTCTGCCCTCTTCATCACTCCCTCCCCTCTCCTCCCCCTGCCCTCGCTTCACCCTGTCTGTGCTCCTCCTGGTCACCCAGCTCTACCCTTACTCTCCTCGTTCAAACACACCAAGGTCATTCCAGCACTTGCTGACCCCTCTGTCTCCCTCTACCTGGACGGCTGTCCTCCAGATTGTCACTTGGATCCTACCATTGTTCAAATGTCAAATCCTCAGAAAAGCCTTCTCCATCCATCTTATTCAAAATAGCACCCGTAGGGACTTCCCTGGTGGCGCAGTGTTAAGAATGCAGGGTACACGGGTTCGAGCCCTGGTCTGGGAAGATCCCACACGCCGCGGAGCAACTAAGCCTGTGCGCCACAACTACTGAGCCCACGCACCACAACTACTGAAGCCCGCGTGCCTAGAGCCTGTGCTCCGCAACAAGAGAAGCCACCGCAATGAGAAGCCCACGCACCGCAACGAAGAGTAGCCCCCGCTCGCCACAACTAGAGAAAGCCCGTGCGCAGCAACGAAGACCAAACGCAGCAAAATAAATTAATTGATAAACTAATGAATTAATTTTAAAAATAAAATAGCACCCATATTAAATGAAGTGTAGGTTTATTCTAATATATCATTACTGGTTTGCAGGACTCCAGACAGCATTGGAAAAGACATAGAAAAGGGCTTGTCAATCTATTTATCTGCTCCATGATGTCTTTGTTAGAAAAGTAAAAAGCTGAAGAAGCCCAAGTTTGAATTGGGAAAACTCATGGAGCTACATGGTAAAAGTAGTAGTTCTAGAAAAGCTACTGGGGATGAGACAGGTGCTAAAGTTGAACAAGCTGATGGATATGAGCCACCAGTCCAAGAATCTGTTTAAAATTCAGACTTTTAATGGTGACAAATAAAAGATCTTATTTGTGAAAATAAAATAAAATAAAATAGCACCCATACCCACACCCACAGGCACCTTAGGTCACTTGATTATATTACCCTAATTTGATTTTTCTTTATTACACTCAATACCATCTGAAATTATATTATTTATTTCTGTGTTCGCTTACTTACGGTCTGTCTCCACCAGTAGAATGTCAGCCCCATGAGGACAGGGATGTGCCTGGAGGGCTTCCCAGTTTAGTGAGGGCACACAGACATATAAAAAGCAGTGACACTCATGGGGCCAGACACTGTGGGGGGATTTCATCTTCACAACAATCCTACAAGGCAGGTGCTATTATTATTCCCATTTTACAGATGAGGTAACTGAGGTTGAGTCACTTGCCAAGGGGAGCCAGGGCTCAAACCAGGTGGTCTGAGTCTAGATCTTGTGCTTTTGGCTTCTAGCCTACCTCCCCAAAAAAGATGACAGCATTTTGCCAAGGGGAATGTAAAGGTTATGTTATAGGCCTGTGAGAGCCGGAAGAGGAAACTGTCTGAACAGGGTTGAGAGCATCCCTTTGCTGGTAAAGCTAATGAGTTCCTGGGCAGGGGAGGCAACCAGCATGGGCAAATGGACAGGCAGTATAACAGAGAGCGGCAGAGAGCCCATGGCATTCAAAGGGATGCAAAGAAGTTTCTGGTCATCCTATATGAGCAGGAGGAGGGGACACAGGACTCTGGCTCCATAGCTGAAGTGTCAGCATTAAGCCCGTTGCTGCAAGACTCATTCCCAAGCTGCAGCCCCGGTTCTAAGCACTAAACGCTTGACCTCCTTAACATATGTAATCAAGGTGCTCTCTTAAACCAGAGTTTCTGCTTCTGAGCTCCAGCCTTGCTCTGCTCCATGCCCTTGGAGAGCCAGGTTCTGTTCTGAGCCCAAGTAGCAGTGCCACCTGTGGTCTCTGCTGACAACACCCCCATTCAGCCTGTACTGTACTTCTGCTGGCCGCCGGACTATTCTTTGGATGCGTCTTCTCCCCTGGCTGGGTGGTCCTCTGATGCAACTGCCTGCAAGCTTGGCTGATCACAGCAGCCACCGCACTCTCCCTGTGCGGCATCACCCACGTGTCCAGACCTGCCCCTGCAGCTGCAGCTAAGCCCTTTGCCTTCCCTACGGCACATTTGTAGCTCTGTCTCCTCTCTAGATCTGGCTTCCGTTGGTCTGGCTCAAGCAAGGAGAAGACAGGAAAACTATAAAAAGCAGAAGAGGGAGAACCATTTAGTGCAGAAGCAATTGGCTCTTTTGCCAAATATCTGCAAGGCTTGTTCCCATGATTCATGCAGGTCTCGGCTCAAATGTCACTTCATCAAAGGCCTTCCCCATCACTTTCCCCATCCCTACTCCCTGCTCCTTTATCCTGCCTTTTTAAAATCTCTACCTGACATTACATTATATTTTTATGTTTATGCGTTATTGTCTGGGTCCTCCCATGCCGAAGGCAGGAAGTTTCTGGTGGCCCCAGGCGTTCCTTGACATGTGGCTGCACATCCCTAGTGCCCAGAGCAGTTTCTGGCACATAATAATCATTCAATAAATAGTGGTAAGCTAAATGAGAACAATAGTCCCACAGAGCTGAAATCCATAGGTAGGATACACTATAATAGCTGATATTTACAAAGATCTCTCAAGAGATCAAGGCAGAGGAGTATTTATTTTTTTTCTTAGAGTTAAATTTTTTTCTTTGATGTTCAGAAAGCCTGTAACAAAGTTTCTAGAACATAGCAAGCCCAGCAAAATGTTAGCTATTATGATAGAAAATATCCTAGAAAAATTTACATGATTTTGTTAAACCTTCCTTATCAGGCACAACCAGCTTGTTTCCTGAGAGTTTCAGATAGCTGGAACTTTCCTGGAGGGTTAATCCACTGGGGAAGTACAGGGGTGTGGTTGGTGCCATCTGAAACTGAAAATATCAGACTGAGCCAAACAGAGGACATTTTAAATACAGGTGTTGCTGATGAAATAGACGTACAACCCGTTGTCCAAAACAAGTCACCACTTCAAAGATAAGCGAAGAAAAGGTTTTCAGACTGATTCACGTGGAGCCCTTGGAGATCGGAAATGTGTGAGTTATGCATTCATCCGGCTTCATGCTTTTAAGTAAGGGACAAATCTACATTAGCATTCAAGGGCCACAGAAACCAGTCTGTTTTACAAATTACCATGTAATTAAACAGAAGCACATCTTTCCCCTATTCTTAGTATTCGGCTCACCCATCTAAGTCCTCTCTAGCCAAAACCACAACTTAAAAACTGCAAACTCATGGCACTGTCAAGGAATATTTTCTAACTGTCCCCTAAAACTGCCAAACAAGCTGTGTTCCCGTCATGAATAAGGGTATAAAGAGGCTGACAGGAGGTTAAAAGATGGGAGAAAATGTAAGAAGGGTAAATCTCCAGGGTGAGACAACACAGGAAAGTTTTTTTAGAAAAAGCATTGTTTATGTTAATGTCCTTAAAGGGACAGTTCATCAAAAGTAGAAACACCTAATAAAGGTGTTTCAACGTTCCAAGTTTTTTATAGCACAGAGCAGCAGCAGAGAGTTAATGATCCTGAGATGTTACCGTTTATAAACTCCACTGCATCGGAACTGTCTTAAATTCTGTATAAAACTTATCTCTATACCTGTGAACGATACCCCTTTTGCAGGTGAGCAAAATGGGCCTCAGAAAAATTAAGTGATTTGCCCCTAAGTAGCTGGGATTCAGAGCTGCATTTGTTGCACAGGTTCAAGGCCAAACGGAAAAAACAAAGCCTGTAGAGTCTGTTCTCCTAAAGCTAAATTTACTCACTATTTAAATCCTGAAATTGTATCCTTCCTAATATTTCATGTTCAAACATTCTTCCATAAAAGAAAGGATACTTTGACACGAAAATTCCCCCAATCATAAAAACAAAATTTTAACATGAAAAATTAATAAAAGGAATACTGGAAGTTTTAAATAGCCTTACTCTGCCACATAAAAAGTGGCTGATCTTACATCAAGTGACAGAATTTCTTTTGAAATTTAACTGACCCATGAAATAAAAGACTGGCACCATTGCACAATAGTATTTTTCAATTTACCCATCAGGGGTTCATGAGGTCATTTTACTTGGTCAATACCTTCATTCTCTTCTTCCTTTCTTTCTTTCTTTCTTTTTCTTCAATAATAGAATAGAAAAATAGAAAACATCAGGAGATAAGGACAGGTAGCACAAAGGTTAACTAATACTTCATGAAACGCTTGTTTTAATTGTATAAATACATAAATGCATGTTTGTACTGGGTCGGGATGTAAATTGTACAATATTTCTTACTGTGGGTCACAGACAAAAAAAAACTTTGAAAGCCTTTGTACTGTTTTTCTTAGAGTAATACATATTCATAATTGAGCATCTGTAAAACAGACAAATTATAAGAAAGTTTAAAATCATCTATAATTCTGCCACAAATGACTATAATAATATTTTTATCTCCTAAGCATAGTACGTTTTTATATTACACAGACACTAGCTGGACACACAAACACTAAATATTCCTAAGTCCTCTAATGTAGCACCATGATTTAAATAGAAGACTGATCCTCAGTGGCTGTGTGCCACACATGGGGGGGAACCCTCTTATTTTTTTTGTTTTTCTTTTGGCCGCGCGGCTTGCAGGATCATAATTCCCTGACCAGGGATCGAACCCAGGCCACCGCAGTGAAAGCGCTGAGTCCTAACCACTGGAAGGCCCGGGAACTCCCGGGGTGGGGGCGGGGGACAACTCTCTCTTTTTTTAAAAAAAATTTATTTATTTTTGGCTGCGTTGGGTCTTCAGTGCTGCACGCAGGCTTTCTCTAGTTGCAGCGAGAGGGGGCTACTCTTCGTTGCTGTGCATGTGCTTTTCATTGCGGTGGCTTCTCTTGCAGAGTGCTGGCTCTAGGCGCGCAGGCTTCAGTAGTTGTGGCACGCGGGCTCTAGAGCGCAGGCTCAGTAGTTGTGGCGCATGGGCCTAGCTGCTCCGCGGCATGTGGGATCTTCCCGGTCCAGGGCTTGAACCCGTGTCCCCTGCACTGGCAGGCGGATTCTTAACCGCTGTGCCACCAAGGAAGTCCCTAAGGGGGAACACTCTTAAACAAGATGAAATAGTGCCATTTCAGATGCTGAGGCATCCATCAATCTCTGTGATTACATCAGTTGATAGGTGGAATTGATTTCTATCGACCTGCTCACAGAAGGAATGCAATCTTTCACCTTAAAAGTAAGCATTTGATTCCACCATGAACATTTTCAACAAAGATTCAATCAAATCAGATTATATATTTGCTTGGAATTTTGCTTCCAAGTGTTAAATACGGTTTATTTTTAGCCTTGGGAGTGATGGAATTTGTGTTAACAGGTCCTGGTGAGAATAATCAGTTCACAGCCAAGCTCCGGGTGCAGCCAATGTTCACGTGCAATGAAGGAAGACTTTGAAAATCCGGCAAATCCGGATCACACGCTCTCGTGAGAGGAGTCGAAGGAGGTTTTAATAGTGAGAAACTGTAAATTGTGGGAAAGGAGTAAAGTAGCCAGCATCTCACAGTGCCACAAGGCCCTACGTATTAATGTGAACTCATTCCAGACAACCAGGAGAACTTCTCCCAGGGGGAATTGGGACTAGGAGAGAGTGGCCTGGGATGGCACCTCCACGGTATTAAGGAGTCAAAGGGACCTCACACGTGCATTTGCTACAAAGGAGAGAAGCACGGGACACGGTGCTGAGAACGTCGTTGACAAGTGAAAGTGAACTTCAACGTGCATAGGAATTCCAACATTATCGATTAATTTGTTTCATATCAAACATGGGTGCCCTTACCAAGCAATACAAATGAGAAATCCAATTTTCAGGAAATAAATGTGGAACATTTATGTAAAAATTAAATAAGTTGTAAGAAAACATTGTGATACTTCAATATAGAAACTCTAAACATATATTTATATTCAAATGAGTTTCTTACTCCAAATTATAATTTTCATACTTTGAAGAGTACAGGAAGTTTATGATGATCTATGCAGGTGTCAGCAAACCAGAGGCTGAGGGCCAATGGCCTATTTGGTAAATAGAGTTTTATTGAAATGCAGTCTCATTCTCATCCCTCTAACCTATTGTCTATGGCTGTTTTTGAGCTTCAGTGGCAGCATTGAATGATTGTGCCAGAGACCTTGTAGCCTGCCAAGCCAAAAACAGTCCCTAGCTGACCCTTTAAGAAAAAGTTTGCCTAAAGTAAACTGGATTTCTGGTGAAGCAATGCACCTTCTGAACAGGTGGCAGGTCTTGAATAAGCTGTAGCTATTTCTGAGGACCTCATCTTCCTGCACAATGAACTAGTGATTCTTCTTTCTCTGCAGAGGTCATTTATACAGGGGCATATGAATAGCTGTAAAATGTAACAGGAACACCAGTGGGGTTTGGATTGGTGTTAAAACCAGCTTCACAGAAGTGTGACTTTCAGATCTGCAAGGAATCTACTCAAAACCTCTTCTGTGAAACTGATCCGGATGTTTCAGCACTGAATCCAAATAAGGACCAAGACACTCAAGGAGGAACACTGCGACTCTCTTCATGTGAGACTCAGACCACATATTCCTTCCAGGCTGGAGAATACAAATCTGGAGCCTGCTTTGGAAGGAGCTACAGAAACTCTCTTCTTTTCTTTAGCAACCTTCTCCTACTTGCCCTTTACCCCGGAACCCAGGATGGAAACCCACATAGATACAGTTGGGAGCACAACCCATTTCATTCAATGCAGGTAAACCACGTAACCCTGTAGGTTGAAAGTACTAGTGACCATACTTCACCAGCTCTCCCCAGCAGGCCTGCTGGTGGGGGTGAGGGTGCTCCAGGCAAATATTACCTCCCCCAGGCAAAGCCCTGCAAGATGATGGCGAGTATTTCCCCAATCCATCATGATCCTTCTGTCTGTTAGGGAAAAGACCTTTATTCAACTTGTATTGCTTGATTTGAAAGCCAAACCCAAATCTCAATGCCATCCTGACAATATTTAAGTGCATAGGACAGAAGGCACTGAGGCACGACCACACGACCACTCTTTCTCAGCCCACTTTTATTTATTTTTTTATTGAAGCATAGTTGATTTACAATGTTGTGTTAGTTTCCGGTGTACAGCAAAGTGATTCAGTTATACATGTATATATATATATCTCTATTCTTTTACAGATTCTTTTCCATTATAGGTTATTACAAGATATTGAATATAGTTCTCAGCACACTTTAAAAGATGAACACACTGAAGCTCAGAGGGTTGACGTGACTTGTCCAAGGTCAACAAGCACCTAGTAAGAAGTGGCAAAATTGGGATTCAAATTCAGTCTATCCCCAAAACCCTATTTTGTTTTGTTTTCTCCCCCCAACTCTATGTAATGAGAGCTGGACAATGTCAAAGGTCTACGACCTCCTCTCTTCCTGGGACAGCCCTGCGGACGTGCTGTTTTGTTTTGCTCTCTGCCTCTCCTTTTATTTTTATTTTATTTTTCCTTGCCTCTCCTTTCAGTCTTTCGAAGCATATATCGGTACAGCCTTTCTTCAGATGATTTGGTTTAAGCCTTCTTCATTATAGTCACAAGGTGAGTCATACTTCCTGCAAGTTATACCAGCTCACCTTGCTGGGTTCCAAGGGTTCACAGATATTAAGCTCTCATACTGTGAATCTTAACTTCAATTTGAGGTCATTTCCTGTTGGCCTCATGTATCATCTACATGTGGAATTTGCCTCTGGATATTATCTCTGGAAGGTCTCTAATTGCCTTGGCCCTTCTAGACTGTGAGCCCCATCAAGGAAGGATTTGCTGGCTCACTCACCACTGTATTCCCAGAACCTGATAAATACTGACTAGATCAATGGACACTGTACCTTTGCCACATTTCAAGGAGGCAGGGAAACTAAGGCACAGGAGGATTTAAGATAACTTCTCTAAGACCACAAAAAGAGTGGGACTTCACATAAAGCCATTTAAGAACAGCCATAACCTGGATAAGGTGTCATCTGATAGAGCAACCTGGTTCTTTCCCTAATGCCATGCTATACAAAGGGGTTAGGAACAACATAAATGGGTTTTGAAATTTACCATCTGCTTTTCCCAAGTCTTTGGCACCAAGATAAAAGACATTGATCCTATGCTGTGCGTGTGAATGAATCCAACACAGGGTGAAAAACTAACAGTTCTTTTTCCACCTGCCAAGTTCTCACAAGCACCATAAAGAAGAAAGCCTATGCTCAGCCTACCTGGAAGGGAAGAAGCCAGGGAGAGGTGTGCAGAGGTCTCCCAAAGTACCATCTTCCCCCGTGCACCCAGAATGACCCTAAAAGAGCCCCCTCCCCACAAATGGACTGGAGCTGAGTATGTTCTAGTTAACATCATGGACAAAGCATTATTCATGGATGGTGCGATTCTTAGTAGGTTCATTATGAATTAGGACCCACATTAGGCATTTCTGATTTTCCTTCCACTGCATAGACTATATAAGTAGAGGACTACTGATTTGATCAGAAGAAATACTGGAAAATAAGCCTGAGTACCAAGGCACTAAATGCTTCTATGAGGAGCAAATATATAAATGTCAGGAAATGCACTGGAAATAAAAACACAAGTAGAAAATTGAACGGATTCATGTCATGTGCCTCCAAGAATTTAGAGATCTTGCTACACACTGAGATTTTTGCTCCACTGTTTCTGGCTGCATTCAGAGGCATGCTGACAGGCCATGAACTTAGTAATTCCTGAGAATCTTCCTTTGAAGGTTTTCAAATCGCATTTAATACAAAGCATGTCATAAAAAAGACTCACTAATCATTGACCAATAAAATATATTCCCTTCCATGGAGTACCTTTTTATACCTCCAATCTGAAAAGCATTGCTTTCCTGACACCCCCTTGGGAATCAAAGGCAGACTAATGTCAGGCCCACAGAGCACAAAGGAAAATGTCTCTGATAACTTAGTGATTTATGTACAGCCAGAGGTGGATCATTCTGGAATAAAAGAATTTTTTAAAATGAGTCTATTTATTCTGTAATTCAGAAAAAAAGAGGGACTTCCCTTTCTCAGAATTTTCCTGATCCCATTTTAAAGTCAAAACTAGAAAGTATCCCAAATAAGCATGAAAGATTGGCTAGCTCTGAGATCTAAAGTATGTACTGAATCCACAAAACTTGAGACAAGGACACAGAGAAGGATGCATGAGTCTGGCACAGCAACTTGAGATAATGTTTGCTGGATATAAATCTGTCTTCGTAGGAAATACACCCTATCTATGCTCTACCCAAGAATTAGGAAACTTCTAGAATCTGTGCCAATGAAACAGAGCTGATTGAACAATTCAGAGAGAGCTTCTACTTCTCCGCCACATGTACCTATTTTCCCCCTCATCCCCTGCACCTGCTGCCAGCCTTTTCCAACCTCCTATTGCCATCTTTCTTGCTTCCACATTTTTCCTCTCCTTTTCTCCTTCTCCCTCTAAGCAAGCTTTTAGTTGTGGTTGCAAGCCACCATCTCTGCTTAAATTCACTGAATTATCAATTCAGTGTTAATCTGGGCAAAGAAGGTGCGGTCCTCTGTCCCTTGCAGATCAGCTGGCATAAAAAGAGCTAGTTACTTTGCAATGCCAAGCTAGACCCAAGTAACATGAAGTTCTCACAGGCTGAGAGATCTCTGAACACAACCCAAGGCATCAGTACTGTATGTTTTCTCTGGTCAAGGGCATTCATTTTCATCATGACTATATTAAGCAGAATCCCTAAAATGACTGTCATCCTTGGTTGCTAATGCCTTTCTTTTTCGTTTCCTCCCCCTCTAACAAGACTGTTTCACGGAACATGTAGAAATCTGCCTACCTATCCAAAAAATGAAAAACGTGATGCTCTTCTGATAGGAACTTTTTTTATGAAACACTGAAATCTCATGTCCCTGCTCTGTAATTTCTAGGTCATTACTTACTAAGCAAAGTTAGAATATTCCATTTAAATGTAAAATTGTCTTCTCCTAGGACGGGCAGAGCAGCGCTGCCATAAACAAACAAATTGAGCAAGTTAGAAATTTAGTCTCTAATAAAAATAGGTATGGGGGGGGCTTTATAATAATCTGCAAGGCAATAAGCAGATCTTAGTCTACTACACAATCATCTCCTGATAATGAGGGTATGTGCTTAGGAGCCTTAAGACCTGAATCATCTGTCAGTGAGATTTATGACATGCACTTCCCATGGGAAGGATACCCCTAATACATTGTCGTATTCCATTGACTAAGCAGTCAGAGCCCCCATGTCTGCAGGAAACCAGAGAGACCTTTTCCACGGTGCCAAGTACAAAAGTATGTTCTCAGGGGGACAGGTGATGAGAAGTTATTTTACAAGTGTGCAAATATATATGACCCACCTCAAAAGACACGCAGAATTTTATAGAAAATAGAAGAGATTCAACCCAGGCCTTTCAGTACTCTAGACGTGGGGAGCAAGGGGCCTTTTAGAAGATCAGGAAGGCTGGCAACCAAGAGACTATATGTAGATCATGTTAACTCTGCCTCTGATCTCGTTGATGACACCACTTTGAGCTTAGGAACCAGGAGGGGTCCTGGATGTTGGGACTATTTATAAATCCTTACTTCTCAAATATGGCAGGACCCTATCCAGGCACATCAGCAACCCTGTACCCTGAGAACCCCAACAAGAGGCTGGGGGCTGAAGAATCTAGGCAGAAATACACTGCATCTGTCCCAGCTCCCCATGACCGGCTCGTTTTCGCTAGGTCTATGTATCTGTAGCTGAAAATATAGGATCTTAACCTAATTTGACAGTGGGTGAAATTATGCAAAACTCCACTGTAAATAAAATAGCAATACATATGAACAATGAAAAGGGGTGCATGTTTACATACAAAAAAGGACAAAGCGTTATTTGGAAAATTAAGTGAGTTTTTCAGAGTTCGTACCTGTGTTCATAAAGAGTCCAGTCATTGCCATGCTATCTTCCATATTAAACACCCATGACACTGATATTGGTGTACCTTCAATTTTGCAATCGTTTTTCAACATACAAATGAGGGCAAAGAATGGCAGCACATTTTTACACATAAATATAAAAACACTTAGGTTTGTTTTTCAGGCAAGCACGATTTTTAAAAGTCAATGTTTTCCTTCCGAAAGACGTGACTATTGCATATTTATCCTGTCTAAGTCGGGACTTCATCATTTTCAACCAAAGTTCCTTGCATAACATCCAGAAGAAGGAAGAGGACAACATGATCTTCAGAAAATGTTATAATTCTTCAGAGAGAAAAAAGTTAGAATGAGTTTCTGGGTTCAAAAAGATGTAACATTTTAGATTTCATTTATTAAGGGCATTGTGAAGCCATTATATAACCATGTCCATGTAACTCTAACAGCCAACGATCTCATTAGCTCTATTTTCAAGACAGCCAAGGCAATAAAAAGAAAAGATATTAAAAGTTAACTACATAGGCTTCCCTGGTGGCGCAGTGGTTGAGAATCTGCCTGCCAATGCAGGGGACATGGGTTCGAGACCTGGTCTGGGAAGATCCCACATGCCGCGAAGCAACTAGTCCCGTGAGCCACAACAACTGAGCCTGCACGTCTGGAGCCTGTGCTCTGCAACAAGAGAGGCTGTGATAGCGAGAGGCCCGCTCACCGCGATGAAGAGGGGCCCCCGCTTGCCGCAACTAGAGAAAGCCCTCGCACAGAAACGAAGACCCAACACAGCCAAAAATAAATAAATAAATAAATTTTTTTAAAAAAAGTTAACTATGTAATACATTGGGGGAACACAATTAGCTTGATTTGACCAAGCATGGGATACAAGGGAGGGGCAGAAGATGAGGCTGCGAGAAGTCTGCCCTGGAGGACTTTAAATGTCACACAAGGGACTTCCTTAGTGGCACTGTGGTAAGAATCCGCCTGCCAATGCAGGGGACACGGGTTCGAGCCCTGGTCCGGGCAGATCCCACATGTTGCGGAGCAACTAAGCCCGTGCGCCACAACTACTGAGCCTGCACTCTAGAGTCCGCAAGCCACAACTACTGAGGCTGTGTGCCACAACTACTGAAGCCCGCGCACCTACAGCCCATGCTCCACAACAAGAGAAGCCACCGTAATGAGAAGCCTGCACACCGCAACAAAGAGTAGCCCCCACTCACCACAACTAGAGAAAGCCTGTGTGCAGCAACGAAGACCCAACACAGCCAAAAATAAATAAATAAATTTTTTAGAAAAATGTCACACAGAAAGGCTTAGACTCACTGTAAAAGAGGGTGTGCTGACCCTAGGGATTCGGAGAAGAATGCAACATGGGTCTTGTAATTAAGAAACTTACAATCTAATGGAAGTGACACCCAGAGAGGTCCATGAGCTAAAGAAAGGCAGGAGAGAAATGAATTATGATGGGGGAGATGGGAAACCTTCCCTGAGAATGTGGCATCTCATCTGGCCTGAGGGGTAGGTAGAATTTTGACATTAGTGGATGGCAACCAGAGAGCATAATAAATGGAGAGGATGTGCAAAGACATGGAGTCAGAAACACATAGAGTATACTTGGAAAACGATGAGAATTTCAATCCAGCTGTAGAAGATGTATGGGAAGCACTCTACACAAAGAAGTTCCCCTCTGCCCACTGTTCTCTATTGCATAGCACTAATCATGACCTGTCATTATTCCTATCTGTTTGTGCTTCTTCTTCTTCTTTTTTTTTTTTTTTAAATTTATGGCATGCAGGATCTTAGTCCCCCAACCAGGGACCGAACCCGTGCCCCCCGCAATGGAAGTGCAGAGTTTTAACCACTGGACTGCCAGGGAAGTCCCTGTTTGTGCTTCTTTTCTGCTGTTTGCTGTTTGTCTCTAACTCTAGACTAGGGGTTGGCAAACTTAACGAACAAGACAGCAAATATTTTAGGCTTTGCAGGCCATGCAGAAGCTGTCACGACAACTCTACTCTGCCATTGTAGCAGGAAAGAAGCCCTGGACAGTGTGCTAGTGAAGGAGTGTGACTGTGTTCCTATAAAACTTTATTGACAAAAGTAGGTGTCGGGCTGGAATTGCCCCACAGAATGTAGTTTGCAGACCCCTGCTCTCAACTGCGTGGCGACTGACTAGGTCTGGGTCTGTCTAAATACAACACCTAAGAGTACCCGATGTGGCAGGCACTGAATGTTTGTTGAATGGCTGAATGCAGAAGACAACTGATAGGGCTGTAAAGTTGGGTTGAGAGTCCATCCTATAAGGAAATTTGTTAGGGAGTTTGGACTTACTATTTTATATAGAATGGTATACCATCAAGGTTGTCTGGGTTTTTTCAAAGTTAGGTTTACTGAGATATAACTAATACAATAAAATTCACTCTTTTTATGTGTACAGTTCAATACATTTTGACATACAGTCATTTAAACAAGCCCACCTAGAGACTTCCCTGGCAGTGTAGTGGTTAAGACTCTGCGCTTCCACTGCAGGGGGCGCGGGTTCGATCCCTGGTCGGGGAACAAGGATCCCACATGCTGTGCAAAAATAATAAATAAATTAATTAAATAAACAAGCCCACCTAGAGACATTTCCTTCACCCCAAAAAGCCACCTGGTACCCCTTGGCAGTATCTCTATCACCCCCAGGCCCTGGCAATCACTGTTCCTATAACTTAATTTCTTCTAGAATGTCATCTAACTACCTCCTTTTGCATCTGGCTCCTTTCACTTAGTACAATGCTTTTGAAATGCATTGATGTTGGTGTGTGTATATCATTATTCTGTACCTTTCAACTGCTAAGTAACATTCCATTTCCATTAAATGGGTATACTTCAATTTGTTTATCCTCTCATCAGCTGATAAACACTCATCTTGTTTTCAATTGTTTAGTGATTATGTATAAAGCTGCTATATTTTTTAAATTTATAAATTTATTTATTTATTTATTTTTGGCTGCATTGGCTCTTTGTTGCTGCATGTGGGCTTTCTCTTGTTGCGGTGAGCGGGGGCTACTCTTCATTGCAGTGCGCAGGCTTCTCATTGCATTAGCTTCTCTTGCTGCAGAGCACGGGCTCTAGGCGCACGGGATTCAGTAGTTGTGGCATGTGGGCTCAGTAGTTGTGACTCGCGGGCTCTAGAGCACAGGCTCAGTAGTTGTGGCACACGGGCTTAGCTGCTCCGTAGCATTTGGGATCTTCCCAGACCAGGGCTCAAACCCATGTCCCCTGCATTGGCAGGCGGATTCTTAACCACTGCACCACCAGGGAAACCCTATAAATATTTTTATACAGATCTTTTTGTCAATATATATATCTTTCTTTCTCTTGGGGAACCAAGGAATGGGGTTGTTAGATCACAGACTAAGTGTATGTTTAACTTTATAAGAAAATTCCAAACTATTTTCCAGAGTGGTTGTATTATTTTTCATTCCCAACAGCAGTACAGGAGCATTCCAGTTGCTCTGCTTCGTCACCAACACTTGCTATTGTTAGTCTTTTTCATTTCAGCCACTGTCCACACTGCAGAAGCCAATTGGACAAGGAAAATTCCTGGGGCTAAACAAACTTATCATTACATCATTGAAATAAAGCCTGGATGAAAGTGGGGCAAAAAGATTCCATGTGTTTGGGAATTCCCTCGCAGTCCAGTGGTTAGGACTCTGTGCTTTCACTGCCGAGGTCCCGGGTTCAATCCCTGGATGGGGAACTAAGATCCCACAAGCTGTGCAGTGTGGCAAGAAAAAAAAAAAAAAAAAAAAGACAATTCCATGTGTTTCTCTCTATCAGGGAAACAGACAGGCCTATTTTTATTTGGGGGTCGTGTCAACATAAGGCTGTATGCAGAAATAGAGTCCTTTATGAATACTGGTGTTGGGCAGTAAATGGACACCAAACTGATATCTGTTGATGCCAGTGAACAAAAGCTCCATCTGAATATGGACCACAGAGATATTGGGTAAGGCCTCATATAGTTTGCAGGACCAAAAGATGGAGGTTTTTTCATGGCTCATGGTTAGTGAGAGACATGACAGTATGGTGGCCATTATGAGGGATGTAAAAGAAGCAGCACTGGAAGCAAGAAAGCCAACAGACCAAGAGATAGAAGGAGCTCAGATTCTGCTCAGCCACTGCTAGCTCTGGGACCCAAACAAGTGGCTTCTCTTTGCCTAAGCTTCCTCATCAGTAAAATGAGGGGATTAGACAAGATGAATTCTAAGGCCCCTGTTGGGTTCTATAATTCTGTATCTCTAGGACTGGTTTCCTCCAGCCAGATTTTTAATGTTCCCCAGATATTTATCATAAAAATTGGGTACCACAAGATGGAAACATATCAGACAGTGGTCACCCTATGATCCTTTTAAATCCTAAAAAATAATAATACTATTGTTTCCCCAATGGAAGAAAAAAAAAGCCATATTATTATTAACACGTAACCAGTTGAGCCAATTCAGAAAATTTCTAGAGACAATATAGCCTTTTCTGGTGCCTTGACTGAAGAGAAACAGCAAAGACATTTAATTCCCACAAATCTAGGACACACTCAGATAAATTTATTATGAATATTAGAATTTTTTGGTTTTGAACTGAGAAAAAAGTCCCTGAGCTTTATGATAATGGTTATATGACTTCTTCAAGGTGTGATTAAGGAATCTAGTTTTGTTTAGGTCAGATAAAACACAAAAAGTCAGAAGTGAAATTATTTTGAAATTCTACCATGTTGTCATGTGTATAAATAGTTCATTCCTTTTCATTGCTGAGTAGTATTCCATTGAATGGATATGCCACAATTTGTTGATACATTTTCCTGCTGATGAACATCTAGCTGTTTCCAGATTTTAAGTCGTACAAGTAAATCAGGCAGTCTTAATTCTTTTTTTAAAAATAAATTTATTTATTTATTTTTTGGCTGCAATAGGTCTTCCTTGCTGCACGAGGGCTTTCTCTAGTTGTGGCAAGCGGGGGCCACTCTTCATTGTGGTACGCAGGCTTCTCACTGAGGTGGCTTCTCTTGTTGCAGAGCACGGGCTCTAGGCGCGCGGACCTCAGCAGTTGTGGCATGTGGGTTCAGTAGCCATGGCTCACAGACTCTAGAGCACAGGCTCAGTAGTTGTGGCGCATGGGCTTAGTTGCTCCATGGCATGTGGGATCTTCCTGGACCAGGGCTCGAACCCATGTCCCCTGCACTGGCAGGCAGACTCCCAACCACTGTGCCACTAGGGAAGTCCCCACAGCCTTAATTCTTGCCTTTACTATTTAGTAACTCCTCTGTTCTCTTTCAAAAGCACCTCCATACTTGGCCATGGGTTGATAACTGCTGAGGCTGCGTGAGGGTACATGGAGAATCATCACACCCTTCTATTTTTGTGTAGCTTTAAACTTTTCCATAATAAAAAAAAAAGAAATTTAAGCACTTTATGAAGTGTTTTTCTCTATTAATACTAAAAATATTCAGTAATTCTATAGTCGAACTAATGGGTCCAACTTGGGTGCTTTATTTTAAAAAGGTTTAAGTTTGATTCCCATATTTGGTTTATTATAGTCATGAGGAGTGTTTGCTAAAAAAACAAATTCTTTATCCTCTCCTCAGAAGTACTGAATCAGGTCACGCCACCAAGTCATTCTTATATGCAGGTAGTTTAGAAAACACTGAATTCTCTCCTTCTGGATGATCTAGCCTCCAGCTTTGGCTTCACATTGGAAAAGAGGAACAATAAATTTCCTTCCCCCACTGTCATCTCTTTCTGTACCTACACTTTCAATTTCTCCCCCATCATTCTCAACTTCTCAAATACTCTGAAATTACATCCAGGAACCAACTAACTGCAGAGGAAAACTATAATGGAGAAACAATAGATAGGAACCAAAAAGAAATCTGTAAATGGGAAACAATACAATAAAAGGGAAAAGAAATTTAAGTGAAAAGATAAATATTTGAGGAAACAGAATACCAGTACTTATTATCTTCCAATTTCTTCTCTTTCCCCAGGTCACGAGAGATCAGGAGCATAATTACAGGGATGCAAATGAGTGAGGAGTCATCAAGACTTTAGTTTCTAGTTGAGTTGGAGGACTTGGTTAATTCCAGGTATCCTGGGGCTAACGTCAAGGTGAGGGGTGGGGGAGACCATAAACTTTCAGTCTATACCGCTAGTCATAACATCAATTTGTTCCTGAGACTGAGCTGCCACTTCTCTTGTATTTGAGTTTCAGTTTCTTGAATACAGCAACTGATGAGCTACTCAAGTGCCCCTAGGGCTGGGGCATCTTGCCAATCTCTTCTTCCCCCAACCCTCACTCCTGCCTTGTAACTGACATCCTGGGCCTAAGTCCCACTCTGAGCTGGAGCACTTCCCCACATGCTTTTCTGATGCTGCTAGGCAGGCTGCCTTCATCCCCCAGCCAGCTGCCTTCCAGAGGCCTTTCTTCACCTTCTCATAGCCATTCCTGTTGATACCCACCTACCTGGACCACACTGGTGGTCCAGCATAGAGCTGTTGTGTTTTCCAGGTGTAACTCCCTGTAATCACAAGCAGAGAGCATTTCCATCTCCTTCAATGTTCTGAGTACCATCTACCCAACGTAGTGTCAGCCAACCCTTTCACATGATGCTATAGGATGTGATAGGGTATGTTTCTCATCATCATGGACACAATTTTGTCTTAGCATAACTATAATAGGCGGGTTCCAAGAAAGGGAAGCATCTCTCCTCACCCCTCGATACCCTGATCCTGCCAACTGCTACACTATACTAGCCCCAGACCCTATGTAAGAGAGTAATAATAGGCTGGTGTGATGTTGCTTTAATGAACACACACCCTTATTCACTATTAGCAAAAGCTTCACCACCTCAACCAGCCAAAGATCTGTTTAAGCCTCACACTAATGTTTACAAATTTAAAGAGATGCTAACTGGATACTGGGTTCTCCGGCTATTGGCCTTTTGCTTGCTTAAAATAAATCTTGCTGGACTTCCCTGGTGGCGCAGTGGTTAAGAATCCGCCTGCCAATGCAGGGGACACGGGTTCGAGCCCTGGTCCGGGAATATCCCACTTGTCGCGAAGCAACTAAGCCCGTGTGCCACAACGACTGAGCCTGTGCTCTAGAGCCCGCGAGCCACAACTACTGAGGCCGTGCGCCTAGAGCCCGTGCTCCGCAACAAGAGAAGCCACTGCAATGAGAAGCCCGCGCACTGCAAGGAAGCGTAGCCCTCACTCGACAAACTAGATAGAAGCCCGCGCGCAGCAACGTCTCCAACTCAGCCATGAATAAATAGATAAAAAATTTAAAAATAATAATAACTCTTGCTAATAAAATAGTAGAAGCCTAAGAGGCAAATTTCACTTGCAAATACTACTTCTTTCCTTTGGGTAATGACTATTCAAAGAGACACTAAACAAAGAGAACGTTTAAAAGCTGAGTTTTCCTAGATGTAAACTCTTATACGTTGCTGATAGGAGCATAAATATTACAATCACTTTGGGAAACATGTGCATAACTCTACACTCCTAGGCATATTCCCTAGAAAGACACTCTCACATGTGGGTAATAAAAAACATGTTTAAGTATGTTCCCAGCAACAGTGTATAGAAAAGCAAAACTCTGGAAACAACCCACTATGGGTCAAAGAATGAATTAAATACATTACGGCAGATTCATATAAAGCATACCCTACAGCCATAAAAATGAATGAATTATAGTTATATGCATCAATCTCAAGATCAAAATGTTCAGTAAAAAAGATCAAGCTCTGCAATACAATGGGGAAACATAGTCTTTTCAAAAATGATACGGAATCTATGGCCATACCACCCTTAATGTGGTATGGCCTGATCTCGTCTGATCTCGGAAGCTAAGCAGGGTCAGGCCTGGTTAGTACTTGGATGGGAGACCAAATGTGAATACAAGGTGCTGTAGGCTTTAAAAAAAAAAGTGGTGCTGGGAATTCCCCTGGTGGTCAAGTAGTTAGGACTTGGCGCTTTCACTGCCGGGGCCTGGGTTCAATCCCTAGTCAGGGAACTAAGATCTGCAAGCTGTGCAACACAGCTAAAAAAAAAAAAAATGGTGCTAGGACGAAGTGGATACCCACATACAAAAGAATAAATTTGGACCGCTACCCTATACCATACTCAAAAATCTACTCAAAATGGACCAAAGACGTGAATGTAAGAGCTTAAGTGGTAAAACTCTTAGAAGAAAACATAAGTATAAATCTTTGTGGCACTGGATCATTGGCTTAGGGAATGATTTCTTAGATATTACACCAAAAGGAAAAGAAAAAGTACCTTAGACTTAATAAAAATTTAAAACTGTTGTGCTTCAAATGACACTATCAAGAAAGTGAAACAAGAGCCCACAGAATGTGAGAAAATTTTTGCAAATCATGTTATCTGATAAGGGTCTATCATCCAGAATACAGAAAGAACTCTTAGAACCCAACAATAAAAAGACATATAACTTGAATAGAAATTTCTCCAAAGACAGACAAATAGATAATAAGCACATGAAAAGATGTCCAACATTATGATTGTCATTAAGGAAATGCAAATCAAAACCATGCTGAGATCCTGCTGCACACCCACTAAGGAGGACTAGGATCAAAAAGATAGAAAGTAACAACTATTGGCTAGGATGCAGAGAATCTAGAACACTAATACACAGCTAGTAGGAATATAAAACCGTGCATCAACTGTGGAAAATATTCTGGCAGTTCCTCAATAAGTTAAACAGAATTTCCATACGACCCAGTAATTCCACCTCTAGGTGTATATCCAACAGAGGTGAAAACTGTTGTTCAAACAAAAGCCCGGACACGAATATTCATAGCAGCATTATTCATAATAGCCCAACAGTGGAAACAACCCAAATGTCCATCAACTGATAACTGTATGAACAAAATGTGATATATCCATACAATGAAATATTATTCAGCCATAAAAAAGAATGAAGTACTGATTCATGCTACATGGATGAATCTTGAAAACACTATGCTAAGGGAAAGAAGCTGACACAGAAAGCCATATATTGTATGATTCCATCTATATGAAATGTCTGGAATATGCAAATCCATAAATATAGAAAGTAGATCAATGGTTGCCAAAGGCTGGGGAAAGTGGGGAGTTGGGGGTGACTGCCAATGGGGACAGGATTTCTTTCTGACAATATTCGATAAAAAACAAAACATTTACAAGAGCAATAAGTATACTTTTTTTTTCTGTTTTTCAAACCACAATCAACACAAAAATTGCATCTGAATTTAAATGACCGTAAGTTGGTAGTCAACCTTAACTAAGCAACTGCAGTGTGCAAAACACCATTACAAAAAATTATGGGGAGGTAAAATAGAGGCAATGACAATCACAATCCTCCAAGGAACTTATAATCTAAAGCATGAGCGGCCACCAGCTCCAGAAAGCCATAAACCAGCTTCCTCATGGAATAATTTCAGCTAAGGTTTCGACAGTCCCAGCACCAGCTATTATTAAAGAATCCATTTCATACAATTTCATACATAACAATCTCAAACAATTAAAATATCAATTATTTGACTTTGAGAGCTTCAAATTTTTATTCTGAAAAGTTGTTTCCTCTCCCTTTTATAAATCTGCTTTTAAGGACTTCGGATAAGGTGGAATTAGACCATAGGAAATTGTAAGGAACTTGTTTATGAGACTTGTTCTTCACTTGAAGTAAAATATTTTTAAAGCCCCAACTTAAATGATATCTTTAGATTATCACACATTCTCATCTAGACTCTATTAGTTTCTGAATATTCATAAAATGACATCTTGAAGTGCCTTTTTTGCAAGATATGGTCTAGATAAACAGACAAGCTTTCTAAAAACAATTAAGGTTACCCTCAAGATTTATAATCGCTGTAGGTCATCGAAAATTGTATCTATGTTTCCAGTTTTACCAAAGATCGGCAAAAGCAAATAGTTTTAACTTGAACACTTTTTCCACTAAGGAAATCAATATTTTTATTTTATATCACAGTTTCTGGGATATATACTCTAGAAATGTATCATTCCAGTAACTAATTCAGGAACATATATCCATTTTAGAATCAACTGTCTAAATTAATACAAGTAACTTGATAATGAATGAATGTCAACTTCTCTTTGGCTGTGGAAAGCAATGGTGTTGGAGAAAGCAAATGGAAATTTGTAGCCAAAGAGCCCTGGATTGGAATCCAAATCTGCCACTGATTCTCTGACATCTGTAAAATGAAGATATTAGGATCCACCTTGGAGGATGACTGCAAAGATGAAATGAGATAATTAACACAGTGATCCTGGCACACTAGAATGTTCCACAAACATTGGCCCTCTGTGTTTTCCCCTTTCTTGTGAAAAAGCAAAGCCTTCTTAAGTAAACGTCCACATAGAGAAATATATAATTTTAATTAAACATTCAGGCACTAAAAAAAAAAAAATCGGCTTTGCCATTTACTAAATTTTCTCCTCTGCATGGTTAATTATAATCTTGGTTAAACTGTTTCAAAAAAATTTCATGAGAACCTTATTTTTAAAATTAAAACTAATGAGGAAGTGGAGAATAATCCATTCTTAAGCTTATTAATATAACTGAAGGCTTCATCTCTCTACCCAAGTGCTTACTGGGTTCTGCAACCAAGGTGAGCAGCTATGACCTATATTTCAGGATTTGGATTGGACTGAAAAGTCGCTGTGTTGTTGGATAAAGACAGAAAGGCATGCTTATCACATCTAGCACTAAATTAAGAGGAGTAGCTAATACGGTAAATAACAAAAGCAAGAACCAAAAACATTTTGTCAAACTTGATATTAGCAGATGCCATTCATTACATTTACATTTCAAAGTCCAAGGTAATGGCTGTTGTCGCTATAAGGCTGCTTGTTTTTGTAGGCCTCAGACACACCGGATGGAGAGACTTAGCTGTGCCAGAAGATCACGTGGATAAGACGAAGGTGAACTGATCACCTTGTCAGCCAGCAGTTTGATGCAGCTTCCAAAAATGACAATGCTAATACTAAAGCATCAACATAGCATAAGGTGCTGAAGTAACAGTTCCCATATTTTCAGCCCTGGTCCTCCAATATCTTGAGCCCAACCTGGCCCGCACCTCTTTTTGTATGGCCCACGAGCTAGCTATGCGTGGGTTGAAAAAAGGCAAAAGAATAATATTTCATGACATTTGAAAATTATATGAAATTCAAATTTCAGGGTCCATAAATAAAATTTTACCAGACACAGCCATGCCCATTCATTTACGAATTGTCTCCTCCTGCTTTCATGTCGCAAGGTCAGAGTTGAGTTATGGCAATCTTATAGCCTGCAATTCTAAAATATTTCTATCTGGCCTTTTTACAGAAAAAGTTAACTGACCCTTGCTCTAGAGCACCGCATTCAATATTTTTGAAAGGGCAATAACAGAGGAGGTCCAACAGATTGGGGAGGGAGTCTGAAACCGTTTCCTAAGGTGAATTGTTGAGGGAATTGTGGATATTAAGCCAGCAAAAGAGAAAACCAAAGGACAACATTATAGTTTTCTCTAAATATTTAAAGAGCCAGCATGTGGAAGTGGCTTGTGTTTGTGTCACCATAGACAGGAAAATGAAAGTTCTAGGGAGGCAGACATCAACTAAACATAAGAGAGCATCTTCTGGGAATCCCCTGGTGGTCCAGTGGTTAGGACTCCCCAGTTCCCCTGCTGGTGGCCTGGGTTTGATCCCTGGTCAGGGAACTAAGATCCCACAAGCCGCTCAGCCAAAAAAAAAAGCATCTCCTAACACATCAGAGTGGACAATCATAGATGTTATATCACAGAAGAGCAAGCACCCTGCCATGCTGGTATTTAAGCTAAAAGGCAAGATGATTGCCATGCAAGATTATTATAGAAGATTCTTACAGTGGGTAGGAAGCTGAACTAGTTTAACACTCAGGTTCTCTCTAAATTTTATCTCAAAAGAAAATGACCATAAATAACCGGTGACAGCTTAATGACAGGTCAATGGAAACAATTTCTATTACCACATTCACTAAGGATTATACCTTACAGGGAAATATATATACCTATATGTATGTGTATACATATATGTGTGTAGGTACATGTATATGTAAACGGCATATTAAAAAGAAGTTTATTTAAATAAAGAGCACAGTAGCTATAAAAAGAAGCACAGTAAAAAAAGAAGGGTTATTTTTAGGAGGAGGGTTCCAACTACACAAAATAAGGAAAGGACGTCCACTGCTAAATAAAATGAGCTGGAATCTTGCCTGTGTTACTACAGGAAATCAGCTTGGTGCTGCTTGAAAAAGGGGAATAGTCTATATATATTTAAAATGGAAAGGGGAGGAATGTGTTAAGAAAAAAAAAAAGAATGTGATCAAATACAAAATACAGTAAAGGGCACAGTTGTGTGATTTACTTGTACTGGACTTCATAAAATAGTTTTACAAACAACTTCACAAAGCACAGCCACCTGTTAAGCTGTTATTTTGGCCTATCTATTTCCAATGGCAATCTTGACGCCCAAGCAAGAGACATACCACCATAGCAACATAAACATGACGGTGTTGGAGAATAAAATTTTAGGAAGCAATTTATAGCTTCTGCAGGGCTGGAAATAAACTAATCCTTAAGCATTTGTTACTATAACATAACGTTCCCACAGGACAAACTCAGATCCTCTGGACACCTCAGGATTCCTTCCCACGGGCCATTTGGAAAGTACAGACTCCAAAAACGAATATTGTACTAGATGGACTTCTAAAATAAAGGTATTTAAAGGTGTGAGACTGTGTGATTTCATGCACAGCTCAGGGAATGCATGATTACCAGGTATTCACACAGCATCCACACTTGGACAATTAACACTGTCCCTTACATTTGCTGAGTGGGCTTGTATGTCATGTGATCAGCCCCTCATGGAGGCAAAAAGAAGGGTATTGGAATACTACTCAGCCATAAAAAAGAATGAAATTTTGACATTTGCAGCAACATGGATGGACTTGGAGGGCATTATGCTAAGTGAAATAAGTCAGAGAGAAAGACAAATACTGATGATATCGCTTATATGTGGAATCTAAAAATACAACAAACTAGTGAATATAACAAAAAAGAAGCAGACTCACAGATATAGAGAACAAACTAGTGGTTACCAGTGGGGAGAGGGAAGCGGAGAAGGGAACTATAGGGGTGGGGGAGTGGGAGGTACAAACCACTGGATATAAGATAGGCTCAAGGATGTATTGTACAACACGGGGAATATAGCCAATATTTTGTAATAACTATAAATAACTGTAACCTTTAAACTTGTATGAGAAATAAAAAATTAAATTAAAAAAGAGGGGTATTGAAAGTTGAGGAAACTGAGGCACAAGAAAATCCAGTCTTCCTAAATCAATTCATGGCTATCAATCAGCAAGGCCTCACCATACTGCACCACCCTAAGCCAGAAACCCCGAGTTAGGGCAATATAGGTACTTTAGCTCCAGGAGATAAAATGCCAAGGAAAGGGTAGAGGAAAATGAGAGGAAAATCATGTTTGAAAGTGATGAGGCCTCTTTTCAGGGATGATACTCCCCGTGAGAGGTGGGGCGATTACCAGGACTTAAAAGATGAACTTTGTAAGGTACAGCTGATTTGCCATTCAGAAAGACCCAACCAACGGGAAAGAAAGCTGATCATCCAGCTTTAAGGTGAGACACACCCAAAAGGTGTGTCGTGCGGTGGCATGTGGCAGGGCCAAGTGAGTCTGCATCAGGGTAAACAGGTTCTACCTCATCTGGGGATCTGAGAGACACCAGGGCAGATCCTGAGCCCAGTGGTCACAAACATAGGCCTGGGCTCCATCCCAGAACCACAGGCCATTAGCCCTGGCCACCATTTCTAACTGCCTCTTTTTCCTTTGCTCTTGAGTACTCTCAGAGATAGAGGCCTGCAAGGCCCGTGGGCAGTTTCTTCTCCAGATCCACAGAAGAGACTGTCCAAAGGCCAGGACAACACTGAATGCAGCCGTTCTGCAGATGAAAAACAGATGAATCTATGATGAAGCTTCTATGATGCCAGGGATTTGGCTGCTTTTGATATGAGAACCATTCCTGAACCCCTTAAAAAAATAAGATGGTTTCTGACAGATATAACCAACATTAAAACAAACAAACAAACAAAAACCTCCTAAAAGAGCTAAGGCAGAAGGCTGCACTATGTAAATAATGGCTAATTTTAAATATACTTGACCCTTTTGGAAGTGTGTTTCTTGAAAAGGCTTAAGGGGATTATTCCATTTGGACAACTAATAGCCTAATTACTATTTTTTAAGAAAACAATAACCAAACTCCTTTTCAGCCAGTCTTGGCAAGAAATCTCTAAGAACACCCATCTCTGCAGCACTATATGTCATACTGCTGAAAAACATAATTACACTCAGCTGCATCCAAGTTTCCAGCAAACACAATCCAAAAGAGGTGAACTATTGAATCCTGAATCTAAAGGTTTTCCATTTTGGGCACGATGCCTCTTTATGAGCAACAAAAACATAACATCCAAAAAAGAAGCATTCGTCATAGCCTTTAATAGTCCAGGATTTGGGTCTCCAGTGTACACAGTACAGTCTGTACCCCAATGATTAAATACAATTCTAGTTACCAAACCCTTTGCACTTGGGGGGGGATTAAATAACTCTATTTCATATCTTTAAAGCTGTCTCATTGAGCAAAAGAACCGTCTATTTTCACAGCACTTTTCAAGCATTGAGAAAACCACTTTTATCCACCATGTCACTTTAATGGAGGCTGAAATAGCCCAGAATGATGATAAATGTTAGGTGACATGAATGGCTTTATTTGTCTTTTCATCAGCTCCAGCATCTTCATCATCATTATTTCAGGTCAGGGTAAACTCAGCAAAATTTTCCTGATGAAGGCCCATGTCAAGAGGGTACAAACCACAGGGAACTCACACATCTCAGAAGACATGTCCAGGGGTTCAAATACAAACTTTAGTGATAACCCCTATCTTCAGAACTACCTGTCCATACAAGGAGGTGATTACAAGTCTTGTTTTCTTAAACATCTATCCAGTGTTGTTTTTCTATTTGGTTAAACTGCTAATTACTACTTTAACAAGAGTGTTGTTTTCTGTGACTTTGTTTTGCAGATGTCTACTATTTCGGGTGCATTAGAGATTAAACAGACATCTGTAAGGTGGCCCAAGCACACTGGAAAGTTCTCAGACTGGAGACCAACATTTTTCTACAACCCACTACTTTCTTGGACAGTGCAGGACACAAACTGCTCCTTGAGAGCGGCAGGACTGTAATCCTATAAAATCTAATGAAATCCACGTTGTTGGCTAGTGAGTTGAAAACTCTACCTACATCACTAAGAGAATTGACAACAATGAAAATGTTGCAAAGTTAACGTATTAATAAGCTGTCATAATAACAAATTAGTTTTTTTCTCCTGAGTTAAATATTTATCAAATCCTTAAAAAAAAAAGCTAACATTTTAACTGTACTTCTTTATTTAGAAAAAGGGTCCAATTGATGTCTGTTTCCACCTGGTACAGGAATAAAGCATTATCATTAATCAAATATTCTGTCTTCTACTTTAACAGAAGAACACTTGTCAGTGACAACTTTGTTGGAAATACTTCTAAAATGCACGGGTACTTTTTCCTGCCTTAGTAAGTATTCCAAGCAAAAATGCACTTTTTGTGTTAAATGACAATATAGTAGGACTCCTGAATTAAAACTGTCAGGCGCTCCAGCTGTTGCTACAAAGGTATAGGTCACTAATTGAGTCATTAATGCCACCCAAAATATGGATACAGGTCCATCTTGTCATTTTCCTCCTTTGAAAGAAGGCAGAATTCAGAAAATATTTCTAGTTACCTTCTGTTAATCCAAGTTTTATTAAATTTGCTTCAGGAAATGATGTATGAGTTTAATGATAAAGTAATATAACCAATGCTTTAAAGGAAAGAAAAAAATTCTGACCAGATACCTAGAACAGTAAACTCATAGACAGAAAGTAGAATGGTGGTTGTCATGGGCTGCAGGGAGGTGGATAGGGAGTTATTGTTTATGGGTACAGAGTTTCAGTTTTACAAGATGAAAAGAGTTCTGAAGATGGATGGTGGTGATGGCTGGCCAACAATGTGAATGCCCTTCATGCCACCGAATTCTACACTTAAAAAAATTGTTAAGGACTTCCCTGGTGGCTCAGTGGTTAAGAATCCGCCTGCCAATTCAGGGGACACGGGTTCGATCCCTGGTCTGGGAAGATCCCACATGCCGTGGGGCAACTAAGCCCGTGTGCCACAACTGCTGAGCCCGCGTGCCACAACTACTGAAACCCGTGCACCTAGAGCCTGTGCTCCGCAACAGGAGAAGCCACCGCAATGAGAAGCCCGCGCACCACACGAAAAGTAGCAACTAGAGAAAGCCCACGTGCAGCAACGAAGACCCAACACAGCCATAAATAAATAAATAAATAAATATAAAATTAAATACAAATTAAAAATAATAAGTTTAAGAAAAATAGTTAAGGGGACTTCCCTGGCGGTCCACTCTACACTTCCCCTGCAGGGGGCGAGGGTTCGATCCCTGGTCAGGGAACTAAGATCCTGCATGCTGCACAGTGTGGGAAAAAAAACAAAAAGTTAAGATGGTAATTTTATGTAATATGTTTTACCATAATTTTTTTAAAATTATTTTTAAAAACTGATCTGAATGTACACATCCAATTAAGTGTGGTCCCCTTCAAATAGTTCATTTCAGGGCATTACATGTTTATTTCCATAGTGTTGACACAGAGCAAAACATCTCTGAATCTCCGCGGTAAAATTTAAGACAGGTTTGTTTGGATTTTTTTCATTGTTTTGAACATTCCTGATAATGGTAAATGTCTTTGGAGGACAATTTTTAATTTTGAAGAAAGCCTTTTATAGCTCCAATTTTGGAATAATAATCTTATCAAGTTAAAAATTTTATTTTAGCCCACATGAGGTGTGACTCTACAGGAGCAATATGAATTTGTGCATGTGTTTTGTAAACTGCCTGTGAGGCAATGCTAGTAAAGGTGAGACACAAATTTCCAAGGAGCCGCCATCTCAGCAGGAAGGGAAAGTACACAGTGCTGACTAATACATTTTGATCATTTTTCATACCCTCCAGTTTGCTTACCTCCATGTGAAGAGGTTTAAGTTTTCAACGAAATGTGCCAGAAACATGGTGTCACTTGTCTGTTCCCATTGTCATTTCCAGATACTAATTTTGAGAAACCCACAGGTGCTTATCAGCGAACATCTCGGCTAAAGATGTCTATGAAAGCCAATGGCTGTCACTGCCATTAAAAGGAATAATTTCTGAAAGTGTAGGGGTGGTTCTCTTTTTAGAGCATGAATTACAAAACTTCTTTTCAAAGAGGAGTATGATTCATTTATCAAAGTTAAACTGAGGAATGTCACTTGGTTTAATACTTGAGTAAAACTGATTGTTCAGTAGGAGATAAAACTTACGGACCCCTCTGTTAGCTTAATTGGAACAGAAGAACTACCTTCCCCCAATTATTTCGTTTGATAATCCTGAACAAGTTATTTAATCTTTAAGGGGTGTGTGTGTGTGTGTGTGTGTGTGTGTGTGTGTGTGTGTGTGTATTGGGATAGAACTAAATAATCTCTAATGCTCCTTCCAGCTTTGGGATTCTAGGGAAGGCAGAATTGGGAAAGCAAAGAGCCTGGGCTCGGAAGTCTGACCAGCATGGGCTTGAATCCAGGTCTACCATTGACTAGCCATGCAAGCACCTGTGATCCACATCTGTAAAATGGGATGCTAATATCCAACTCACAGGACCATTACAAGGACTAAATAAACAAGAAAGCGCTGGACAAATGTAATTTCTCTTTGCCTCCTTTGCATGCAGAATGTGACTGCTTGCAATCCAAGCATACAAAACAGAAACTGAATTTTTAAAACTCTTACTTTCCAAGCAGGTTTCACGGGATGCGTCACCGAGGCACATAGTGCTATTTTATTATGTACAGAAAAGCAAGGTGAGGACATCCCTGGTGGCGCAGTGGTTAAGAATCCACCTGCCAATGCAGGGCACACGGGTTCGAGCCCTGGTCTGGGAAGATCCCACATGCCGCGGAACAACTAAGCCCGTGAGCCACAACTACTGAGCCTTTGCTCTAGAGCCTGCAAGCCACAACTACAGAGCCTGTGTGCCACAACTACTGAAGCCCGCGCGCCTAGAGCCGGTGCTCCGCAGCAAGAGAAGCCACCGCAGTGAGAAGCCCGTGCACCGCAGCCCCTGCTCTCTGCAACTAGAGAAAGCCTGCACACAGCAACAAAGACCCAAAGCAGCCAAAAATAAATAATAAATTTATTTTAAAAAAGAGAGAGAATCAGGGCAAGCAACTTTCACAATCTGTGTAAGACACGAAGACAGAGATGGCTCAGGTAAGCAAAATGAACAGTGTAACCCTGCACTTCCTAGGGACTATTCAGTCCTCCACGATACCTTTCAGGAAGCGTGGGCACAGTATTCATTAAAAGGTCCTACACCATTTCTATAAACGGTCTATGCCAGTTGGAGACACTCTTGCCAGAGAGTCAAGAGGTAAGTGAAACTTGGTCATTTTAAGAATAAATAAATAAATAAATAAAGCCCACCATGACGTTTAAAACTAGAAAATATTGGAGAGTTTTGGGGAAGTCCTACTAATCCAGCAAATAAGACCTAATGCATTTGAAGGCTTCAATCACTTAATTATATTAGCATCCAAGTTCATGGTGACTTCTCTATCCCCAGCTGATAAATTTTCTTCTGAATAAATACACAGATCAGTTAATTGGGGTATAAAAATACACAAACTAATGCTCAGAAACCTCTGGATCTGACCTTAATACAGCAAATATAATCAGACCTAAATGGTGTGTGTATGTGTGTGTAGTTGACATGGGACAGGGAGCAGTCTTTGGAGATTAGTTGCTTAGATTAGGTGCTTAAACAACATTATTACAGGTTGTCATCAAATTACATTTGTTTGGCCAATCTTACTTCTCTAGGTGATTCATTCTGGGAAAGAAACAACACCCTAAAGATTGTCAGATTAATTCTAAAGAAATTAAAGGATGATGATGTTTTTTCTTTGCTTGGGAACGACAGGAATTCTAGAAGGCCATGCTTCAACCAAACTTAAAAGAAGCAAAAAAAAAGAGAAAGATTTAAAAAAAAGTGAAGAACCATTGGATAAATCTGATCAAGAACTTACATTAGCTACTTGTTTAGGTGGATGAGTCGACTTCCACTAAAGTCTAAAAGGGAGTTTTAAGAGCTGGCCCCTTTGTCAGAGTGCTGGGAAATGCAAGAATGACTCACTTTATACTTGATGTCAAAATCTTGGTGAGCTCTGGCTTTCGTGTTTCTAAATCAACAAACAGCATTGTATAATGTTGCTCAGGCCGTAAGCCAGGAAGTGGACAGTGACCCTAGACTCCTCCTTTCTCTGTCACGGGTAAAGCTAGTGGCCAAGACAGTGTGTCCTGGGCACAGGGGGATTCCTTCTAACTCTGTGTCATCCTGGGAGACTTGCCCAGCCTAATGCGGCATGATTTTGCCATCCTCGACAGAGACTATTGACACACAGTTTAAATAGTCATTTAGCCTGTTTTATAATGAAGTCTGTGATGGAAAGTCTCAAGGACGTCTGCCAGAGATGAATAAAGCAGAGGACTCAACTCCCATGTAGAACCATCTCCTCCAGAGCACATATTCCAGGGTTTATTCTGCCAACACATCATTTCCCACTCAGTGTGCAGAGAAAGCAGAGGGCTGCACCTGGAACCACAGCCAGAAAGGTCACCAGGTGCTTACTGTTCCTTCCACTAATGATGGCTGGTGCCAGCCTCTGTCCCTGATTAGGGGTGGGGAGGGGCGCTGGTCCTGAGGATCGTGAAATCTGTCAATGAATGTCCATCCCCCGCCCCCCCGGCCTGGTACCCTAAAGCCCTGTAGCTGTTCAAGTTGTGATGAGGTTTTTTCCCCTAAGTATCAAATTCTGACCGAAATTGTGGTCATTCTAGTCCAAATCTGGCAGACATTTTTTTTTTCCCCACACTGCTGCAGAAGAGAACAACCTCCTTCGGAAAGCTGTCTAAATTCAGGACAATCGGAGTCATCTTCTTGAGAACAGGGACCATAACTTTTCAGTGTTCGTACTCATAATTCAATTCCCGTACTCGCTGTCAATGGCTCTCTCTCTCTGAACGTAGATGTCTATTCTGCTGGAAAAATCCATAGATACCTCTTTAAAAAAAAAAGCTTTATTGAGATGTATTTTACATACCAACTCAATGGTTTTTAATATATTTAACACAGAGTTGTGCAACCACCACCATAATCTATTTCAAGATGGCAAGGAAACTTCTCCAATGTTCTCTGGACTGTAAGCAATAAGAGGGTGGGGACTGTGCCTGCCTTGTTTGCTGCTCCATCCCTGGCACCAGGTCCAGCACCTGGCCTAGCACCTGGCACAGAGTAAGAGTTCAGTAAGTATTTGTGCTTATATTTTATATTTATTATTAATAAATTTATTGTTAATAAATTAATAAATATTATTTAATAATATAAGTATTATTATATTATATTTGTGCAGTATTTCATGCTGCCCCAGGGCCAGCCTGAACCTTCCAGACCCCTAAGTTTCCTAGATACGAGAAATAACTACTTCTTTCCTCCAACAGAAACTTTCAATTCAGCTCATTCTCCCTACGGTATAGGCAGAATGATCCCCGAGGTTCCCCGTGCGCACACCCTGTATATGTACAATTCCTTCACCTTGAATGGGGGTGGGCCTAATCAGACCATTCTTTTTGAAAAAGAGTAGAGATCAGAGACAAGTCAGAGGTTCAAAGTTGGAGCAAATGCTCTCCTGTTGGCCTTGAAGGGGCAAACGGCCACACTGTGGTGAGGGCCACATGGCAGGAAATAGCAGGTGGCCTCTAAGAGCTGGCCCCTAGCTGATGGCCAGCAAGAAAGGGGGGACTCAGTCCCACAGCCACAAGGAACTGAATTCTGCCAACAACCAGGTGAACTTGGAAGAGTACTCCAAGCTCCAGAAGAACATGCAGCTTGATTTCAACCCTGTGAGACCCGGAGCAGAGAATCCAGCCACACGGACTTCTGGTCCACAGAGACTGTGAGATAATAAATGGGTATTGTTTCAAGCTGCTAAGTTTGTGAAAATTTGTTATATAACAATATACTCCTCCAGGAATCTGGAGGAAGGCAGACTGATTACATTAACTCCCAGGAATGAACGGCCTCAAACTTCTCAGAGGTACTGCTGTGGAATTTTAAAATGAGGAGGTTTTTAATAAAAAAGAATCTCTAGTTTGCAAAATTTCAAGAGGTATAAAGCTTAAGTGAAAAACTTAAACAGTGTGATGGAAAACATCTAGGGTCAGCTTTCCTAAAAGGTTCCTATTTTTCTCAGCTTCTTCTCATCCATTCATTCAGCAAGCATTTACTGTGTGCCAGACCCAAGGTTTAAGCACTAGAGTTGCCCTATCCAATATGGCAGCCACCAGCCACATGTTATCCTTGAGCACTGCCAAGTGGCCAATGGGAATTGAAATGTGCTAGCACAGGGAACTCTGCTCAATATCCTGTAATAACCTAAAAGAAAACAATCTGAAAAAGAAAAGATACATGTGTATGTATAACTGAATCACTTTGCTCTACACCTGAAACTAACACAACATTGTTAATCAACTATGCTCCAAAATAAAAAAAAATTTAATTAAAAAAAAAAAAGAAATGTGCTGCAAATGGAAAATACACACTGGATTTCAAAGACTTCGTATGAAAGAAAAATAAGTTAAAAGATCTTGTATTTTCTTATGTGGATTACACGTT
>NC_041227.1:122002351-122034679 GCF_002837175.3 Physeter macrocephalus
AACTATCTAGGGCCAGTATCCTGTTTTACGGCTCAACATCCTTTGTTTACTGAAATGGCAGGTGACATTCTTTGTCCACAGGGTCATTGCAAAGCAGAAAGTCAGTGGGCTGGAGTGTTAAAGGAGGTGCTGAGTGACTACTGACTTTAGAGAGCATTATCCAAGAACGCCCTTCTGAGAGGGTGACGGTGACCTTTAATGTTTTGTTGATACTGGTAGACCCCAGCTCTAGAGTGGTGTGTGATTCCTTCATTGTAGGGTGCAGTTCTTTAAAATCCATATTTCTGAATTAAAATACCATACAGTAAACTACATGCTGTTGATCACAATCATGTGACTAATAGTAATTACAAAAGTGACAAGAGGGGACCATCAGTAAACAGTATTTTGCATTTTAGCTATTTTTGCACTATATTTTGTTGCCAGGTAGTAACCATCTCCCTATGGAAATTACAGTTGACCTGTGAACAACACAGGTTTCGATTCTTTGATTTTTATGATTTATTAACCTTTAACTTTGGAGAATTTATAGATTTGTTCTTTGTTCTGCTCTGATGGACATTTAGCCAACACTTATTGTGCACGTAAACCTATACAGCTTTCAGGACTGGTGCTCCCCTTTGCGTGGGAAACATTGTTAAAATGTTAGTAATTGTATGTTTTAGATTTAATTAAAATAAATTCAAACAATGCCTATACAGTACATTTTCTGTGCTGCCTAGAAAATTCATAGTTTAAAAGTTATCTTGGAAAATATGGGAACAGTATTTTGAAAAGTCTAAACATTATTTGTGCCCTTAATTCAAAAGCTGTTTAGTTTCTCTCATCAGTAAAAGAGTAGTACTCATGTACCATCTATGAATGTCATTAAAATAAAAATAAATTTCCTTTACAGTTAGAAAAGCAATTTATAAATGAAACCCTCTTCATCACTTCCAATTCATTCAGTGTTAGTAATATCAATATCTTAAATTAATGCAATCTTTGTGCTGTGGGTTGGTTTTGTTTTTATCAAAATGTGTGGTTCCTAATATGATGGCTTATTTTAGTCCTGGTGTATTATCATCTAGATTTATATTATTTGAATTTTGTTATTCCCATTTCTTAATGTATGCCCCAGGGAGAATGTTTTGTTTTTACATATGAGATGGAGATTATTGTCAATTGATGACTTGGTATAGCATGCATGGGTAACCTCAGATAGGCTTTGTTTTCTTTAAGCACAATTATAATTGATTTCTAAAATCATTGAAAAATTAAACCAGGGTTTCCTATCTTTTTACCACCAAATATCCTTTTTATTTCTCCTCAGAACTTCATGTTTTAAAATACTTTTGGTGAATTTATAAAGAAATCATCATTTTCCCATTTTTATTCTTCAAAGACACAGGTGACAGCCAGTTAAGAGTCTCTTCAGAACAAGATAAACAGGTGTTACCACACTGAGGTGATGAATTAGAATCCAAAACAAAGACTTGATGTTTTTCCTGAGTGTTAAAATCATTGTTGTTCTGGAGTCAGTTTCTCCTAGGCATTTTGAAATGTTAAAAGTAGCTTGTAGGGCTTCCCTGGTGGCGCAGTGGTTGCGCAGTGGTTGCGCGTCCGCCTGCCGATGCAGGGGAACCGGGTTCGCGCCCCGGTCTGGGAGGATCCCACATGCCGCGGAGCGGCTGGGCCCGTGGGCCATGGCTTTATTCCCGTCCTACCCCTAGGCTCTTCATGATTTTTTTTTTCTTAGATTCCATATATATGTGTTAGCATACAGTATTTGTTTTTCTGTCTCTGAGTTACTTCACTCTGTATGACAGACTCCAGGTCTATCCACCTCACTACAAATAACTCAGTTTCATTTCTTTTTATGGCTGAGTAATATTCCATTGTATATATGTGCCACATCTTCTTTATCCATTCATCTGTTGATGGACACTTAGGTTGGTTCCATGTCCTGGCTATTGTAAATAGTGCTGCAGTGAACATTGTGGGTACATGTCTCTTTTTGAATTATGGTTTTCTCAGGGTATGTGCCCAGTAGTGGGTTAGGGCATCGACATATATACACTACTGGACGTAAAATAGCTAATGGGAAGCAGCAGCACAGCACAGGGAGATCAGCTCAGTGCTTTGCGGTGACCTAGAGGGGTGGTGTGGGGAGGGTGGAAGGGAGGCTCAAGGGGGAGGGGATATGGGGACATACGTATATGTATAGCTGATTCACTTTGTTGTACAACAGAAACTAACACACCATTGTGAAACAATTATACTCCAATAAAGATCTATTTAAAAAAAAAAGTAGCTTGTGGGCCCCAGGTTGGGAACCACTGACTTCTGGAATCCTCTGGAGAAGCAGGCAGTATCATGAAAAGGAGAAAAAGACAACAGTAGTCTCTTTCCTCTAAAATAGGCTATTGATTTTGTCTTTCTGTGTCAGAACATCTCATGTTAGACTAAGTCATTTGGTTTTGTGTTGTTGGTGTTTTCATTGTTCATTTACCTTTTGTTTTAGGAAGGAAGACTTCAAGAAGTCATTGAAACCCTTCTGTCTTTGGAAAAACAGACCCGAACTGTGAGTAGATTATAATGAAAACCTCAATTGCCATTAATTTCATTTGACACTGTTTCCATTAACTTTCAATATATTTTCATTCTTACAGGCTTCTGATATGGTGTCTACATCCCGTATCTTAGTTGCAGTAGTGAAGATGTGCTATGAGGCTAAAGAATGGGATTTACTTAATGAAAATATTATGCTTTTGTCAAAAAGACGGAGTCAGTTAAAACAAGTGAGTTCATGATTGATCAAAAACAAATACCTTCAAATTTAAATAAGGACTTGCAGAAAAAAACCTTTCTATGAATCTGTTTTAAATCTACTGTTAAATCAACATCACAACATTTAGAGAGTTTTTAAAAATTCTATCCATATTCTCATGACAACTGCTTTTATTTTTGTCTTCTAATCTTTATATATTTGCATATTTTTACAAAATTGTTCTGAGAGTGTTGATGCAGCATTCTTCTATTTCCATGTCGCTCCTTCATATTTATTATTTTAAATGGCTGTGTTATAATCTGTCAAGTCGATAATCCGTAATTTACTTAATCATGCCTTTATTAAACACTTAACATTTAACTTTCTTTTTTTTGGCTGCGTTGTCTTAGTTGCTGCGCATGGGCTTTCTATAGTTGTGGTGAGCGGGGGCTACTCTCTCTTATTGATTGATTGATTGATTGCTGCGTTGGGTCTTTGTTGCTGCACGAGGGCTTTCTAGTGTGGTGACTTCTCGTTGCAGAGCACGGGCTCTAGGCGCACGGGCTTCAGTAGTTGTGGCACGTGGGCTCAGTAGTTGTGGCTTGCGGGCTGTAGAGTGCAGGCTCAGTAGTTGTGGCACACGGGGCTTAGTTGCTCCGCGGCATGTGGGATCTTCCCAGACCAGGGATTGAACCCGTGTCCCCTGCACTGACAGGCAGATTCTCAACAACTGAGCCACCAGGGAAGCCCCTATTTAACTTATTTTTGAGGCCATTTTCAGACATCATTTTGTTTAAAATTTCAGACTACTCATTTTGTTTAAAGATTGTATATGTTCTCTTTTGGTGTTTTTGTGAAGCTGGATTTTCTTTACTGCTTTCCTGTTCTGCTTGAGATATATTTAAATGATCCTCTATAGAAGTAGACTCCACTTTTTACATTTATATTTTATCTTTAAAATGCTGTTCCGAGTTGCTTATGGGTTTTTATTTTTTGCTTTCAAATGATAAAGGTAATGACATTGTAAAACAAGGTAGTAGTGGAACCAAGAAATAGAAGTACAGGGTTCTTGTCCAAAGCCCTTATTTTATTAATTTGTCTGCTGCAAGAGTGAGCTTGATATTAGAGTGGGTTAAATTATTTTTTGCAAAAAGCAAAGTTACTGTGATTGGTTTTTTTCCTTTTTCTTAGATAAGTTTACATGCATATAAAATTCACTGTTAAGAATTAACATAGATTTAATTGAGGCTCTCTAGTACATGTGAATGTGAAATTCCTTTAAATATGCTTTTTGCTGCTCATTTCTGTGGTTTGAGAGACTAACATGGATAAGCCATCATCTTCCTCTGATTTTCTAAGAGACTTGCTTTCTATGGGACAACTTTGAAAGGGCTACTTAATTAGAAATCTTGGGGCAACCTGGGTTAAAATAAAAATATGTGTTTTATATAGTATTAATATAAAGTTCAAAGCACATATCCTAAAATACAGATTTAATTTCATAGAGTCATAAAATTTTAGAACTTGTAGAGGGACTGTTTACTCTGTTACTTTTCTGATAGAGAAACTGAATTTTATATGTAAGGCTCTTGGAATGTGAAGAAATGTGTAAGTAACCTATAACCTAGTACAGAACATAAATCGCAAGTAATCATAGCAATCTTTAACATGTCCCAAGATTGATTTTTAAATTTTTAAAAAATTACTTGCATACATGGCAACATATAGTAAGTGACATTAGAATAGTAAAAATGCTAAGATATATGAAGAGAAGAAGAGAAAGGTTTTAATTAGGTTTATTAGGGAAGGCTTCTTGGGGAAAGAGGAGTTGGAGTCGGTGTTACAGCCGGCTAGTGACATCCCCAGAACTGGAACCAGAGCTGCTCTTTGTGCCTTAACATGTTATGTCTTCACAGCTGGAAAGCACTTAGGGACTCCAAATATCTCTTTCCTTTTCTCATAATTACGTTTTACCTCAAACTTTTCATTTTTGCTTTATCAGGGTTAGAAAGTAGTAATCGTAAAATCACCTTTTCTAGGTTTGCTTAAGATGAACGTTTTCTAACTCACTGTCACCTCAGTGCAGAGGGTCAGCATCACGCCAACTGTAACTTCCCTAATGACTTCCCTACAGTTTTTTCAGGGAGCAGCAGGATGTTCACTTATCATTAGAATATTGATTTGTTTCCTTTTCTTTTCCCCATCTGGTTTCTGTTCATGTATTTTTTGCACAGCTCTTAGAATGATCAAGTTGTATGCCCTTCTAGAAATCATTATTATAATTAGCTTTAGAGGGATCATCTGTTTTGTGAGAGACTAGGTGTTCCAGAGCTTTGCACTTACTGAAAGAGTTACATTTTACAATAAAATCTTCACCTTCTGGAACTCCTGGGAGTCTCTAAACAGCTAATTTTCAGATAATTAGGTCTGATCTGAGCTATGTGAACATTAAATGTTTTTCAAGGAAACCTTTGCAAGATAGACCATGGGATTTATTTTTAAAGCTTTACTGAGATATAATTGACAGCAAGATATTGTTACTTTTCTGCTATCTTAAAATATGCTTAATGTAATTTAACATTTTCCTGATGACAGAGTCCTAATTATTATTATCAATGATTATGATATGCTGTTTAGAATCTAGATTAGGGGTTGGCAAACTATGGGCCAAGGACCAAATCCTACCTGCCACCTTTGTAAATAAAATTTTGGGGGGACAGAGCCACACCCATTTGTCATGTATGGCATATCTGTGGAGTTACAAAGGCAGAGCTGGATATTTGCCACAGGACTTCCCTGGTGGCGCAGTGGTTAAGAATCCACCTGCCAATGCAGGGGACACGGGTTCGAGCCCTGGTCTGGGAAGATCCCACATGTCGAGGAGCAACTAAGCCCGTGCGCCACAACTACTGAGCCTGTGCTCTAGAGCCCGTGAGCCACAACCAGGGAAGCCCGCACACCTAGAGCCCATGCTCTGCAGCAAGAGAAGCCACCTCAATGAGAAGCCCGCACACCACAACGAAGAGTAGCCCCCGCTCGCCGCAGCTAGAGAAAGCCTGCGTGCAGCAACGAAGTCCCAACGCAGACAAAAATAAATAAATAAATAAAGTAATTTATAAAATAAAAAATAAAAATGAATAGTTGCCACAGAGTATCCTATGGCTCACAAACTCTAAAATACTTACTGTGTAAATATTTGTAAACATATACAGAAAATGTCAGCTGACCCCTGACCTAGATCATAGACTGTTAGCGCTGGAAGAAATGTAGTACAACCTGCTTGTACTACCTGTCAGGGAACTGTGGGCAAGAGATGCTGTGCTTTTCAGTGTCACATTTTATTGAGGTGGGCGTGGCTGGCTGTGGCTCCTCCTCCCCGCCCAGATGGTGGAACTGTCTTACCTTCTGCTGCCACCGACTCTTTTTTATGGCTTCACTGCTGTCACAGGCACTGTTAAACCCTGCTTTTCTCTCCCCCCACCTTTCCCTGCCCTTAATCTGTTGCCACTTCTTCCTTACTTTTCTTGATTGTAAAAAAGCTAGCCAGCCAGCCTTCTAACGGACATTGCCAGACATGCCTCTTCCACCTTTCCTGTTGTGTAATCAGCTCACCCACCAGTTGTAGTGGAGGAGGGGTAAGGTCTTTGCACCTGAGGTTTTCCTAACCTTTACTGCTTTGTCTGAGTATTCGGTACTTCTTAGCTAGGGGTTGCAGGGGTGGGTCTGGGGGGTTGATTTTTTTTTTTTTAATCGGCAATTCAGTATCTAGAGTTGCTTGGGAAGACCAGATTTGACCACAGCACTTCCATCAATAAAATACTTCCTTTTCCTGTATGAGGAATGAATTTAACTTATGAATCGTTTTTATTATCTTAGGCTGTTGCAAAAATGGTTCAACAGTGCTGTACTTACGTTGAGGAAATCACAGACCTTCCAATCAAACTTCGATTAATTGATACTCTACGAATGGTTACAGAAGGAAAGGTAAGTTTTCTATTAGCAGAACTCACAGTAAGTACTGTCTTACCCGTATTCAGAGATACTTATGTCTTTAAACATTTTATATAAGTACATATTTATGTGTTTTTAAGATGGAATACACAGAATGTCATCATCTTAATTTAACCCATATCTTTGTAAATACATCTCCTTCGAGTGTCTTCCCATATGCCAGTGAATATACTTAAATAGTGACAGTCTTAGTATAACCAGATATTTCTAGAAATTAGTGATCTTATCCCAGATTTACATTTGGTAATAATTAAACATAAGGTTATTTCTTCACATGGCCTAGATCTGCTCAAGAAGTCTATGTTTGGGATAGGTAAGGTTTCTTAGAGTGTTTACAGTGTGAGGTTAGCTTTCAAACTTTCACTCTCTTGCCAGAATCTATCTGCATTTCTTTCGATGCTGTGCCCCATCCCCACCCCGAATCTAGTGTTTCTCTAAAAAGGGCAAGTATGAAATGGTGGCTATGGTAGATACGTTTCTTTCTAGGTAGATTTTTGTGGTTTGAACACAAAAACTTAGTTTGTATATAACTTACTGCCTCTTTTCATAGTTTAGTTCATTAAACGTGTATTGCGTACCTGCCTGTGTTGTGCGAGGTCCAAAATGGGCAGGACGCTATTTTTAACCTCAAAAGAGATCAATCATGGAAATAGTTACCGTGCTGGTCATGACAGTAGCAATGTGCTTGCTGTTCCCTGCAGCATAGAGGTAGGGGTTGACTGGCTGAGGACCCCAGGAAAGCCTCAGAGAGTTTATGGTGGCTCAGCTGGCTTTTTAAGAATGAATAGAAATTCTACTGGGCCAGAGCATAGGGAGAAGGGCATTTAAGACATAGGGGAAATTATATGTGGAGATATCAGAGTGAGAAACACTTAGTACATTTACGAAAGTGTAAGCAGTTTGTTATCATTGGAGATTAAGGATTTGGGACTGGAGTGGGGAAAAAGGGTTGCTGCAGAGCAAAGGCTAAATGGGTCAGCAAGCCCAAGCATGAAAATTAGTTCCCTAGACTTTGTTAGGCTATAGTTATATTTTTAATGTTTAATTTGTTGGAAATTATCAATCTACTAACATTACAAATGGCTACAAAAAATGCTAGTAACTTTAACTTAGCAAGATCAGATGTTTTTAGAGAAAGTAGCCTTGCATTTAAAGAGAAATCAGAATGAGAGTATTGGTTGAATTATAGATAATAGACTGCATACGCTCTTTGCAAAGTTATTTTTAAATAATGAGTTCTTTTAAAGGCACTTTCTGTGCCATTTATTTAGTTTTTGGTCCTGTTAGTTGTTAAGCACAGTGATTTCATACTTAGATTCTCAAAGCAAAGCTGCAAAATATGGATAACATTTTATAGAGATATTTTCTTTAAAATTATGTGATTGTGAAATGTAAAATGTCATACCGTGCTGTTTGTACGTGGAGGATAAAGTGCATGACAGCTGCAAGAGAAATATCTTGTTTGAATAATAGTTCAGTTCTACCTTTTCAATTTTAACACATTTCTGTAGGAATTTAGATAATATAAACCTCTCGTATTTGTAGATTTATGTTGAAATTGAGCGTGCTCGGCTGACTAAAACATTAGCAACTATAAAAGAGCAGAACGGTGACGTCAAAGAGGCAGCCTCCATTTTACAAGAGTTACAGGTAAGGTGCTGCATTTTAGAGTGTGTAAAATTTTACATTCAGTCAGCAGTATTTTGGGAATTCCCTGGCTGTCCAGTGGTTAGGTCTTGGCGCTTTCACTGCCGAAGGCTCAGGTTCAATCCCTGGTTGGGGAACTAAGATCCCATAAGCCGTGTGGCACAGCAAAAAAAAAAAAACAACAGCAATATTTTCCTGTAATTGCCTATTTTGGCACCTTATCACTTTCTACTGAACCACCAAGATTAAGAGTGAGTACTATAGAGTGTGAGGTTATTTAAGTAGCTTGAAGTTGTGTAATTATGGTCCCAACCAAATTTAACTGCTAAAAAAGTTTTGAAGAAAAGTAGGATCAACAAATTAGTCTTAACTTTGTGCCCTTATCTGAACATTTTAATTCTCTTTAGAATTTAAATAAAACCAGTAATTCACGTTCATTTACTTATGCCTTAGGAATTTACTGTTCATCGTTGGCTTCATTCTTAATGAATATTTAATTGGTGGTCAACTTCTAGGCTATATTGGTTTAACAAAGAAAAACTCCTTCATAGTTTGCTGTGTTTCAGGACAGTTTTTAAGAGAGGCCTTAAAATGAGATAGCACAGTGCTAAGAAATCTGAGAAAAACCATTTCTCCTATCAGAAAAATGCACATAAACTAGTCTCAAATTTTTTAAAAAAATACATTTATTTATTTTTGGCTGTGTTGGGTCTTCATTGCTGTGCGGGCTTTCTCTAGTTGCGGCGAGCCGGGGGCTACTCTTCGTTGTGGTGTGCTGGCTTCTCATTGTGGTGGCTTCTTTTGTTGCGGAGCACGGGCTCTAGGCGCGCAGGCTTCAGTATTTGTGGCATGTGGGCTCAGTAGTTGTGGCTCATGGGCTCTAGAGCGCAGGCTCAGTAGTTGTGACTCGTGGGCTTAGTTGCTCTACGTCATGTGGGATCTTCCCGGACCAGAGCTCGAACCTGTGTCCCCTGCATCGGCAGGCAGATTCTCAACCACTGCGCCACCAGGGAAGCCCGCAACACTATTTTTATCCCCACTTTTCAGCCAAGGAAATTGTGACTCAAAGGAGTTAAGTAACTTGTTGGATTACCACTAGTTCTGTTTGGCTTCAGTCTCCCCACCCCGCCAAACACACACCTTTTTGTTTCTTTTCAATTAAAAGACTTTTTTTTTTAGAGTATTTTTAGGTTCACAGCAAATTGAGTGGGAAATACAGAGATACCCCATATACCCACTGCTGCCACAACACACACAACCTCCCCTACTATCAGCATCCCGAACCAGCGTGGTGCATTAGTTACAGTCAGCGAGCCTGCATTGACACATCGTTATCACCCAAAGTACAGAGTTTTACATTAGGGTTCACTCGCGGTGTTGTACACTCTACGGATTTTGACAAACATATAATGACATGTCTCCAGCATTGTAGTATCATAAAGAATAGTTTCACCGCTTGTGAAAACGCTTTGTGCTCTGCCTATTTATCCCTTCCTCTCCCTAACCCTTGGCAACCACTGATCTTTTTATTCGCTCCATAGTTTTGCCTCCCAACTCTATTTGCCAACCAGGAGGACTATATGCCTCATGATTCAACATCCCCTGTGAAGTATTCTTGCCAAAAAATTAATCTAAGTTATATAACGCCTCTAGGTTTAACTACCAGTTTTTAAGGTATACCAGGGACAGAGGAACCTGTTAAATGATACCACAGGAACGCAGTCTGCAAACTTCAGACTCTAGAAAACTATAGGATGATTGACTTGATTTCTTCAATGAATAAATGGCAAGGAAAAAAGAGACGTAAGAAGCGTATCTACAGATTGCAAAGTATGAGCCTTATTTGGATTCTGAGTTGATTAAAAAAATAAATGAGACTATTGAGGAGTGACTAGATATTTAGTGATATAAAGAACTTTTAGGTATGGTATTTTTTTCAGTTTATCTTTTAGAGATACATATTGAAATATTTATTTATAATATCTTGTCTGAGATTTGCTTCAAAGTAATTGACACATGGAGAGTGAGTGAACAGGTCAAAATGAAACATTGATGGTTCATTGTGTGTGTTTTTATTTTCCTTAAGATATTACAAAGGAGAATTAGTGTACATAGAGTGCTTAGCACAGTGCCTGGCACACAATATGTTGAATAACTATTTTAAAAAAATAACGAAGGACAAGACAGTGAAATAAAAACATTTTCAGACCAAATTGTAGTAATAATAGCCTTACTTCATTCTACTTTGTAAAAGTGTCATTCTAGATGTTATAAATCGTTTATAATATATGTATGCAAATGTTATATTAGAAACTTTTTCATAGTATTTGATATAATTGATTCTCTGTTATATTTGTGGGTATCTACATTCTGCATCCATAAAGGGTCATATCAGCCTTGTCATCTGAATTTTAAAAAGACCTGTGCCTCTTTTTTGTATAATGGTTTCAACTATTATATAGTTAGCTTGCAACTGGTATCTTTTTTCACTTTTAGAATTGTCATTTCCTTATTAGCTGTTAGGAAAATGCAAATTAAAACCATGATGAGATACTACTACATGCCTATTAGAATACCTAAAATTTTTAAAAAATACTGACAGTACCAATAGCTGGCAGGGATGCAAAGCAGCTGGAACTCTCATAGATTGCTGATTGGTATGCAAAATGGTGCAGCCACTCTGGAAAACAAGTTGGCACTTTCTTATAAAGTTAAACATATGCTTACTGTATAACCCAGCAATCCCATCCCTGGGTACCCAAGAGAAAGGAAAATTTATGTTCACACAACACTTGTCCACTAATGTTCAGAGAAGCTTTATTTGTGATAGGCAAAAGATCGAATCAACCCAGTTGTTCTTCAGCAGGTGAATGGATAAACTGGGGTTCATCCATGCGTGGAATACTACTTAGCCATGGAAAGGAATGAACTGTTTGATTTATACAACAACTTGAATGAATCTTATTATTCAGAGCATTATGCTGAGTAAACACAGTCTCAAAAGGTTGCATATTATATTCGACATTCTTGCAAAGACAATTCTGGGGGACTTCCCCTGTGGTCCAGTGGTTAAGAATTCACCTTCCAATGCAGGGGATGCGGGTTTGATCCCTGGTTGGGGAACTAAGATCCCACATGCTGTGGGACAACTAAGCCTGCGTGCTGCAACTACAGAGCCCACACGCTCTGGAGCCTGTGCGTCACAACTAGAGAGAAGCCCGCGTGCCGCAACGGAAGGTCCAACGTGCCTCAACTAAGACCCGATGCAGCCAAAAGTGAATGAATGAATGAATAAATAAATAATAATAAAGAAAACACAGTTCTGTGGTATTGGAGGACAGATCGTTGGTTTTCAGGGGTTATAAGTGTGACTGTAAAGGGGGCATGTGAAGGAGTTATGCGGGTGATGGAACTGTTCTGTGTCTTGATTGTGATGGTGGTTGCAGAAATCTGTGCATGTGTTAAAATTCATAGAACTTTACACCAAAAGAAAAAAATCCATTTTACTGTATAATAATTTTTTAAAATTGTAATTTCCTGGAGGAAACTAGCTTTTTATATCACCATCAACACTCTCTCAGTATGCGTGAAGGTTCATATTATTTATCAAGTGTGAATTTTTAATGTCTATTTAATTTTGTTGCAATTTAAAAATATTACTAAAGATTATAATCTTAGTTGGGGGCTTACTCTGCTAGGTGGAAACGTATGGGTCAATGGAAAAGAAAGAGCGAGTGGAGTTTATTTTGGAGCAAATGCGGCTCTGCCTAGCTGTGAAGGATTACATTCGTACACAAATCATCAGCAAGAAAATTAACACCAAATTTTTCCAGGAAGAAAATACAGAGGTAAGCCTATCTCTTACTATAAGTTTACTTTGAAAATGTTGGGGGAAACCCTGTAAACCCCAATTTATTTTGTCAATTTTTTTCAGAAATTAAAGTTGAAATACTATAACTTAATGATTCAGCTGGATCAACATGAAGGATCTTATTTGTCTATTTGTAAGCACTACAGAGCAATCTATGATACTCCCTGTATACAAGCAGAAAGTGAAAAGTGGCAACAGGTAAGGATATAGTCTTAAACTTGATATTGATACTTATTAGGAAGAATTTGCATTTTTTGAAATAATTTTAACTTCAGTAATTACATGCAGTTGTGTGGACTGCTTTCTGTTCAGTCTGTTGATAGTTCACTTTATCCTTACTGATTCAGATGAATTATTTATGGCCTTTGAAGAAATGTAGGCTTACTATTTAAGACATGTACAGCAGGTTACCTTCTGACAAAGGTCACAGATAAAGACCTAGCATTACTTTGGAAAGTTATTTTGCAAAGTTTGTGAATAGATTATATGTGGATTCCATGTTTTTGCTGCTAACTTGTTATAAGAACCTTTTTTCATACATTTATTTAAAAAAATGTTTGGGGAAGGGATAAATTAGGAGTATGGGATTAACAGATACATACCACTGTGTATTATATAAAATAAACAGCAAGGATTTACCCTATAGCACAGGGAACTATATTCAATATCTTGTAATAACCTGTAATGGAAAGGAATCTGAAAAAGAATATATATATATAAAACTGAGTCACTTTGCTGTACACCTAAAGCTAACACTAAGTAAATCAACTATACCTCAATTTTTTAAAAAAAGCCAACCCAGGTAGTAATTCAAATTAGCAAAGATTCGGGAATTCCCTGGTGGTCCAGTGGTTAGGACTTTGTGCTTTCACTGCCGAGGGTGCAGGTTCGATCCCTGGTCGGGGAACTAAGATTTCCACAAGCCGTGCAGCACAGCCAGAAAGGAAGAAAAATTAGCAGATTTGCTGCATTTGTTTTATAATAGTTTTACGAAAAGTAAACATTAAAGAAAAGCACTATGAAGAGCAATCTGATAAGGTTTTTCCCCTAAGACTTTTGAATACAGTATTAAAAATGAGTATATACAATTATTCCGTGAATTTTCACTTTCTGCCAAAGTTTCCATTTTGTTTCTAGTCTTGTATGTAAACTGTTGCGTTGTACAACCTTTTTAGGCCCTGAAAAGTGTTGTCCTTTATGTTATCTTGGCTCCTTTTGACAATGAACAGTCAGATTTGGTTCACCGAATAAGTGGTGACAAGAAGTTAGAAGAAATTCCTAAATACAAGTAAGTACTTTTATAATTAGTATAGTACGTCTCAGTAGAAGCACCGTTTTGAAAGAAAATTGGTTAACTTAAGTGTATACTTCTTAATTGGTTACTGATAGATTGTATTAGAGAATAAAACTAGAGGAAATAAAGTGTTTTTTTAGGACTACATTTGAAATTAATGCAGTGAGGTTATAACACACTCCATTCTAAGCCACTTATCAAGTAGAAGTCTTATTTCAAGCTCACTTTTGTTTAATTAATCATTTGATAAATTTTATCATTTGTAAATGTTTGGGGCTTTGTGATTTTCAGAAGTAGATGCTTCTGAAAATCCATTATATACAACATGGTGGCACAGTGGTTAAGAATCCGTCTGCCAGTGCAGGGGACACGGGTTCGAGCCCTGGTCCGGGAAGATCCCACATGACACAGAGCAACTAAGCCCATGCACCACAACTACCAAGCCTGTGCTCTAGAGCCTGCGAGCCACAACTCCTGAGCCCGCGTGTCACAACTACTGAAGCCCACGCGCCTAAAGCCTGTGCTCCACAACAAGAGAAGCCAACGCAATGAGAAGCCCACGCACCGCAACAGAGTAGCGCCCGCTCGCCACAACTAGAGAAAGCCCGTGCGCAGCAGCGACGACCCAATGCAGCCAAAAATAAATAAATAGATAAAAAACAAATAAATAAAACAGACATAGGTTTTATCATAAGCACATTGTGCTTTTTTTTAAGCTATTTTTCTTTTATCTGTTTCATTAGTAAGTTTACAGTCAATTAGTCCAGAGATTGGCAAATACAATAGAGGAGGTAGCAAAATGATAAGTAGGGGAATGTGCTTTTCATAATTATTGTGGAAAAAATGGTAGTAAAGTTGGTAAAATAAGTAATAACTTGTATCTTGTTCTACAAACAAAACTAAAAATCCTCTTTGTTGATATTTTAAAATTTGCTATTAGATGCAACTTAATTTTTACAGATTTGGAAAATATTAAGTTTTATTTAATTTACAGGGATCTTTTAAAGCTTTTTACCACAATGGAGTTGATGCGTTGGTCCACACTTGTTGAAGACTATGGAATGGAATTAAGAAAAGGTTCTCTGGAGAGTCCTGCAACTGATGTTTTTGGTTATACAGAGGAAGGTGAAAAAAGGTGGAAAGACTTGAAAAACAGAGTTGTTGAACATGTAAGGATCTGGCATGATGGAGATGACAATTTAGAAGTAAACTTTGGCAAATTTGAGCATAAACTTTTATTCCTCAAATGTTTCTTTTGGATGTTATGTCTTTAATTCTTCACTTGGGGTTTTTTTTTTCTATGCCCAATGTAGTAGTGATGTAAATTTGTTGTTCAGATGTTTATTGTCTTATTTCCCAAAGCATATCAGAATTTATCTTACCCCTCTTGTCTTTTTTTCCCCACCTCTTTTTAGCTTTTCAGAAAAGATAACTCTGTTAGCGTGCTGCATTTTGAGAGGACCTCTCAAGAATCCAAAGTTTTATAGCATATAAATCAGAAGGAATTTCTTAAGAAAGTGAGGGATGGATGGGGGTGGAGGGAGTGTTTTCTTTCTGGTACTCACTGGGTAGTTTTGGAAATGGGTAGCATGTCTTAAACCTGACCTTTGATCTTCTTGGTGTCACTACAAATTGAATTATGTCAACATTCATTCATTAACAGACATTTATTGTGAGCCTTCTATATGCCATACACTGTACAAAGTGCTGGGACACATGGGAGAATAGGACATGGTCCCTACCTTCAAAATGCTTAAAAATAAATCACAGTGGAAGATGCATTTATAAATTATGTATTATGGTACAAGTATACATGTACTAGAGGGGAGCATAAGGAGAGAGTTGATTGGTTCCACCAGGAAGAATGGTCAGGCTGGATACATAGGAATCGATGTGGGAGGTAAGACTTGTGAGAGGAGTATGTAGTCAGCAGGCAGACAAGGGAGGGCAGTCCCCATAGGCAGATGGGATGGTCTGCGCTGGGGCATGGAGGCAGCAAACCAGCAGGGGAACTTGGGGACCTCCAAGGAAAGGGCTCAGTGAGAAAGGAAGTTGGAGGTACGGAAAAGGTCTGGGTCGTAACAAAGCTGAGAGGATAATGACCAGGCTTGTATTTTATAAAGATTCCTCTGGGAGAAAGTGTGAAGAGTGGATTTGGAGAGAGAGAAGACTGGAGATGAGACTAGCAAAGTAGCTTTATGGGCTTGAATTAAGGCAGTAGCCAAGGTATTGAGGAAGAGTGGGCGGAATGGAATTAACTATTTTAAAGAAGAAAAGTAATAGAATTTGGTCATTGGTTAAATTTAAAGGATGAAGGAAAAGCGGGGAGTCTTGAGTGATTCTCATGCTTTCTGAGAGGTTGGTGTTGCCATCAGCCCTGATTAGAGATGGGAGGAGGTGCAGCTTCTTTAAAGATGAGCTCATTTTTCTCCCCACCATCCCCGTTTTTCCTTGTGAGTGCTGCTGCTTTGTTAGTAACATTAACATTAAGAATAACAAAGGGGTGTCTCTCTAACTTTAGCACCACTTCCAGTGAAAATTAAGAGTTTAATTTTGAGTTATCTTTACATAGGTATAATGATGATAAGGTAGCGTTTTGAGATGATTTTGATCTTTTTAAAATTTTAGCCTTTTAAACATTTGTGTCATAATTGAAAAACTTAACTTTAGATTCTTGCATTTAGCAAAAATATTTTAGTACGGTTACAGCTTTTAACAACTAATTTAGTTAAGCCTGTATTTTGACTATATATATTTTAGAAGAGTTGTAGAGTGTACTCAGAATAACTAAAAATAACCGCAGAAGCCAAAATATCTAAATATTTAGTTTCGTTATTGACATTTAGAACCAGCTTCATCCCAGTGGTGGACTATAGCAAAATTAAAGGTCTGAGTATTGACATTTTAACTAAACCTATTTGGTTATGAAAACAAACGGGATGGGCTTTTGGCCTTACTGACAGCTATGTCCTCCGTGCCCTCTATTCTCTCCTCAGAATATTAGAATAATGGCCAAGTATTACACGAGGATAACAATGAAGAGGATGGCACAACTTCTGGATCTGTCTGTTGATGTAAGTAGTAAACGTTGTTTGTAACCATTCATTTTGAAAATCAGTTGACTTGTAAAAATTGAGCAAGAAAATCAATTTTGTTTTATTACCTAATTTTAAGTTTAAGTGATAGAAAGTTTCCCCAAGCTATCTTGAATACCAAAGAGTAGCCTAAATATCAAGTTTATGGCTACATTAATATTATTTATACTAGTTAAAATCTTCACTTAAATGTGGTAGTTTTACAGTGATTAATTTGAAGATAAAGTATGTATTTCTATAATAAATATGTCTAGGTTCCCAAAAGTGAACTGTAGAAATAAAACATATGAGGGAGACCTGATTGCAGTTAACCTGAAAAGGACCCAGTACATGTTAGAGGAATATCATCTTCAGGTCAGGGTTTCATGTTGGTAAAATGTACAATTACAAAGAGATAGGAGTTAAGCGAAGTGTATAGTAATGGTCTGAAAAGCCATTTCTGTCACCAGAAGGAGTCTGACAGTTTAGCTGAAAAGGAAGAATCGTGGAATGTTGGGGTTAAGAGGGCTTGATCCTCGGTTAGTTCATTAGCTCTTCTCGTTTCTGGACGAGGGTGCCTGGGTCCTTGGAAGTAAAGTGCCTTCTCTTTGGCTACAGAGTTGGCAAGTGGCAGAGCATATATTCTAACCCAGCATTTCTGGAAACAAACTAACTATAATACTGCCTTTTAGGGGGAAACGTAGAAGGTAGACCAAGTTGCTGTTGGCAACAGGCTCTTGGGCAGCACCCCCAGCATTAAGTTTGCAGGGAGGTTCAAACTGAACGCTGACTTTGAGTGTACTCATTCTAATCATTCCCTAGACTCTTAGTAAAATAAGTACATCATTGCAGGAAATCAGCAGTTTCTAACTATTAATGAATTTTAGCATATTTTTTTTATTTACTCGAGCCCAGCCACTCCGCGGCATGTGGGATCTTCCCGGACCGGGGCACGAACCCACGTCCCCTGCATCGGCAGGCGGACTCCCAACCACTGCGCCACCAGGGAAGCCCTAGCATATTCTTGAGTGAAGAGTTTAGAAAATGCTTTCCTTAAATTTTGTTTATTGATAATTAAAATTATCTTGTCTTAATCCAATTTGTCTCTCTTGCAGGAGTCAGAGGCTTTTCTCTCGAATCTAGTAGTTAACAAGACCATCTTTGCTAAAGTAGACAGGTTGGCAGGAATTATCAACTTCCAGAGACCCAAGGATCCAAATAATTTATTAAATGACTGGTCTCAGAAACTGAACTCATTGATGTCTCTAGTTAACAAAACCACACACCTCATAGCCAAAGAGGAGATGATACATAATCTACAATAAGCGTCTCCATGCCCTTAATGCTTTTAGAAGAGAGTTAAAATTGGAAGTCATTAAAAAAGAAAAAGACTTTTATGGTGTATATGTTGGGTTTTTGGTTTTTTGGGTTTTTTTCTATTCTCAGCTCTTTTGTCTAAAATTTAAAAACTAGTGAATATGTTTGAGGCCCCTTTTGATCTTCAGTTCCTCGATTTCATTGTAACTTTGCATTTGCATTTGGTGCAAAAATATATAATACATTTCTCTTGTCTGGGTACTCAAAAAATTGTCATAACTTACCTAAATACGCTATTCTATCATTTGAAACCTTTTTAGCTACTATTTGTTTTCATTCAGCTAACAACCATAACTATAATAATAAAAACAGTATATGCATGTTTACCTTCCATGGTTACCTGTGTTTCTAAACATTTTGTGGGATAGTGATTTAAGTGTTTTTTAAATAAAATTAATTTTGTTGTAAAGCTATTGATTATTTAGTAGAATTTAAAAAGCAGCATAGAACCTATAAGAACATTTGGGATAAAGTTGTGACTTGTGAAGAATTTGTATTTTAGTATAGTGGCAGAAAGTCTCTAGATTGAGTGTGTACAGAGCTATCTGGTAGGCTGTAGACTTTTTTTTTTTTTTTGAGTCAAGCTAGTTTCAATCACAGCTTATTTTTACCCCCTTTCCCTGACTTGACCAGTTGTTGAACTAATTGTGTTGACAGAGGTTAATACACATGGTCATTTTTATAACTCCTTTGTGGCTTTAACTTCCATGTGTAATTACATCATTAATTCTCCAAATTCATTCTCTCCTATAGGAACTTTAGTTCCATTATATGCATGCTAGATAACAACCTAAAATGCATTAAGAAATGACCAAAAAAAGAGACTTCAGGCCACCCTCTCGGCAAATGGTATAGTGTTGACACTTTTTTTTTTTAACAGAATTAAACAAAAGTAGTTTTACTGTTAAAAGAAACATCTGAAATCACTTACTATGAGCAAATTTTAGAAGTTTTAAAATTTGATTTCAGAGAAAATGGAAAAAGGAAACAATGTTAGGTTATTTAAAATATGTTTAAATGAAGAAAGTATAAGATCTTTTTTTTTAAAATACAAATAAAGAGAGAGGGAAAGGCAATCTGGAAACAACAGTTTTCACAATTCATTTTCCATTTAATGATCACTAAATCGTCCTATTTCTTGATCCCAGGGCTGGGGACAGTTGTAGAACCTCTATTGTGAATAATAACATAGTATTAATCTAATTTTATTCTTTGGAAATTTAATGTATTGGTCACATTAATAACAATGCTATCACTTATCTTTAAAAACTAACAAAAAATATGGCAAGGTAAGAAACATCAGAAGTTTACATTAGCAGTAAGAATATAGTTTTTAATTTTCTTTTGAGTGAAAAGGATGGAAAATAAAATCATTTTGCATTGTTAATTTGTAAATTGAGTTGGAACTAATTTGAATCTAGCTTCTCATTAACTTCATCTTTCTAGGGACTCATTCCCCTTGTACTTGCCAAACCTAGACTGGCCAAATATGTTGCTGTAAATATCTCAAATGCTCCTCTTCTTTGTTTTTATTTTAACATGGTCACCCTCAAACTAAGCTTTCTGTGTGTTCTGATTTGGCGCCATTTGTAACTGTGTCCCAGTGACCAAATCCCACTTGACTTGATTAACTGCTCATCCATTGTTTTTTCTGTCCAAGCAAACTTAAGAGTTATTACCAATTTCTCGTGTTAAAAAGAAGAATCCATTAGCTTAAGGCAGTAAAATATTTGAGATGTTCTGAACCTAAAACCTTGGCTCGCATTTCTGACCTAAAGCTGGTATGCATGAAAAGGTTAGAACCACTTTGTTTTAATATGGAGAAGAGAATACTTGACTCACTGTTTTTCATTAGGTTACTAACCAGCAGGAGAGGTGATGAGCCACTGTTTTTTTGTTTGTTTTTAATGAAACACCTTTTACCCTTTCATTTCTATATAATTTATGTTTTTATTTTAGAGTTCAATCATTATTTCTTTAATTATCAATTTCCATATGCTTTTTGTTGAATCATTGAAAAACATCTCTAAAATTCATACCGTTCCATTCTATCTCTTACAAGTGTTAAATGTATGATAAAAGAACATATTTTAAATTGTTTCCAGCTTCTGGATATAGCTGCAATAAAAGCACTAATTTGTGGATATTTAAGAAAACCTGGAGAATAAACTCATACTTTAAAAGATCACTTCTTTTTTCAGTTCTTTTACTGTTTATAACAAAAAGCCACAGATACTTTTCATTTTTCTTTCTAAGTCATGTTACCTCTCTAATCCTGTATTTAAGCAGTGAGAAAACATTTTGTACATTGCAACAGGTTGGCTTTTTCGCCTGGATTCTTTCTGATGTGGGGTTGGTGACAGGCTGTGCCTTATTGTGCTTTGACCAGTGGTTCTCTCACTTAGCACACATGCGAGTCACCTGCAGGGCTTGTTCCAACACGGATTACTGGCCCCACCCCCAGAGTTTCTGACCCAATAATTTTAATTTCTAACAAGTTCTCAGGTGATACGGATGCTGCTGATCCACGCACTACACTTTGAGAACCACTCCTTGACGATACTTGCAGCAAATGCAAGAAAAGAACCATTTTAAGTTTTTATTTTTTATTTATTTATTTATTTTTTTAATTTTTTTTTTTGTGGTATGCGGGCCTCTCACTCCTGTGGCCTCTCCCGTTGCGGAGCACAGGCTCCGGACGCGCAGGCTCAGCGGCCATGGCCCACGGGCCCAGCCGCCCCGCGGCATGTGGGATCCTCCCAGACCGGGGCGCGAACCCGGTTCCCCTGCATCGGCAGGCGGACGCGCAACCACTGCGCCACCAGAGAAGCCCCATTTTAAGTTTTTAAAAGATATTTTTGTGAGAAAAAAATATTGAGTGCACATGGATATCAGTAAAGTTAGGATTGTGCTACAGGGTGATGCTTATCCATTTTCATTTGTTTTTGAGTCTAGCGACTGGGAAGTCTAGTTTTATCCTGCCCCCTGAGATGTAATGTTCTCACTTTTTGAGTGGATATAAAACAATGTCCCTAATTTGGAGCTTAATATTTCCTGTGTTGAAAGAATTGAATGACATCTCTTTGAAGATTGCAAAAGTTTCATCATCTTGCTATTTTCTCTATGTAAGATTGGGAACCATGTTTATCTTTGTATCCATCATTTTGCTACATAATAGAAACCTAAACACTTGTTGAGTTAAATTGTTTTAACCAATTAATCTTTTTTAACCCTTCACTAGCATATCACTGGAATTTTGATCCTCAGCTTCCAACTTCTAATTACCCTGTAAGTGTGCAATTCAGTGGTATTAATTACATGCACAGTATTGTACAACCATCACCACTGTTTCCAAAACTTCCTTATCCCAAACAGAAGCTCTGTAACCATTAGCAGTGGTTCCCCACCTGCCCCCTTCCCCAGCCCCTGGTAACTTCTGACCTCCTTTCTGTTTCTATGACTTTGCCTACTCCAGATATTTCGTGTAAGTGGGATCATACAATATTTTTCCATTTTGTGAATGGATTATTTTGCTTAGCATAATGTTTTCAAGGTTCATCCATGTTGTAGCATGTTTCAGGACTTCATTCCATTTTATGGCTGAATAGATGTCCATTGTATGGATAGACCAGTTCTGCGTCTTCATCTTTTAATGGTCACTTGGATTTTTTCTACCTTTTGGCTATTGTGACTGGTGCTGCTGTGAACATGGGTATACAACTATCTGAAGTCCTGTTTTCAGTTCTTTTAGGTATATTGGCTTAAAAACAACAACAAAAAATTATTCAGAGGAAGTTGTAAAGATAGTGCAGAGAGGTCCTTTGTACCCTTCACTCGATTTGCGCATTGGCTTTTAAAACCAAAAGAATGTCTGTGTACAAGGGAATGATGTGGTAGACCAGAGGGACCAATTCCCGGTAAAGCTGTTACTATTTAAATCTTATCTCACTAACCGTAAAGACAAATTCCAAAAGAACTGTGTTGTTGGACCTGGTCTCAAGGGAGTCAGTGGAATAGGAACCACATCAGAGTTATAAGACCAAGTGTCAGCCGTGTCGGATGTATCATGTGCATAAGTTCCAGTAGAGCAATTAGCACCAAATAGGGCCCTCCTGTCCTTATAACAGGTGGTCTTGTATCTGAAACCCAATAAGGATGTTTTAGGGTTTTAGAACCAAAAAGTCTAAAGCATATTTGGCATCGCTGGGACAAATAAAAGCATTATTTAATATGAATAATAAAAGTTGATAAATATTATTTACACATTCACACAGACACGAAAAATCTGGGCCAAGTTTTCAGAAACTTCAGGCTGTAGAAATAATGTTCTCAACGCAAGAAGCTTTATCTACAAGGAAGAAACTGGGTGTCACAGATAACACCTTTTCTTAACTTTTCTATATTCCCATACATAACAGCCTCATTATTTAATATGTAATGAGTACCAACCCTGCAGTAAAAATCTTCTTCGTCTTTAATATTTCTAAATTTAGTGCCCTGTTTAATTTCATATCTTAATTTGAACTTTGGACATTTTCCTTGAAATGTGAAAGAAAACTCTGGTTTCATAATGCCTTTTTTTTTTTTTTTAATGCTTAAATGTCACTTGAAAGCACAGAAAGTAAAAAGGTTAAATACGATGTAAACTAATTTTACTTGATCAAGATTTTCGTATTCATTTAAGAATTTTGAAGAATTAGATAAGGGCTTCCCTGGTGGCGCAGTGGTTGAGAGTCTGCCTGCCGATGCAGGGGACATGGGTTCCTGCCCCGGTCTGGGAAGATCCCACATGCAGTGGAGTGGTTGGGCCCGTGAGCCATGGTCGCTGAGCCTGCGCGTCCGGAGCCTGTGCTCCGCAACGGGAGAGGCCACAACAGTGAGAGGCCTGCATACCGCAAAAAAAAAAAAAAAAAAAAAACCAAAAGACAGAAACTACCTAAATGATCATCAGAGGATGAATGGATACATTGTGGTATGTCCATACAATAGAATATTATTTAGCCAGGAAAAGGAAAGTCAGGAATGCTGATATATGCTATGGTGATGATGAATCCTGAAACATGCCAAATATAAAGAAGTCAGACACAAAAGAGCACATATTGTGTGATTCCATTTCTATGAAACATCCAGAATAGGCAAATCCAAGAGAAAAAAGCAGATTGGTGCTTGCCAGGGACTTGGGGGAGGAGGGAGTGAAAGTTACTGTTGAATGGATAAGGCATTTTATTTTGCGGTGATAAAAATGTTATGGAGGGACTTCCCTGGTGGTGCAGTGGTTAAGAATCCACCTGCCAATGCAGGGGTTTGAGCCCTGGTCTGGGAAGATCCCACATGCTGCGGAGAAACTAAGCCCGTGTGCCACAACTACTGAGCCTGCGCTCTAGAGCCCGGGAGCCACAGCTACTGAGCCCACATGCCACAACTACTGAAGCCCGCGTGCCTACAGCCCATGCTCCCCAACAAGAGAAGCCACCACAATGAAGAGTAGCCCCCGCTCACTGCAACTAGAGAAAGCCCACGTGCAGCAATGAAGACACAAGGCAGCCAAATTAAAAAAAAAAAAAAAAGTTATGGAACTAGATCCATGTGATGGTTGTACAACATTGTGAATATACTATTTTCCACTGAATTTTTTACTTTAAAATGGTTGATTTTATGTGAATTTCACTTTTTTTTTAACAAAGTAAGATCATGACTCATGTAAATATAAAATATGCTTATCAAAGATTTTATTCAATGGAATATTACTCAGCCATAAAAAGGAATGAAACTGAGTTATCTGTAGTGAGGTGGATGGACCTAGAGACTGTCATACAGAGTGAAGTAAGAAAGAGAAAAACAAATACCGTATGCTAACACATATATATGGAATCTAAAAGCAGAAACTGACACACCATTGTAAAGCAATTATACTGTAATAAAGATGTTTAAAAAAAAGATTTTATTCAACTTACAATTAATAAGGGAACCAGTAAGATGTTAAAACCAGTTCAAAGGGATATTTATATAAGAATAAGACTGCTAGATACAAAATGGGTTAATGTCCAACAAGGCCATGCATTGTAATGTTTTGACGTTTCTTATTTTGCCAGACACTTTGTTTGCATCACTGATGGACAGAAATCTGTAAATTAATCTCTGCTCCTACAGAATTTTAAAATAGCCCAAAGTCAAGATCAGCACTGCACTGAAAGAAAACTCAGCAATCTCTTTTACCTATTTCCAAGTTTTAAATACTTTTTCTATACTTAAAAGTGGTTTAGAGACTGTCATACAGAGTGAAGTAAGTCAGAAAGAGAAAAACAAATATCGTAAGACTGCTAGATACAAAATGGGTTAATGTCCAACAAGGCCATGCATTGTAATGTTTTGACGTTTCTTATTTTGCCAGACACTTTGTTTGCATCACTGATGGACAGAAATCTGTAAATTAATCTCTGCTCCTACAGAATTTTAAAATAGCCCAAAGTCAAGATCAGCACTGCACTGAAAGAAAACCCAGCAATCTCTTTTACCTATTTCCAAGTTTTAAATACTTTTTCTATACTTAGAAGTGGTTTAAGTGGTACATTTTATGTTATTATATTTTACTATAATAAAAATCAAATGAGAAATAATACATACATACATTTTCTGATATCATATATATTTGCCTACCAGGAGAGGAAGAGTTGATCATGTGGATGACAGTTAAATTCTCATTAGTGATAAGTAAGTGATCATTCTGGTGTTATACACCAGAATGCAATGGATAGATGGTGTATATTTTTCTCTGAAAGATGGATCTGCTGTTTGAGCTGGAAACACTAGGTTTCTGTGTCTACAAGTTCAGAGGTCAGACCTGGCCTGTAGAAAATTCACCAAGGTAATAAATTTGATCCAGTGAAGTCTTTCTTGATAGACAGTTTTCGTATTCTCCCTGGTCAAAGAGAGAAGAGTGTCCTTTTCTTATCTTGAACTTTAACAACTTCATTTTGGGCCTGAAGCTTTTTTTTTTTTTTAAATCTTGAAATCGAATGTTCAACCATTTATATACTTCTCTGGCTTTTGAGATATCCCATATTGTTGAAATAAGTTAGCTAAACTCCAATTATTATGGAATGTTTGCTGAGATAGGCAAATTACTCACTACTTGAAGTCATTCAAAGTAAACTCAATTGTCAGGTAAAAGTTGGATGGGATACAAGTGCCTATAGAACACTTATGCCTTTGCAAGGAATTTATGCTCCTTCCCATGAGATACCTATCACTCATTTCCTTTCTGGTTTTTCAATTCCCATGCTCTTTGTGAATGTTTATGGCAGCGTTTTATGTTCAGGAAAACATTGGCTGATATTACATTCAAGTGCTCTTTCTGTCAAAAGCATTTTCAAACTCTTTACTGGTCACAGGAGTTACACTACAGCTTGGTAGAGCCTCATTAGATGCTATGTCTTTTGAGAAGGTATCATCCTGACCTGTGTATGTTTATGAATTACCGGCTTCTCCTATAAATGGTAAACTGACTGTCAAAACAGTCTCCTTAGAATCCTGGGGTTTGGATCAAAATCATCCAGTTCTGCTACTGAAAATGAATTAAACTAGGAGAATTGCTGAGAGCTGTTTTCATTTTCTTCTTTTAGATGCATCTGGAAGCACTGAGTCTCAAGGTGGTTTTCAAAATTTATGTCCTATAGATTTTTTAAAAATATTTATTTATTTATTTTTGGCTGCATCAGGTCTTAGTTGAGGCATGTGGGATCTTTCGTTGCCGCGCATGGGCTTCTCTCTAGTTGTGGCGCATGGGCTCCAGAGCGCATGGGCTCTGTAGTTGCAGCGCCCTGGCTTCTCTCTAGTTGTAGTGCAAGGGCTTAGTTGCCCCATGGCATGTGGATCTTAGTTCCCCCACCAGGTATCGAACCGCGTTCCCTACATTGGAAGGCGGATTCGTAACCACTGGACTACCAGGGAAGTCCCTGTCCTATAGCTCGGGTACAATAAGTTTTGATATATGTATACATTGTGAAATGATGACTGCAATCGAGCTAATTAACACATCCATCACCTCACATAGTTATCGTGTGTGTGTGTGTGTGTGTGTGTGTGTGTGTGTGTGTGTGTATGGTGAGAACATTTAATAACTATCCTCAGGAAATTTCAGCTATATAACACATTATTATATATTATTAACTGCAGTCACCATGCTGTACCTTAGCTCCCCAGGACTTATTCATCTTATAACTGAAAATTTTTGTACCCTTTGACCAACATCTCTCCATCTCCCCCACCCCACTCTCAGTTTTTATTATTTTTAACAGCTTTATTGACACACAATAAACTTCACTTTTTGTTGTCGTTTTTTTTTTTTTTGGCCACATGGCATGCGGGATGTTAATTCCCCGACCAGGGATTGAACCCGTGTCCCCTGCAGTGGGAGCGTGGAGTCCTAACCACTGGACTGCCAGGGAATCCCTTAAACCTCACATATTTGTTTGTTTGTTTTTTTTGGTGGTGCGCAGGCCTCTCACTGCTGTGGCCTCTCCCGTTGCGGAGCACAGGCTCCGGACGCTCAGGCCCAGCGGCCATGGCTCACGGGCCCAGCCGCTCCGCGGCATGTGGGATCTTCCCGGACCGGGGCACGAACCCGTGTCCCCTGCATCGGCAGACGGACTCCCAACCACTACGCCACCAGGGAAGCCCAAACCTCACATATTTGAAGGGTACATTTCGATCAGGTTTTTTAAAAATTAATTAATTTATTTGGTTGTGTGGGGTCTTAGTTGTGGCAGGCGGGCTCCTTAGTTGCGGCTCGCCAGCTCCTTAGTTGCAGCATGTGAACTCTTAGCTGCAGCACGCATGTGGGATCTAGTTCCCGGACCAGGGATTGAACCTGGGCCCCCTGCATTGGGAGCATGGAGTCTTAACCATGTGCCACCAGGGAAGTCCTTTGATCAGTTTTTTTGTTTTGTTTTTTAATAAATTTATTTATTTATTTATGGCTGTGTTGGGTCTTCATTGCTGCACGTGGGCTTTCTCTAGTTGCGGCGAGCAGGGGCTACTCTTTTGTGGTGCGTGGGCTTCTCATTGTGGTGGCTTCTCTTTGCGGAGCATGGGCTCTAGGTGTGCTGGCTTCAGTAGTTGTGGCGCACGGGCTTAGTTGCTCCGTGGCATGTGGGATCTTCCCAGACCAGGGCTCGAACACACGTCCCCTGCATTGGCAGGCAGATTCTTAACCACTGTGCCACCAGGGAAGTCCCCTTGATCAGTTTTTAGCTCTGTATTCATCCTGCAACTCTCACCAATAGCAAATAGTGAACATATGTGTCACCAACCCCCAAAACTTTCCTGCTGTCCCTCTGTAATCCTTTCTTCCTGTCTCCCCCCACTGTCTCCCGTCATCATTCTTTTTAATAAGCTGTAGATTTTTATTGTCTTGGATATCATCATTTATTAACCAGTCTCCATTTTGTTTGGATCGTTTTTTCCTAGTTTTTGTTCTTTTTTTTTTGGATGTGGACCATTTTGTAAAGTCTCTATTGAATTTGCTACAATATTGCTTCCGTTTTATGTTTTGGTTTTTTGGCCTCAAGGCATGTGGGATCTTAGCTCCCCGACCAGGGATCAAACCCGCATCCCCCCGCATTGGAAGGTGAAGTCTTAACCACTGGACCGCCAGGGAAGTCCCCTAGTTTTTGTTCTTGATTTTTATTTTTTCCCCTTTACAAACACTGCTGTTGTAAATATCCTTGAACACGTTCTGGATGGGCTGTTCCCGTGAGGCTCTAAGGCCTCACTGACACTTTGCTTCTTGTATTCTTTAGAGTCGCAGTTTGGGTTAGTATTCAGATGGCCTATCAGATACCACTCATGCACCACGTGAGAATTTCTTGGCTTCATCTGTCACTTTTCCAGCCACAAACTCACTGATCATTTCTGTGTAGAGGCAAAATGATTTCGAGCTGATGTGGCCACACCAGGTCCTGCCCTGGGTCTGCTTCACCCCTTCCCTCCTCCTGCCCTTGGGCTTCCCTGTTGACACAGCAGGACCCCAGCTTGGCACCCAGGTGAGCCTGTGCTGCCAAAAGGCAGGAAGGTGCTGGTTATGTGGCTTCTTGGAGGACAGTCCCCCGGGATTGAGCAGCCACCCACGCTGAGCAGCAGCAGGGTTACTGACGCATCGTCCGCCGGTAGTGCCTCCCTCCCCTGGTACCTCACTCCTGCTCCCGGAAATCACACTCCCTAGCACTTGAGTAGCCCATAAGCTCTTGCCTCAGGCTGTGTGTTCTGGGGAATCCAGGCGAAGACAGTGGGCATTTTCCACATGATTACACAGAGTTTAAGCCATCCGTAAATCTTCCTAGGGATCAATGTTGTAATCCACTTACGGGCCCTGGAGGACTTGTCTGAAAATACAGGGGACGCCTTACAAGGACTCTGTACTTCTCTGGACTCACTAGCAAATGTTGTTCTCGACAACAGGCAAGCCCTTGACGACCTCCTGGCTGAGCAAGGGGGAGTCTGCGCAGTTATGAATGAAACCTGCTGCAAGTATGTCAGTAACTCTGGTCAGATTGAGGTCAACATAAGAGAGATACATGAGCAAGCTCAATGGTAACATAGATAAACACACAAAGTCCAGATCCAAGCTCCATCTGGAATATGGTCAAACAGAGCCTCCCCAGCTTAACCTGGTTTCCTCCATTTCCTGGCCCACTACGCTATCATCCTCTGCTCATCTTCGGGCCTTGCCTCCTTAACTGCCTTGTCAACTTCGTTAGCAAATGGCTTGAAGCCATCAAACTTCAGATGATACAAACACAAGGGTACAAGCAACTGGGACTACAGCCTGGTGACCATCAGACATATTTTAGGCAACACAGGGAACAGTTCTGCTCCTCTAATCCAGGGGAAAACTCTGCCCATGTTCAGCAGGAAGCAGCTTCCGAAGGCAGAGCATTGCCCTTCGGCGCCCCTCAAGAATGAGAAGCAGGAACAGAAAAGGGGGGGGTTTTGTTGCCAGAGCTGTGCCAGTTCTTTGCTCAAAACCCACCAACCCCCGCTTGAACAGGAATTAACGTGTATCTTTAAGTCACAGGGTCTGGAGACAAAAGAAGGAAGCTATAGGAAGAGAGAAACACCAGATAGAACCAGCTGGAACAAAGGTGGCAACGAATCTGACCTCCAACAGACCCTCAGTCTCATTCTGCTGAGTTGACTGCATTGGCTACTAGATGACACACCTACTGGTGGCCCTGACTGGAAGATGCGGACCAAGAAAGGATAAAAAGGGTGCGGCTCCCCTTTGCAGGAAAGTCCTGCCCCTTCCCTAGACGAATGCATGTGCCTCCCCATCATTAGCCTCACTCCTCCTGCCTTTGTCTTTACTCTTTAAAATCGAATCCCTCTCACCACATGGGGGCGAGCAGGGGCTACTCTTCGTTGTGGTGTGCGGGCTTCTCATTGCGGTGGCTTCTCTTGTTGTGGAGCACGGGCTCTAGGCGTGCGGGCTTCAGTAGTTGTAGCACACAGGCTCAGTAGCTGTGGCTTGCGGGCTCTAGAACGCAGGCTCAGTAGTTGTAGCACACGGGCTCAGTTCCTCCACGGCATGTGGGATCTTCCCAGGCCAGGGATCGAACCCGTGTCCCCTGCATTGGCAGGCGGATTCTTAACCCGTGTCTCCTGCATTGGCAGGCGGATTCTTAACCACTGCGCCACCAGGGAAGCCCCTATTTTTTAAATTATTATTATTATTTTTGGGCCGCGCTGTGCGGCTTGTGGGATGTTACTTCCCAACCAGGGCTTGAACCCTGTCCTCGGCAGTGAAAACGCGGAGTCCTAACCCCTGGACTGCCAGGGAATTCCCAACATGTTTATTAATTGTACATAGCACAATTTGTCCAAACATTTCCAGTCAACGTGCTTATCATAACCGATGACCAGAGAGCTGAATCAGAAAACTTTGATAAACCATCAACCCGTCCACAAACGTGCCTCTCCCCTTTTCTGGGCCCCAGAACCATGGGGATTTCTATAAATGAATGATATCTGGCATCTGGTTCTTACTTCAGGGCCATCTCACCTAAAATTGCCCACTCTTTCCCCTTAAATAAGACGTTTGGATGGACTATCAGATCAGCTTATGCTCATACATAACTGGTTTCATGCATTTGGTATTTTTTAATTCTGGGGGATGCTGTAAGTCAGCTATGGCCATCACCGGCCTGAACGCAAGTCAAGCAACTTGTAGCTGAGCTTAAATTGAATATTATTTACCAACATAATCAACTATAATCTTGGGAACATTCCATTGGACCCCGAGGTCACACCCAGGACGTCCTCACACGCCGCCATCTGACTACTGGATGCCATGGTCACACTCAGAAAGCCCTCACGTCCCTTGTGAGGGTCTGGTTCCTCCAGACTGTCTGGCGTGAGGCTCTGGAGACCCCCCGCCCCCCACCAGCTGGGGGCAGTGCTGTTCCCACAGCGGGTGCCCTCGGGAGTTGGGGGGTTGCTGCCGGCGCTGGGGTTGGGGCAGGTCAGCTGCGGGAGGCAGCCCCGCCCACACCCTCACAGGAGTGGGTGTTTCACATCCAATCACGGCCCAGAGCGTTTGCGGAAGCGCCAGAGCCTCCGGCGGTGAGAGACAGAGCGAGGAGGCTGGAGCCGCCGCTGGACCGCGCGCTGCGTACCGCCTGCACGGCTGAACTCAAGAGTCTCGAGGTGGGGCGGGGGTCGAGGCTGGTCCGCGCTCCCCTCAGGCCTCGGCTCCTCCTTCTTTCCTGGGACGCGGGGGCTGGAGGGGCAGCAGGAGGGGCTGGAGGGCTGGGGCCCCCAGGGGGGAGGCGTCCACTCGCCGGCTCCGTTGTTGCCAGCGCCGGGGTGGCGGGGGAGGTGGGCGCCCTGCTGGGTCAGAGGCGCTAAGCCCGCAGGAGCCCCGGGGCTGCGGCTCAGTGGGGCTGTGACAAGTCCACCGTCTCCTGTGCCGCCAGCCGAGTCGGTAGGTCAGGCCGGGGTCGGGGAAGAACTTGTTGGCTGAGGTCTCCTGTCCTGTCCTTATGCTGCGGGGACAGGGCCATCGGGCAGGTCGGTGTGGGTGAGGCTTTGGGGAGCAGTGAGCGTTCAGGGGGTCCAGTGAACATTGGGGGAGCCCGCTGAGCGTTTGGGGAGACTGGCGAGCAGTTGGGGTCCCCGGTGAGCGTTCAGGAGGCCCCGTGAGCATTTGGGGAGCATGGCAAGCGTTTGAGGAGCCCGCTGAGCGTTCGCGGGGAGGCCGGGTGGGGAGGAGGACGGGAACGTCGGGTGGGTTTGCCGGCTGTGTGCACGTCCATGCGTTCCTTCACCTAAGAAGATCCAGGCGGGTCATTGGGACTGGAACCTTAACTCATCTTGCAGCTGCTGCATTTTGTGAAATCCTCCCCTAGTGCTCATCTGGGTCCCATGTTGACTGAGAAGGCAAAGAATGGAGTGGATACAGCTGAGGAAGCGCTGCGTGGGGAGGGCATCGGGGCACAGGTGCGCCCAGCTTACTCCCAGGGGTACCGGCCCAGGGCTGGAGGTTGAGCTGCATCTGGGGAGAGGGGATCGCCTGGGCGGTTCTGGGTTTACACTAGTGCTGAGCACACCTGAATCCATACTTGGAAACCGGAGAGCTGGGGTCTGCAGTCAAGGGAGTGGACGGGTGACCCACACCTGTGTACCTGGGAGGTGGTGAGTGCCTGGCAAGTGCAGGATTGGTGTCCCGGGGGATGGGATGATTTTCCTCCCACCATGGACAAACCCATGACCTCAGGAGGGAGCAAATGGGAGGATGAGGGACTTGTTACAAAGTGACCCAGATTCTGAGGAAACAGAGGTCTGGGGGATGTGGGACAGGATGGGACAGGAGACTCAGTGGTCAGGTGACCTGAGTTATGGGCAGAGGCCTGGGGACATGGGGACAGGAGTGGACCGGACACACTTAGTGTCATGTGACTTGTGTTTGGGGAGCGGTCTCCTCTGTGATGGGGATGCAGACACACCCCCACATGTGTCCCCACAATGGTGACAGACACACACACAGGTGCCCCCGTGATGGTGACACAGGCATACCAACAGGTGCCCTACATGATGGGGGACATACATCCACAGGTGCCTCTACACCACCCACGCCTGGACCCTGCAGTAAGTGTCTTGCTGTATGTCACCCTTGCAGTCCCTTGAGGCCTATGAAATAAAATCAAATCCGGGCTAGAAAGGAGACTTTTATTGCAAAAGGATTATTGTGAGGAGGAGGGGGGACCATTACAAGGGGGTGAGAGTGGGGGAGGGACTATTCCAATAGAGG
>NC_041227.1:122034951-122044122 GCF_002837175.3 Physeter macrocephalus
ATAGGTACTATGATAATGTGGGGAGCTGTTACAATAGAGGAGGGACTGTGACAATAGAGGGAGGACTTATAATAAAGGGAACTATTAAATCGAGGGGGACCATTCTGCAGAGGGGGACTGTTACAGTAGAGGCAACACTGTTTCTGTAGAGAGTGGACTTTTACCAGAGGGGGGACTATTACAATAGTGGAGAACTATTCCTGTTGAGAGGGGACTATTATAGTATAGGTGAGACTGTTACAATAGATGGAGGTCTACTGCTGTAGAGGGGGGACTATTACAAAAGAAGCAGGACTTTTACAATAGAGGACTGTTACTGCAGAGGGGGAACTATGACAATACAGAGGGGACTATTACCGTAGAGTGAGGACTGTGACACTAGTGTGGAGCTATTAGTGTAGAGGGGGGACTATGGCAATAGAGGGGGACTATTACAGTAGAGGAGGACTATTACTCTAGAGGGGGGACTGTTAGTCTAGAGGGGGGACTGTTACTGTAGAGGGGGGACTATGGCAATAGAGGAGGATTATTACTCTCTGGGGAGGGGTTGTTACCATAGAGGTGGGATATAACAATAGAGGAGGATTATTACTCTAGAGGGGGAGTATAAAAATAGAGAAGGACTGTTGCTGTCGAGCAGGGCCTATGACAATAGGGATAACTCCCAACAAGGTTTGCAAGCATCTGGATAGTTGGGACAAAGGAGGTTTCTCCATGGAGGGGTGCAAACACAAGTATAAAGGCCCGGGTGTGAGGTTGGCTTGAAAGGTAGCCTGATGGCACGTGGATCAGAGACCCCGACTCAGGAGGTGCTTTGAGAAGGGCTTCTGCCAGGCAGAGGACAGTGATTGGCTGCAGGCTGGGACGGGGAGGATGGGGTCGTGTGTGTAACCAGCCCTTGTTCTGAGCGACCCTCGGAAGGAGTGGGTCAGTTCCTGGCTGATGAGCCCAGGGAGGGACTGGGTCTGTGTGGCTGGTCAGGAAAGGGGGGATCCTGAGTCTCAGCTGAGTCTTTGTGGGGAAGGGTCTTTGCGGGAAGCTGTTTCCCGGACACAGAGGGTGAGGGGATTTCTGGACCTTCAGGTCAGCTTCAACATTGTCGAAAGGCAATGGGCTGTGACAGGAGGGGGGGGTCACTCAGATCCTAGGCTGTGACAGGAGGTGGGGGTCACTCAGACCCTGACCTGTGCCAGGAGGGAGAGGACATTCCACAAACATAGGAGAGAAGACCCTGTTTATTCTGGAACCAGCAGGAAACCACGGTGGGGCGCGCCTCACAGGTGGCATCGGGCAGACCCGCTGAGAGGCTGCAGAGAAGGAAGAATCTTATCCTCTATGCAGCTGAGCGGAGACCACCTGCTCCATCCATGTTCCCGGATAAAACAATCCCTGATTTCTTCATGATGGAGGCGAGTTTGTGTTTGGAGCCAGGCCCCGCTGGAATCAGGTTCTCCTCCCTGGAGCTGGGAGTCAGGGTTTTTTCCTCCATTACATTTCTGAGACACGCCCAGTTCTGCAGGAAACATTCTGAGATGTGAGTGTGTCAGAGGCATGTCTGTCTTTAAAAGATGTGCACACACTTCAAAGAGACAGAGAAGGAATTCCCACGTTTTCTAAAATCAATGTCCTAAGGAAAGGAAAGGGGCAAGTCGTCCTTTATTCTCGGAGAATTAAGCCCGGAGGTTTGAAGTTAGACTTGCTCTCATGCTGCCCAGCGTGAGTCCCAGGTGGGCTGTGTAGAAACCGAGTTCTCCGGCCTACTTTGCAAATCCGTCTGCATTGTGGATGGATGTTTTCTGTTCTGTCTCAAGGTAGATGAGGCCCCAGGAATTATTTCACTCAGTCGAGGATTAAAACTGCAAAGCAACGTGCTAGTGATAGAACAGTCACCCCCGCCCCCCCCCTTCTGGAACAACTGCCGCTAATATTAGTCACAGGCAGATCAGTCAGGTGTGTGCACTTGAGGATGCCGAGCAGGTGGGCAGGCCTAAGGGAGGTACAAGACAGATACAGGGAAGGGGTGACCTTTCCACTTTCAAGTTCACATTTTAGCTGGATTCTCCTGGAGGAACACTGGACCCTGTAGACAGAAATGTCTGTGTGCCTCTAAGGTGCAGGGGCAGTCTTAAAACGTAGGGGCTCTAGTGACTGTACGTGGGGGTGACGTTTGTTCATTCACTCAACAAACCTGTGTTTGGGGTCAAGGAGTGTGCGGAGGGCCTGCAATGCGGGTGTCAGGCAGGTGTCTGGAATTTCTCTGGGGAGAGGGGCTTGGGTCCCTGTGGACACCTGCTGGGTCCCCACCCATTCCTTCCTTCCTTGCTTTACTCAGGCATGAGTGAGGCTGAGGTCTGTTGGGGTGACCCTTGCTCCTGTGGTGACGGTGCCCGGATGCAGACATCCTGGAGCAACGGCATCCTTGTCTTGTTCTCTCGTGAGGGTGCCCAGCTTCACCATGCTCGTAACTGTGGGCCTGCCGGTCGGACACACTGCGGTGTTCCTCTTCCTCCGTCTCACAGGAGCTCTGCCCACTGCCCTCGCTGACATCTGAGTGTGCAAAGTGGCCGTGTTTATCCAATTTGGCAAGTTGTGAAATTGAGGTAAAAGTCTGCAAAATCCAAAGCCCTGGACACCTGGGTCTTGGGTGTGAGTCCAGCCGAGGTTTCAGGGTCCGGGTTCTGCCAGGGGCTGGTGACGGGGTCGGGGGCAGGAGCGTGCTGGCCAATGTTCAGGACCCCGCTCGCCAAGGAAAGAAGAGGCAGCATGCGTGCACAGTTTATGAAATAAGATGATGTGAAGGAGAGTGGTACACAGATAACAGAGATGATAATATGCTGGTATCACGTAATAACAGGTAACACACAATCCTCTATTATCAATGGTCTTCCCCAAAAAGGTGCATGTATGGGCACATATGTTTATTAGCTAACCTGATATACAGGATGTGTAGCACACAGTTCACAAAAAATACTAATGGACAGGACTCTGGTATAGATTCCAGAGAGCCCAGGGCCTCATGGGATGCTTTTGTGGATGTTTGCCCGGCTCCTGTTTCCCCATCACCCACGGTCCCCTAGTCGATACACGAGAGCGGTTCTGACATTGCCTGGTATTTTCTTGTAATTAAGGAGTAAGACTATGAACTCCACGTGTGTAGAACCTCACACTCCTTCCTCCTTGACGTCAGCAGCCTCTGCTGAATTGCATCCTGGGTTTTGGATGCGGAGGAGTGTTCTCTCGGTCTTTACAGTGCAGCACCGCAGACACATACCTGTGCACCTGGTCTGCACGAGTCACACTTTCCCCATCACTTTCTAAGTCTAGACCATCAACAAAACAATCAACCAAGGCTGGGTTGTGGCATTTGCCGTTTCTGTGCCGTTTCAAGTATTTCCACAGCGGCCAGTTTCAGGTTTCCAACGTGATGATCCTGAACTTGGGGTCAGGAAGGACCCCAGAGAGCGTTTCCACCACACACACTGTGGGTGGGAGGGGGTAAGAGGAAGCAGGGACGGTGGTACATGCAGTACGGTAACCAGTGAGGACTACAGTAGTAGTGGTGAGTTCTGAGAATCTGCTGCCTTTACTGTGAATATAGTTTATGCAGGGTACGGTCGTAAGTTAACTTCTAACAGTAGCTGTGGTTACCAGTGGCTCACGCCATTCCTGAAGATGCCAGTATGGCTTTCACGATGGATGGCGGCCATCTCCGGTGCCCTCTCCCCTTCCAGGTCCAGTATCTGGAACCCAGAAGTTAAACTGAGAAAAGACAGACTAACAAGAGAAAAAAATTTTTGAATGACGTATGTAGGTGTGGGAGTTTATAAAGCAGTGTTACTCAAGGAGGCAGTGAGAACTGGGGAGTTAAATACTATCATGGGCTGGACAGAAGGAAGGGGTTCGGGGGGAGTATTTAATGGGAAGGCGGCCAGGAAAGCACAGTGAACAAGGGTGTTTAGTGGGGTTTGTGAAGCAGATTCAAGTCGGTGACTTTTTTATTGATGAGAGTTGTTAAGCGGCCTCCTCATCTAGGTATGGGAGAAGGAGAGGCCCTACAAATGGGCATTTTCTTTTTCTTTTCTTTATTTATCTTTGGCTGCGTTGGGTCTTTGTTGCTGTGCACGGGCTTTCTCTAGTTGCGGCGAGTGGGGGCTACTCTTTGTTGTGGTGCGCGGACTTCTCACTGCGGTGGCTTCTCTTGTTGTGGAGCACGGGCTCTAGGTGCGCAGGCTTCAGTAGTTGTGGTGCGCGGGCTCAGTAGTTGTGGCTCACAGGCTTAGTTGCTCCGCGGCATGTGGGATCTTCCCGGACCAGGGCTCGAACCCGAGTCCCCTGCATTGGCAGGCAGATTCTTAACCACTGCGCCACCAGGGAAGCCCGAGCATTTTCTTTATCAATGTGAATTTCCTTTACATACAGAATGCTTGTGCCCTGTTCTTAGAGCGTTTCCCGAGTCTCCTGGTTCTCAGTGGCCTTCCCCTCAGAATAATCCTTACACCAAACGGGCACATTTTGGGTTGGTGAGTTCTGGTTCCCTTCATTTGAAACCTAGTGGTTTTCCCTTAAAAGCAAATGGGGAATCCCCATGAGATTCCGGGAGTTACCTGAGCCCCTGCGTCTGGGATCACTGAGACCTGGCCCAACTCAGGATACAGAAGGACACAGATGCCAGTCAATACTCCAGTTGGCTGTGAAGGAGGCCCAGTGGCATGGGTGGTCTAGAGGGGTGCAGACCTGCCCCTGTTCTCTTAATAAGGACAGCAGAGGTGTGTGTCCCTGCATCGGGGCTGGCCACACTCCTACTTAGGGTCCCTAGGATGCAGCCATCCTACACTGCAAGAGTCCTGAGAGTGGGGTTTTGGGGTCTGAGCCCTGGCCCTGATCCACAAGCATTTCAGAAATCTGCATGGGGGATGGGTGGTCCATCGTAGCTGATGGCACAGGGATGGAATCACTCCCTTGTGTGCTGCGTGGCAGAGTCCAGCTCCAGCCACCTGGACACTTGCTGCCTGAATGTCACATGCCCCCCAGGTGGCCTGCGGTCCCACGCTCACACCTGGGGGGACATTTATAAGACTAGGCATGAGCTGAGAGAGCCTTGGGACAGGCTGTGAGAGAAGATGTAGGCAGGGGTGCTAGCTGAGTGTCTCATAGATGGGTAGAGGGTTGGTCTCTGTTGCTGCTGAGGCAGAACAAGAACATTGGGGGGTTGGCTCTTGGTGTACTTGATGTGTAGGACATGAAAAACTTTTCCTCTACCCTCTTATGTTCTGTACCTGGGATCTGCAAATTAAACTGACAAACAGCAGGTTAACAGGAGCAAAAGGTTTATTATGTCTGTTTACAGAGCCCTTCACAAAAAAGAAGCAGAGGGCTTCCCTGGTGGCGCAGTGGTTGAGAGTCCGCCTGCCGATGCAGGGGACACGGGTTCGTGCCCCGGTCCGGGAAGATCCCACATGCCGCGGAGCGGCTGGGCCCGTGAGCCATGGCCGCTGAGCTTGCGCGTCTGGAGACTGTGCTCCGCAATGGGAGAGGCCACAACAGTGAGAGGCCCGCGTACTGCTAAAAAAAAAAAAAAAAAAAAGAAAACAAAAACAAAAACAAAAAAGCAGAGACACAAAAAGACAGACTTAAGGACTTGTGTGCCTGTTAACAAAGGGTGGTAAGTTTCTGGAGAACTGATGAGACAAAGGAAAACAGGTTTCAGTTTCTAGGGACAGGAAGTTGTGGGAAGGTAAATAAACAGGAAAATCATGGAAGACAGAGCTGATTTAGTGAGGTTATGCAGACTGAAGCCAGTACCTTCTCAGATGATAAGATTCTTTTTCCCCTTCCTGGTATAGGAAAGGGAGGGGGACATCCTCACAAAGGGATCAGGCAGATGGAGGAGGGCAGACTTTTTCTTTTTGCTGCTTCTCAATCATCTCAACTCAAAGTAACCCTTATGCCAAAGTGGCATATTTGGGGTGGCAAGTTCTGATCCCCCACAGCTGTAAACAGAGTTTCTAACAGCTGGAAATGGTATACCGGTGGGCAGGCCTCCCCCAGACTAGAGGGAACACTTCCTCACCAGAGGAGAGGGTCCAAAATGCTGGGGTGATGGCCAACACGCTGCATGGTTATTGTGGGCCCCAGTTCTGAGTACCTCATACACTTTAGCTCACGGAATCCACCCTACAACGCTCTGAGATGAGCACTATTACCAATCCTATTTTACAGATGAGAAACCAAGGTATGGATGGTGGGGTAACTGGTCCAAGGGTGGCTTGCTGGTGGTGGAGCCCAGGTGCAAACCCAGCTCTTCGCCACTTCTCTCAGAGGATGGTGTCTGTGTTTCCTGGGGCTGCTGTAACAAACACCACAGACTGGGTGGTTAAGCAACAGACATTTATTGTCTCATGGGTTCCAGAGGCTGGAGCTCCGAGTTCAAGGTGTTGGCAGGGTTGGTTTCTCCTGCGGCCTCCCTCTTTGGTGTGTAGACAGCTGTCTTCTCTTCCTGCTGTGTCCTCTCTCAAAGAGAACTAGAGCCAGATGGTGATGAAGGCAGCAAAACCAGATTTTATTCAGGAGCTACTGCAATGGGGGAAAAGAAGCCTCTGTATAGAACCAGGCTCCATTCTGAATTCAGCGTGGGCAAGGGGTTTACAGCCAACGAGCAAAATGAAGGGGCAGAGATGGACTCTTGCTAAGAGTATACATTGGGGGTCAGCGGGGATTCTGGCTAAACTGATCTACCGGGATCCTTGCAATCAGACATCACCTGGCGGGGGGTGGTGGAGGATGAGGAACCAATCAGATATCCAGGGTGACCAGGTACCTGGGCTGACCAGGTTTCTGGGGTGACCACATATCGAGGGAGGGTCTCGCTGCAGAGGAGGAGAGAACACCTTTTTCTCTGCCCATCTTGGGTTCTCTGGAGGGGGCCCCAAACACAAGACGGGCCAAGGACAGATCAACAAGAGAAAGGCACACACAAGTTCATTAGGATCGTGTCAGTTCACAGACGCATTCGTGATGTCGCACATATGCAGGGGGGCACCCACTGATGGTCACCCCAAGAGTGAATAGGACTCCAGCTTGTCACTCATTTGGGGCCATACAAAGCAAAGGGTTTTGGGTTTCTTTTGAGGGGAGTGAGTTACAGGAAGGCAGCTGGAAAACTGGTGAACATGAGCATGCTTCGTATGAGTGTGCATAGTTCATTTCTACATCTGCTTGTGATGTCCTTCAGGTTGGTTTTGGGTTTGGCTTCTGTGGCTGCAGAGTCCATGACTGTGTGTCCTGGTGCAGTGCTCATGGGTTTGTGTTTAACTGGGAGCAGCAGTGTGGGTGTGTGTGTAGGGACTTTGCTGAGGCCCGATTGTTCCAGAAGTGGTTGCATGCCCACCCATGTACCAGGCTTTCCACTGCTCCACATCCTGCTGATATTTGATACCGTGTTTTTAATGTCTGCCAGTCTGGTAGGTCTACGCATAATTTTTTCTTAGTTTTAATTCCCTGGGTTATTAGTAAAGTGTGCATCTTGTTGCATTCATGGATTATTTACTGTTTTTAAGTTTTAAAAATTGTGGTCAAATGCACATAACATAAAATTTACCATCTTAACCATTTTTTTAAGTTATAGGATTTCAAATGGAAATTCTCTTTTTAAAAAAAATTTTTTATTTATTTATTTTTATTTTTAGCTGTGTTGGGTCTTCGTTTCTGTGCAAGGGCTTTCTCTAGTTGCAGCGAGCGGGGGCCACTCTTCATCGCGGTGCACGGGCCTCTCACTGTCGCGGCCTCTCTTGTTGCGGAGCACAGGCTCCAGACGCGCAGGCTCAGCGGCCATGGCTCACGGGCCTAGTTGCTCCGCGGCATGTGGGATCTTCCCAGACCAGGGCATGAACCCGTGTCCCCTGCATTGGCAGGCGGATTCTTAACCACTGCGCCACCAGGGAAGTCCTGAGGAGTCTAAATTTAAATCTTCATAATCTGTGTATTTGTAGCTTCAGTATCATTCATGACTTGTAGATTTTATGTTAGGGGAGAGTTATTGATTTCATGTATCACGTAAAGGAAATGACGATAAGGCAGTTAAGATTAGAATGGTGGCTGGTAAATGGTTAGCTCTACTTGTGCATCTAGCATACGTGTATGAGTCAGTTTAGTTGTCAATATTAGTAAAATAATATAGAGGACTAGAGAACTTATCCAGAAACTGATTATTAACATGTGATCATGAAGATGTAAAAGTTCTTCCATAATAGGTGATGTTGCATCCTGAGAGCCTAGATGAAATGGATATGCCATAGTGTTATACAGGATTTTGGCCTATGACTTAACTTTTACGACGTTATGTAATTCTTTTTACTGGTATCTCACTTATTGAGAAAGACATAATGGTTGTGGTATTGGCTTGACACCAGCTGACAAGGATTCAATTCCTTCCTTCCTTATTGTATTTTATTTTTAAAAACTTTCTTTCTTCCTTCCTTTCTTTCTTTCCTTCTTACCCACACTGCACGACTTGCAGGATCTTAGTTCCCCAACCAGGGATTGAACCTGGGCCCCATCAGTGAAAGCACTGAGTCCTAACCACTGGACTGCCAGGGAATTCCCTCTCCTTCTCTGATTTACAAAACCAGGGTAATAAATAGACTGCAGAGAGTCTTTTTTTTCTTTTTATTCTTTTGGCTGCACCATGTGGCTTGCGGGATCTCAGCTCCCTGACCAGGGATTGAACCCGGGGCCACGGCAGTGAAAGCTGGGACTCCTAACCACTAGGCCACTGGGGAACTCCCCAAAGAGTCTTCTTTTTAGGAGGTTATTTTCAATAATGCTTGTTATTGGTATAAGGACAAGAATTAAAAGAATTAATAGAAACTATAGAATAGATGCTAGTTCGGGTTTGTGCAGCCACAAAAACGAAACTGAAGCTCAGATTGATGCAGGCCAAGTTTTATTCTTTGGCCAAGGAATGGAGAATTGGGAACTTAGTTCACAGATCATCTTACCCATGTGGTAAGAGGGATTCGATTTTAAAGAGTAAAGACAAAGGCAGGAGGAGTGAGGCTAATGATGGGGAGGCACATGCATTCGTCTAGGGAAGGGGCAGGACTTTCCTGCAAAGGGGAGCCGCACCCTTTTTATCCTTTCTTGGTCCGCATCTTCCAGTCAGGGCCACCAGTA
>NC_041227.1:122046968-122065053 GCF_002837175.3 Physeter macrocephalus
CTGTGCTCCGCAATGGGAGAGGCCACAACAGTGAGAGGCCCGCGTACTGCTAAAAAAAAAAAAAAAAAAAAGAAAACAAAAACAAAAACAAAAAAGCAGAGACACAAAAAGACAGACTTAAGGACTTGTGTGCCTGTTAACAAAGGGTGGTAAGTTTCTGGAGAACTGATGAGACAAAGGAAAACAGGTTTCAGTTTCTAGGGACAGGAAGTTGTGGGAAGGTAAATAAACAGGAAAATCATGGAAGACAGAGCTGATTTAGTGAGGTTATGCAGACTGAAGCCAGTACCTTCTCAGATGATAAGATTCTTTTTCCCCTTCCTGGTATAGGAAAGGGAGGGGGACATCCTCACAAAGGGATCAGGCAGATGGAGGAGGGCAGACTTTTTCTTTTTGCTGCTTCTCAATCATCTCAACTCAAAGTAACCCTTATGCCAAAGTGGCATATTTGGGGTGGCAAGTTCTGATCCCCCACAGCTGTAAACAAAGAGTTTCTAACAGCTGGAAACGGTATACCGGTGGGCGGGCCTCCCCCAGACTAGAGGGAACACTTCCTCACCAGAGGAGAGGGTCCAAAATGCTGGGGTGATGGCCAACACGCTGCATGGTTATTGTGGGCCCCAGTTCTGAGTACCTCATACACTTTAGCTCACGGAATCCACCCTACAACGCTCTGAGATGAGCACTATTACCAATCCTATTTTACAGATGAGAAACCAAGGCGTGGATGGTGGGGTAACTGGTCCAAGGGTGGCTTGCTGGTGGTGGAGCCCAGGTGCAAACCCAGCTCTTCGCCACTTCTCTCAGAGGATGGTGTCTGTGTTTCCTGGGGCTGCTGTAACAAACACCACAGACTGGGTGGTTAAGCAACAGACATTTATTGTCTCATGGGTTCCAGAGGCTGGAGCTCCGAGTTCAAGGTGTTGGCAGGGTTGGTTTCTCCTGCGGCCTCCCTCTTTGGTGTGTAGACAGCTGTCTTCTCTTCCTGCTGTGTCCTCTCTCAAAGAGAACTAGAGCCAGATGGTGATGAAGGCAGCAAAACCAGATTTTATTCAGGAGCTACTGCAATGGGGGAAAAGAAGCCTCTGTATAGAACCAGGCTCCATTCTGAATTCAGCGTGGGCAAGGGGTTTACAGCCAACGAGCAAAATGAAGGGGCAGAGATGGACTCTTGCTAAGAGTATACATTGGGGGTCAGCGGGGATTCTGGCTAAACTGATCTACCGGGATCCTTGCAATCAGACATCACCTGGCGGGGGGTGGTGGAGGATGAGGAACCAATCAGATATCCAGGGTGACCAGGTACCTGGGCTGACCAGGTTTCTGGGGTGACCACATATCGAGGGAGGGTCTCGCTGCAGAGGAGGAGAGAACATCTTTTTCTCTGCCCATCTTGGGTTCTCTGGAGGGGGCCCCAAACACAAGACGGGCCAAGGACAGATCAACAAGAGAAAGGCACACACAAGTTCATTAGGATCGTGTCAGTTCACAGACGCATTCGTGATGTCGCACATATGCAGGGGGGCACCCACTGATGGTCACCCCAAGAGTGAATAGGACTCCAGCTTGTCACTCATTTGGGGCCATACAAAGCAAAGGGTTTTGGGTTTCTTTTGAGGGGAGTGAGTTACAGGAAGGCAGCTGGAAAACTGGTGAACATGAGCATGCTTCGTATGAGTGTGCATAGTTCATTTCTACATCTGCTTGTGATGTCCTTCAGGTTGGTTTTGGGTTTGGCTTCTGTGGCTGCAGAGTCCATGACTGTGTGTCCTGGTGCAGTGCTCATGGGTTTGTGTTTAACTGGGAGCAGCAGTGTGGGTGTGTGTGTAGAGACTTTGCTGAGGCCCGATTGTTCCAGAAGTGGTTGCATGCCCACCCATGTACCAGGCTTTCCACTGCTCCACATCCTGCTGATATTTGATACCGTGTTTTTAATGTCTGCCAGTCTGGTAGGTCTACGCATAATTTTTTCTTAGTTTTAATTCCCTGGGTTATTAGTAAAGTGTGCATCTTGTTGCATTCATGGATTATTTACTGTTTTTAAGTTTTAAAAATTGTGGTCAAATGCACATAACATAAAATTTACCATCTTAACCATTTTTTTAAGTTATAGGATTTCAAATGGAAATTCTCTTTTTAAAAAAAATTTTTTATTTATTTATTTTTATTTTTAGCTGTGTTGGGTCTTCGTTTCTGTGCAAGGGCTTTCTCTAGTTGCAGCGAGCGGGGGCCACTCTTCATCGCGGTGCACGGGCCTCTCACTGTCGCGGCCTCTCTTGTTGCGGAGCACAGGCTCCAGACGCGCAGGCTCAGCGGCCATGGCTCACGGGCCTAGTTGCTCCGCGGCATGTGGGATCTTCCCAGACCAGGGCATGAACCCGTGTCCCCTGCATTGGCAGGCGGATTCTTAACCACTGCGCCACCAGGGAAGTCCTGAGGAGTCTAAATTTAAATCTTCATAATCTGTGTATTTGTAGCTTCAGTATCATTCATGACTTGTAGATTTTATGTTAGGGGAGAGTTATTGATTTCATGTATCACGTAAAGGAAATGACGATAAGGCAGTTAAGATTAGAATGGTGGCTGGTAAATGGTTAGCTCTACTTGTGCATCTAGCATACGTGTATGAGTCAGTTTAGTTGTCAATATTAGTAAAATAATATAGAGGACTAGAGAACTTATCCAGAAACTGATTATTAACATGTGATCATGAAGATGTAAAAGTTCTTCCATAATAGGTGATGTTGCATCCTGAGAGCCTAGATGAAATGGATATGCCATAGTGTTATACAGGATTTTGGCCTATGACTTAACTTTTACGACGTTATGTAATTCTTTTTACTGGTATCTCACTTATTGAGAAAGACATAATGGTTGTGGTATTGGCTTGACACCAGCTGACAAGGATTCAATTCCTTCCTTCCTTATTGTATTTTATTTTTAAAAACTTTCTTTCTTCCTTCCTTTCTTTCTTTCCTTCTTACCCACACTGCACGACTTGCAGGATCTTAGTTCCCCAACCAGGGATTGAACCTGGGCCCCATCAGTGAAAGCACTGAGTCCTAACCACTGGACTGCCAGGGAATTCCCTCTCCTTCTCTGATTTACAAAACCAGGGTAATAAATAGACTGCAGAGAGTCTTTTTTTTCTTTTTATTCTTTTGGCTGCACCATGTGGCTTGCGGGATCTCAGCTCCCTGACCAGGGATTGAACCCGGGGCCACGGCAGTGAAAGCTGGGACTCCTAACCACTAGGCCACTGGGGAACTCCCCAAAGAGTCTTCTTTTTAGGAGGTTATTTTCAATAATGCTTGTTATTGGTATAAGGACAAGAATTAAAAGAATTAATAGAAACTATAGAATAGATGCTAGTTCGGGTTTGTGCAGCCACAAAAACGAAACTGAAGCTCAGATTGATGCAGGCCAAGTTTTATTCTTTGGCCAAGGAATGGAGAATTGGGAACTTAGTTCACAGATCATCTTACCCATGTGGTAAGAGGGATTCGATTTTAAAGAGTAAAGACAAAGGCAGGAGGAGTGAGGCTAATGATGGGGAGGCACATGCATTCGTCTAGGGAAGGGGCAGGACTTTCCTGCAAAGGGGAGCCGCACCCTTTTTATCCTTTCTTGGTCCGCATCTTCCAGTCAGGGCCACCAGTACGTGTGTCATCTAGTAGCCAATGTAGTCAACTCAGCAGAATGTGACTGAGGGTCTGTTGGAGGTCAGATTCGTTGCCACCTTTGTTCCAGCTGGTTCTATCTGGTGTTTCTCTCTTCCTATAGCTTCCTTCTTTTGTCTCCAGACCCTGTGACTTAAAGATACACGTTAATTCCTGTTCAAGCGGGGGTTGGTGGGTTTTGAGCAAAGAACTGGCACAGCTCTGGCAACAAAACCCCCCCCTTTTCTGTTCCTGCTTCTCATTCTTGAGGGGCGCCGAAGGGCAATGCTCTGCCTTCGGAAGCTGCTTCCTGCTGAACATGGGCAGAGTTTTCCCCTGGATTAGAGGAGCAGAACTGTTCCCTGTGTTGCCTAAAATATGTCTGATGGTCACCAGGCTGTAGTCCCAGTTGCTTGTACCCTTGTGTATGTATCATCTGAAGTTTGATGGCTTCAAGCCATATGCTAACGAAGTTGACAAGGCAGTTGAGGAGGCAAGGCCCGAAGATGAGCAGAGGATGATAGCGTAGTGGGCCAGGAAATGGAGGAAACCAGGTTAAGCTGGGGAGGCTCTGTTTGACCATATTCCAGATGGAGCTTGGATCTGGACTTTGTGTGTTTATCTATGTTACCATTGAGCTTGCTCATATATCTCCTTTATGTTGACCTCAATCTGACCAGTTACTGACATACTTGCAGCAGGTTTCATTCATAACTGCACAGACTCCCCCTTGCTCAGCCAGGAGGTCGTCAAGGGCTTGCCTGTTGTCGAGAACAACATTTGCTAGTGAGTCCAGAGAAGTACAGAGTCCTTGTAAGGCGTCCCCTGTATTTTTAGACAAGTCCTCAAGGGCCCGCGTGAGATTCTGTAGCGTGATTTCATGGTATGCGAAACCTCCTCAGGAGGCCGCCAGTCCAGAGCAGTCCCTACTCCTGCCAGAGTGAGTTCTCTTGCCCTTGTATCTTGGGGCTGGGTGATATTATGAATGGTTATACTAGGTTCCTCGAACTTAGCTGGCCTAGCATGCATTGTGCACAAATTGGGCATTATCTAAGCAACGGTAGGCTAGAGCCCACCCTGGAAAAGGGAAGGCATTGGGGTTGTTCTGATGTGGCAGTTGGTTTACTCTTGGGCCACAAAGAAACAGGTACCCAAGGGGCGTGCATGCCTGGTGCACCTCTGAGGAATTGAACCACCTCTGTAAGTGGCTAGGCCAAGAGGGGGTGCCCTTGCAGTGTGGGGAGAGAAGCCCATCTGCATAGCAGGGGTTACTGGGGGATTCTGGACTAGTGGCTTTTCCCCAGACCTCAGGAGGGCCACTTACTAAACCCCAGACAACCGGTGTCTTCCCTCCCCAGTAAGTACATCTCCCATCTGGTCCCTGTGTGTATTCATTGAGTTAGTGCAGAGGGCACCAATGGGTGAGATTTCCATAGGAGTCAGTCCTGGGGCACTTAAATTGTGGGGTAGTAGAAGAAGCAGTGATCAGAGTCCAGAGCAGCCACCGGTGTTATTGCAAGTCCCTCCCTTTGGTAAGGGCTGCTGACAGGGGCAGTGGCAGCGAGACAGAGACTGGTTAGAGTGATGGCACTTTAGAGCGAGGGCTTTGTATTTGTTAGAGATGTTAATGCAAGGGGTGAGGTCCAAGCAGGTAAGCTGCATTAGGGATGGGATATGAACTTCAAGTGGGGAAGGTTTAGCAGACTCGTTAGCCAAGGTGAGAGTGAGGCTGTCATTCTTAGGGGTAACATGTAATACCTTTAATCCATAGGCATCACTTTGTGGATGGGGGTGACAGACCAGCACTGGGATAGACTTTGTCCATGGGCTATACTCCGTGAGAAATTTACTAGTGCACTGAGTTCCCATTCCATGTGGACAGTTGTAAGAGAGCAGAGAAGATGAGAGAACAGACAATGATGGCTACTCATCCTGCTTCCAACGTTAATATCCCTGATATCCAGCATGGACAGAGATGTCTGCCAGAGGGAGGGAGTTTGGCAGAACAGCAGAAGCCAAGTAAGGCAATAGCAATGACAAGGCCAACTACTAAGCCTGCCACCACATTACTTATCTATTGGTAAGTTAGTCCTTTTGAAAAGTAACTTAAGGTCTGTGACAGGTTCACAGGTGCTTTGAGTGGATGGCTCAGTAACTTCTTCCTTAGGTGTAGGTGCTGTTTTCACTCTGGTATGGTGGGCCCATGGAGTTATGCCCTGTAATTGTAAAGCAGAATAAGTAGTCCAGATTACTAGATAAGGTCCTGTCCACTTGGGGTCTAACTGGTCTTGTGGATTTCCAGCCTTCCAGGTTTTCAAATAAACCCATTTTCAGGGGAGAAAGGATGTAAAACCCTGTCCGAAGGGGAAGGCAGTTCCGGATTCCCGTAGGCATGTAAAGCTTTGATTATTTCCCCTGTCTGTAAGGTGTATTTCTGCCGGTCCATATCCCTAAGATTGGTCTTGGAGCCGGGTCCTTCAGGAATGGGCCTCCTGTACATGGGCTCATATGGACTTAACCTGAGCTTTCCTTTAGGGGCTATTCGCAGTCTCAAAAGTGCTATGGGGAGAAGGGAGATCCAGGGTTGATGACTGTCTTGACATGGTTTGGCTAAGTTTCTTTTGAGGGTTTGATTTATTCTGCTTTTCTTGAGGATTGTCATCTCCAAGTGGAATGTAAACCCCATTTAATTCCTAGAGCTCTAGCGACTCCCTTAGTAATTTGGGAAACAAAGGCAGGCCCACTGTCATTCTGGATGGACTTAGGAAGCCCAAACTGAGGGATTATTTCCTTGAACAGGGCCTTAGAGACCTCCCAGACAGTCTCGCAATCTCGGCTCAGGTGGGGAATGCTTCCATCCAGCCGGAGAAGGTGTCAGTCAAAACCAGCAAGTATCTAAAATTGCCTTGTGTCCAGGGCATTACTGTAAAATCAGGTTGCCAGTCTTGACTGGATATGTGCCTCTATGCTGGGTGGGGGTCACTCCCTTGACCTTGGTTGGTGGTTTGTGTTGGGCTTATTCTGGAGGCAGATAGGGCAAGCTTCAACCACCTGTTTAAGGAGACTATGGAAATTGGGGGCAGTCATGGATTTGATGAGCCATTAAAAAAATATATATTTATTTGGCTGTGCTGGGTCTTAGTTGTGGCACGTGGGATCTTCGTTGCAACGTGCAGGATCTTTAGTTGTGGCATGCGAACTCTTAGTTGCAGCATGTGGGATCTAGTTCCCTGACAGGGCTCAAACCCAGGCCCCCTGCACTGGGAGCACAGAGTCTTAGCCAGTGGACCACCAGGGAAGTCCCCGATGAGCCATTGATATAGGGCCTCCTGCCCATAATGTGTCCTCTGGTGAGCTTCCAGGATGGCCTGCAGTGCAGTGGCTGATGAGAGGAACAGCTGCCCATGACTGTTAATCATCCACCTTGGGTATTCTGGGCTTTTCAGTGGTAAGGTTTTTGTCTCAGAGATAAATTGTAGCTCCCAATTTGTATAATAAGTCTTTTCCTATTAGGGGAATTGGGCATTCTGGTGCATATAAGAGTGAGATAACATTCTCCCTTTCAAATCGCACTCAAGGGGCTCTATAAAATTATGTTCCTGTGGCTTCCCTTCCACTCCCATTATCTTACATTTATCCTTGGTCATTCTGCCTTGTCGGGTGTTCAAGACTGAGTAGATGGCCCCTGTGTCGACTAGAAAGTGTGTTTTACCCCCACAGTCAGGGTCAGCCAGGGCTTCTCCAAGGAGCCCCTGGGCCCCTTCAGTCCTCCTCTTCTTTCATGTGTGCGACCAGCAAGGATGGGCCAGGACACAGTGGTCCCTTTAGCTTCCTTCTGAGACGTCTGGGGCATCCCCCTCCCCGTGGCCCTCCTCCCTGCAGTATGCACACGGACTGGCTCTGAGCCCCTCTCTCCACTGTGGGTGTGGTCTTCAAAACCTGGGGTGACTCGATGTCACAGGGTCCCTTTGGGGGAGGCCCCATCATCACTGGGAGGTTGACTGACCCTGAATTGCTGAAGCCAGAATACTGGCAGTTGGTTCCACTGGTCTATCTACCTTGGCATCTGCCTCCAGATCCTGGTTGTTGAACACCCGAAATGCTGACTCCACCCCAGGAAGAAGGCGTAGTGCGCCCTATCTCCAACTTCGGTAATTTTCTCCTAATGTCTGGGGTGCTCTGGGAAGTGAAATGGGACTTAAGAATGGCCTACCGTTCCACTGACTCTAGGTTCACCTTCGTGTACCCACAAAGGCACGCCCTTAGGCATTCCAGGAAAGCCAGGGGTTTTCCTTCAGTCCCTGGATGACTCCCTGAACCCTACTCCAATTTATGGGTTTCTTCCCAGCCCACTGAATGCCCTTCAGAATCAAATCCCTGAAATGTGTGAGGTGCTGCTGACCATTTCCCTCTTAATGGTCCCACGCAGGGTCCATGTAGGGAATGGCCTGGATTCAAGGCTGGTATAGAGCTTGTCCTGCATTATTTTGCTTGGTCTTATCAGCTTCCTCAGGTGCATTAGTTATAATCAGTGTCTTTTCTTCTACAGAGAATACGATGTTCAGGAGGGTTTGGACATCCACCCAAGTGGGGAAAGGAGTGTGGAATATTCCCCAGACTAAATTAAGGACCCCCTTGGTATATTCTTTCAAACCCTTGGATCGATCCTTCCAGTTACATAGATCTGAGGAAGATAAGGGTACATACACAGTGGTCAGTCTGCCCTCTCCATTAGGGTCCTCCGAAAGGGGGAAGAGCCTATTGCTTCCAGAGGGCTGGTACTGAATGCCGCTACGGGTGTGAACTGGACTAGTCCCCAAGGGAGGCACGCCAAGAGATGGAGGTGGTAGAGTCGGGGAGGTGGCAAGGGAACCAGGTAGGGTGGTTGTGAATAAGAGGGAGTAGAAGGTGTCAGGGAACCAGGTCAGGTAGGGATCGATGACTCAGGAGTCTCGGGTGAACTGTCAGAAGGGGGAGAAGCTACCCTTGGCAGAGAGAGGAAGTCAAGAGGATCTTCAGGCTGAGATTCTAGTACCAGGAGAGAGAGAGATTAGAGATAACCTTGCATTTCTCACGGAGGCCCTTGTTTTCACAAAGCACCACGAAAAATTGGACATAGGGGATCTCGTCCCATATTTTTCAAATGCTGGCAATAGAGGTCCAATTGAAAAATGGGATTATAATTTAGAAAGCCATTAGTTGGCCAACAACTTTCTCCATCCACCAGTTTATACTGGGGCCATGTGATGTTGCAAAAGAAAAGAAGCTGTTTGTTAGTGGGCGGTAATTTCTAGTTATGGAGGATGCACCCTAGTGGCGATTTCGCTGGGATAGAGGCTTGGTTACCCCTACTGGGGAGTCCTTATTTCTAGTCTGTTTCCAACTTCCCAGTGGCCTCCTCCTAGGGTTGGTGGCGATGCAGATCCCACAAGATCTAGCCCACACCAAGTGATCTAGGTGGTCTAACTGAAACGTGGACCAATCTTTGTGGGGGATGGAAGGGGAGATGCTGTCTAAGAGGGCCTTAGTTATAAGGTCCCCTCTCTCTCTCTCTTTTTTTTTTTTTTGGCTGATTGGGTCTTCGTTGCTGCCCGCGGGCTTTCTCTAGTTGTGGCGAGTGGGGGCTTCGTTACAGTGCACGAGCTTCTCATTGAGGTGGCTTCTCTTGTTGTGGAGCACGGGCTCTAGGTGCACGGGCTTCAGTAGTTGTGGCTCACGGGCTCTAGAGCGCAGGCTCAGTAGTTGTGGCGCACAGGCTTAGTTGCTCCACGGCATGTGGGACTTAAGAATGGCCTACCGTTCCACTGACTCCAGGTTCACCTTCGTGTGAACCTGTGGGATCTTCCCAGACCAGGGCTCGAATCCGTGTCCCCTGCACTGGCAGGCAGATTCTTAACCACTGCGCCACCAGGAAAGTCCCAGATCCCCTCTTAAGTCAGCAATTAGACATTCCCACTGTGGGGCTGTAGGAGATACCTGATGTAGGTGGGTGCTTTCAGCAAGCAGTCCCTGGAGATAGGGTGAAGGTGCAGGGGGAAATAAGGGTTCTCTAGCCAAATAAATTACCCAGAGAGCCTCTCCAGCATTCAAGGAGACTGTTCAAAGAGGGCTTGTCCCTGCTTGGTTACAGGTGATCGAGCAGGGAGGCCAAATGCCCATTTGGCATGTGTCCAGTTCTCTATACAACCAGCTACAAGGACCCAAGGACTTCGGACGATTTGGGGGGTCCTCTTCTTTCCCCAGCCAGGCAAAGCGATTTTCCTGAAACCTGACAAAAATAAGATTTTTAAAGGGTTCACGTCTGAGAAGGGATCCCAAGAGATCTGTGATGGACAGTAGTGGGGAGAGATCTACCTGACAGAGACAGGTACCCTGCCCTGGGATGGCAAATTGGGGTAAGACAGACCAACACAAAAGGTGTGCTCTTGGATTTTTGACTATATCCTAAAGGATATAGGGAACACAGCAGGGACTGGTTGGCTTGAGTGTTTTACAGTGTGCCTACTTACACGGACATTTGTTTCCAGTCAGCAGGGTGCCTAGTGCTCATCTACCCTGGTCTGTGACTGACTTACCCTTTCACAGGAGTGTTCCAGTGGTGAGTGCCCTAGTAGATTTTATGTGCTTGATCCGTGCCCATAGTTGCAGCAAGGATTTCCAAGAGCATTAGGACAGATAAGACCACACAGAACAGAGACGGAAGCTTCAATTGTATAAAGAACAGAGACTAGGACTTACGATACACACAGAAAACAAAGCGATGTTCTTACCATGTGGTGGCCCCCAAAGGGCTTCTTGTCCAGTCCAGTCCCCTTGCTGGGAACCAGTCTAACTAGACAGCCTATTGTCCAATCTCACCTACTACTAGAGGATCAGCTATATTTAGACAACCAGTTGCCCAGTCCAGTCCTTTAGACAGAGGTCTGGCTCTACCCAGGCCGGGATCCTTTCCTTCAACCAGCCAACCCCTACAACCAACCTTGGCTTTATTGGCTGAAGTAGGGTCAGGGCCCCCTGTGCCAGCTGTCCCCTGGATACTACCCCAATGTGTAGCAAGCATCCTTGCTATAGATATGCAAGGGTGCGGAACCGATCTTTACCTAGGGCACACTCTACCTAACCCTTAGCTGCTTTTTGATCTCAGACTGGATTCAGTAGCCCTCACTGGCACAGAGGTCAAGGACTGGGGCAAACTACCCAGTTATTTAGCCAGCTTTGTCAGTCCTAGGTTGGCAAGCAAGTCCTGGCTGAATTACTGGATAGAATGGCAGATCCAAGGCCACCCTCTGGCTGGCTCACTAAAATTTGTTACAGAATCAAGTCATATGGACCTCCAAGGAGGAGTCCATACAACTTAATTCAGCAACAGAAGCTGTGTACATGTTCAATGCAATCCCTCCAATATTCAAATGGTATTTTTCATGGAAACAGAACAAACAGTGCTACCACTTGTATGGAACAACAAAGAACTCTGAATAGCCTAAGCCATCCTGAGAAAGATGAGCACTGCTGGAATCATCTCCCTCCGTGACTTCACACTACATTACGAAGCTACAGTAACCAAAACAGTATGGTATTGGCACAAAAACAAACACATGGGCCAGAGGAACAGAATAGAGAGCACAGAAAGAAACCCATTTGTATGTCGTCTGTAAATTCACGACAAAGGAGTTAAGAACACAAAACGGGGAAAAGACAGTCCCCTCAATAAATGTTGCCAAGAAAACTGGACACCATCAACACCACATACAAAACTAACTAAAATCCACAATTTCCCACATCAAGTCCTTCCTTTGCTGGGTCCTCTGAAAATGGACATACACACACACCCCCGCCCTTAGCAGTAAGGCACACACAGGAAGCTTCTCCTCCCATTTTTCCTCACCTTTTACTCCCAAGGTGGTGCCTCCTGGTGGTTCCTGAAGACACTGGGTTTCTGTCTGCATGGACTCAGCCAAGTGTTGTCCCAAAGCTGAAACCATGGTGGATCCTGAAGAGACTGAGCTTCTATCAGCGGCACAAGTAGCCAAGTTCCTTCATGAGCCAAGTCCACCAGTGGAACACACATGTACCTCAAGGATCAGAGGTGGGCTTGGTGCCACCTGCTGGCCAGCTGGGAAATGCAGACCTCAACCTCTCAGTTCCCTGGAGCCCATGCTAACTGGCGAGCCTGCAGAACCACTAAATTTGGAAATTCAAACTGAGATGGAGCCAAATATCCCATGACTTCTCCAAAAATAGTTATAGAATAATAAATTGGAAACCATATGCAGTCAAAAGACTGTAGACACAAACTTTACAACTTACACCAAAATTCACTCAAAACTGTCCATAGACAAATTTAAAATGTAAAACTATAAAAATTATAGGTGAGGGCTTCCCTGGTGGCGCAGTGGTTAAGAATCCGCCTGCCAATGCAGGGGACACGGGTTCGAGCCCTGGTCTGGGAAGATCCCACATGCCGCGGAGCAACTAAGCCCATGCGCCACAACTACTGAGCTTGCACTCTAGAGCCCGCGAGCCACAACTACTGAGCCCACGTGCCACAACTACTGAAGCCCGCGTGCCTAGAGCCCGTGCTCCACAACAAGAGAAGCCACCGCAATGAGAAGCCCATGCACCGCAACGAAGAGTAGCCCCCGCCCGCCGCAACTAGAGAAAGCCTGCACGCAGCAACAAAGACCCAGTGTAGCCAAAAATAAATAAATAAAATAAATTTTTTAAAAAATAAAAATTATAGGTGAAAACATAGAAAGAAATCTACATAACCTTGGGTTTGGTGATGAATTTTAACACAAAGTCTCAAAAGCCTAAGAAATAAAATTTTGAACATGGATTTAAAAAATTTTAAACTTTATGAAATATCTTATTCAGAAAACCAAAAGACAAGCTACAAAGAAAAATAGTTTCAAAATACATAAGTGATACAAGATATGTACTCAAATTACACCAAGAACTCTAGAACAAACTCCATTAAAAATGGTTAAAGACTGGAACAGACACCTGGCCAAAGAAGATATATAGATAGTAAATAACATCATATACCATTAGGGAATTGCAAATTAAAACGAGATAGCACTGCACACCTATTAGAACTAATAAACTCAAAAAAAAAAAAAAAAGAAAAAGAAAAAAAAAACTACTACTGATTGATGGAGAGTGAGGAAAAACAAGAGCTGTCCTTCACTGCTGGTGAAATGCATATACAGCTACATTAAAAGACATTTTGGAAGTTTTTTCCAAAGCTAAATAAGGCTCACCTGAGGATCCAACATCGTGCGTCCAGTATTGAGACAACTGCTTTTAAGAACTATGTCCAGGGCTTCCCTTCCCTGGTGGCGCAGTGGTTGAGAGTCCGCCTGCCGATGCAGGGGACACGGGTTCATGCCCCGGTCCGGGAAGATCCCACATGCTGCGGAGCGGCTGGGTCCGTGAGCCATGGCCGCTGAGCCTGTGCGTCCGGAGCCTGTGCTCCTGACGGGAGAGGCCACAACAGTGAGAGGCCCGCGTACAGCAAAAAAAAAAAAGAAAAGAAAAGAAAAGCACTATGTCCAAATGCAAACAAGGATGTAGTTAAGCACAGCAACTCTATTCATAATGGCTATAAACTTAAAGAAACCAGGATGTCCTTCAGTAGAAGAATACATAAATTGGGGTACATTCATTTCAAGGGGAGCAGAATATGCCACCCCAAAATATGCCTGTTGGCATAAGGATTACTTTGAGCTGATTTCTTTTTTTTAAAAAAAGAAGACACATAAGAATCTCTGAAAATCAAGTCAAGTTGCCCTTCTGTGAAGGAAGTTGACATTTATAAGGGAAGTCTCCATTTGAAAGGTCTCTCTCTCTCCATACCAAGAATGGAAGGATGAATAAATCTCAAGAAACTCTTATCAATGGAGAAGGTAAGACTTAAATCTGCACAACAACCATACCCTTCCCTCCTTTTTTTGTCTTTAGATGAAGATGGTATTTAAGGTGATGGCTTGGGCCATTTCAGGGCGTTACTCAGTTTTCCTGAATATATCTCTCTTGCATATAAGAGGTACACATGTTATTAAACTTCTGAATGTTTTTCTCCAGTTCATCTGCCTTTCATTTTCATTACTACATGGGGGATCTCAATGAAGAACAAAGAAAGGTAGAGGGAAAATTATTTTCCCTCCCATATACATGCAGTGGAATAGCATTCAGAAATATAAAGGAATGAACCATCAACCCATGCAAAAAACATGAGTCTTACACATATATTGCTAAGTGAAAAAATCCAGTCTGAAGTGCTACACACTGTATGGCCCCATTTATGACATTCTGCAACAAGTAAAACAGATGGTAAACGGGTTATGGGTGGGAGATTGAAATATTCCATAAGATTGAAATATTCCATATGATACTTCAGTGATGAATACCTGCCACTATGCATTTGTCTAAACCCATAAATTTTTACAGCCCAACAAATAAATCATAATATATTTAATTTTAGTTATTTAGGATATGGGAGTGCCACAGGATGCATTACAGAGTTTAACAAAAACTGATTTAGAAATGTATTAAAAAATAACCTCACTGTTGGTGGCGGGACAAAAAGTGCTGACCTCGGTAAATTTGGAAATAAATGGAATCTGTAGACTAAAGGTAACAGTGGACTCTACCTAAACAGTGGACTCTATTTTATGTTTTTGTTTCTTTTTTAAAAAATTTTATTTATTTTTGGCTGTGTTGGGTCTTTGTTGCTGTGCGCGGACTTTCTCTAGTTGTGGCGAGCAAGGGCTACTCTTCGTTGCAGTGCATGGGCTTCTCATTGCAGTGGCTTCTCTTGTTGCAGAGCATGGCCTCTAGGTGTGCGGGCTTCCATAGTTGCAGCACGCGGCTCAGCAGTTGTGGCTTGCAGGCTCTAGAGAGAAGGCTCAGTAATTGTGGCGCACGGGCTTAATTGCTCCGCGGCATGTGGGATCTTCCCCAACCAAGGATCGAACACGTGTATCCTGCATTGGCAGGCAGATTCTTAACCACTGCACTACTAGGGAAGTCCCTGGACTCTCTTTTATAAAGTTCTTTCCCTGGGGGTAGGAGCTAAGAATGCTGAAACCACTGTATTTGTAATCTGGAATGGAGCAAGCGATGAATTAAAAAAATGACAGATGGTGGAAGCCAGGTTTCTCACCATTGGAGTAGGAAGTTACAGATAAGCAAAGAGACAAGGTTACAATATCCGTGTAATAATGGATCAGGTTGGGTGGCATTTATGTAAACTCATCTTTAGCTTAACATGGATACAAACAGTTCCACATAGAAATGTTTATAGGACTTCCCTGGTGGCGCAGTGGTTAAGAATCTGCCTGCCAATGCAGGGGACACAGGTTCAAGCCCTGGTCCAGGAAGATCCCACATGCTGTGGAGCAGCTAAGCCCATGCGCCACAACTACTTAGCCTGCGCTCTAGAGCCTGTGAGCCACAACTACTAAGCCCGCGTGTCGCAACTACTGAAGCCCGCGTGCTCTAGAGCTCATGCTCTGCAACAAGAGAATCCACCGCAGTGAGACGCCTGTGCACCGCAATGAAGAGTAGCCCCTGCTCGCCGCAGCACTGAAGACCCAATGCAGCCAAAAATAAATTTTTAAAAAAAATATTTATAATTAGGTGTATATGCATAAGTTGGAATACATATTTCAGGGCATTGTCAGCTGGGTACATTTAGCTTCCAAATGTAAGTTGTTTTTTTTTTTTTTAAATGGGAGATCTTTTTTGTTGTTGTTAAATATTTACTTATCTTGGCTGTGCCGGGTCTTAGCTGCAGCATGTGGGGTTGAGGACTTCTTAGTTGTGGCACGCATGTGGGATCTAGTTCCCCGACCAGGGATCGAACCCGGGCCCCCTGCATTGGGAGTGCAGAGTCTTACCCACTGGACCACCAGGGAAGTCCCCAAAGGTAAGTTTTTTAATACCATCCTCTAATAAAAGGAATCAGGGCTCTTTGAAGAAATGGCTGCTATGAGGACTGAGAGAGTAAATATATGAGCCAGGATAATCTTGAATTATCAGAAAGTAAAGAAATACCAAGAAAAAAAAAACCCCACAAGATGTTTTCATTTGACATAATTCCACAAGACAATGAAAAAAGCTCTCAATATCCAAAGCAAGAATGAATTAAGCACCGAAATACTGTACTGCTGAATTATAACCACAAGTATAAAATAACTATTCAGGTGCCCACACTAGTAAAATAAATGATTACAAACATTTTTATGAATTGGGTTGAATAGAAATGTCCTATGCAGAAGAATTCCAAATAACTTTTGTAGACACACAGCCATCCACCAAGGAGGTAACCCAACCCTCTTCTGAAGTGTGGCTTCTTCCTAAATAAGACATACAGTATGCACACGGGAAAAATAACTTCACAGGGAAAACTGACAAACACGACCTCAGCCATGTGACCAAAGTTAACATGAACGGTGGTAAGTTGCCTTGAGAGCCTGCTCCCTTGACATAAAATGATGAGAATGCACTTGACCTCTCTGACCTAACTTCCTCAAAACCCATAAACCCAGTCTAATCATGAGAAGAGCACCAAGTAAATCCCAATGTGGAACAGTCTACAAAATACCTGACTAGTCCTCCTCAACCCTGTCGAGGTCATAGAAAACAGGATAGTCTGAGAAACTGTCAAAACCCAGCAAGAGCCTGAACAGACATGATGACTATATGTCATGTGGTGCCCTGGATGGGATCTGGAACAGAAAAAGGTAGAACAAAGGGAACCAGAATAAAATATGGACTTCAGTTAATAAAAACGTATTAATATGTGTTCATTAATTGTGACAGGTCTGTAAGAAGCTAAAAGGGAGGGAAAATTAAAAGTCAAATAAGGATCGAGGCAAGATGGCGGAAGAGTAAGACGCGGAGATCACCCTCCTCCTCACAGATACATCAGAAATACAGCTACACGTGGAACTTCTCCTACAGAACACCCACCGAACGCTGGCAGAAGACCTCAGACCTCACAAAAGGCAAGAAACTCCCCACGTACCTGGGTAGGGCAAAAGAAAAAAGAATAAACAGAGACAAAGAATAGGATCTAAAGATAGTCCTTGTGGACAACCATAAACATTAAAAATAGATAACTGACCTAAGCACATGATAATATCCATCAACTAGGATGGCAATTAGGCAGTATACCTGGTTATTTTTCATACACTGCCTTCTCTTTTCTTTTCATGAGGTATAAATTACAATCAGTGAAATGCACACATCTTAAGAATATAGTCCAGGGATCTCAGGGAAAGGTCTGGAGTTGGCAGAGTGCAAACAGCCTAAAGGGGTTAGGGCACCACGGCTAGCCGGGAGGGAGTCCGGTTGAAGTCTGGAGCTGCCGAAGAGGCAAGAGACCTTTTCTTCCCTCTTTGCTTCCTGGTGCGCGAGGAGAGGGGATTAAGCGCGCCGCTTAAAGGAGCTCCAGAAACGGGCGCGGAGCTACCTCCGCTACCGAAGAGACAAGAGACGTTTTTTTTGCCTCTTTGTCTCCTGGTGCGAGAGGAGAGGGGATTAAGCACACCGCGTAAAGGAGCTCCAGAAGCGGGTGCGGAGCTGCTGAAGAGACAGGAGACTTTTTCTTGCCTCTTTGCTTCCTGGGGCGCGAGGAGAGGGGATTAAGGGCACCGCGTAAAGGAGCTCCAGAAACGGGCGCGAGCCGCGGCTGTCGGCGCAGACAGCGGAGACGGGCGTGGGACGCTAGGGTTGCTGCTGCCGCCACCAAGAGGCCTGTGTGCAAGCACAGGTCACTCTCCACACCGCCCCTCCCGGGAGCTCGTGCAGCCCGCCACTGCCAGGGTCCCGGGATCCAGGGACGGCTTCCCTGGGAGAACGCATGGCGTGCCTCGGGCCGGTGCAGCGTCACGCTGGCCTCTGCCGCCGCAAGCTCGCCCCGCATCCGTGCCCCTCCCTCCCCCCGGCCTGTGCCAGAGCCCCCGAATCAGCTGCTCCTTTAACCCCGTCCTGTCTGAGCGAAGGGCAGACGCCCTCGGATGACCTACTCGCAGAGGCGGGGCCAAGTCCAAAGCTGAACCCCAGGAGCTGTGCGAACAAAGAGGAGAGGGGGAGGTCTCTCCCAGCAGCCTCAGAAGCAGCGGATTAAAGCTCCACAATCAACTTGAAGTGCCCTGCATCTGTGGAAAACCTGAATAGACAGCGAAATATCCCAAGTTGAGGAGGTGGACTTTGGGAGCAAGATATACTATTATTTTCCCCTTTTTTCTTGTTGTGAGTGTGTATGTGTGTGCTGCTGTGTGAGATTTGGTCTGTAGAGCTTGGTTTCCACCATTTGTCCTATGGTTAGACCGACCCGTTTTTTGTTTTTCTAATAGAAATTTTTCTTCTTAATAATTATTTTTATTTTTTTATTTTTTATTTTAATAACTATATTTTAT
>NC_041227.1:122070260-122084121 GCF_002837175.3 Physeter macrocephalus
GGAGGGAGGGAGATGCAAGAGGGAAGAGATGTGGGAACATATGTATATGTATAACTGATTCACTTTGTTGTAAAGGAGAAACTAACACACTATTGTAAAACAGTTATACTCCAATAAAGATGTTAAAAAAAAAGTCAAATAAGAAAAAACCTATTGTATCAAACTGGAAATGTAGAGGAAATGGGTGATTTTGTAATAAAAACACATTAACAAAATGATTCTAAAATTAGGAAAATACAAACATACCAATTAGCCACCCAGGGACCTCTTTCCCCTGCTGGTTCTCCTCTCATTATGCTGGGGTTTCCCTCTCCTGAACAGGGAAGGAACAGGAACAGAGATGTCCATCAGCTCCCCTACGATCTGACCCCACCCAGTGTCTTCACCTCCACCCACCATGACCCCCTGAATGAGAACATCCTGCGAGAGGGAGTCTCAGGGATTACTGATTCTGATGTGTAAGCTAGGACTTTTTTGATTCCAAGGGACTGGACACACTTACTGATGTAAAAATAATTTCATTTCTTAATGATAGAAATATTTATTTCTACTTGCAAGAGGCAGTTATAGCAGTGGTTTTGGGCCTGGTGGGACAGGGGCTCACACTCTCATAGTGTGACCTGGTCCCTTTGTCCTACTAAGTGACTTTGTGGTGGCCCCATCCACAGGTACAGTCTCTATCTCTGCATCAGGGGCCTCCAGCAACTCCAGGCTGACACCCGCTCATGTCCATTCTACTGGGAAGGGTCTCTCCTTTAGGTTCCATGAAAAGTCACAGCTTTAAAGACCTTTGCTCAGCTTGGGTCACATTCTCATCCCTGAACCCACAAGAAGATGGAACATGGGACTGGCTAGACATGGATCATATGCCCATTTCTGAGGTTAGTGGAACATGGGATCAACCCTCTGCAAAAGTGTGGACTGGAAGCAGGTGGGATGTAATTCCCAAAAGCTGAGATGCTAAGAATAGATGCTGGGTTGGGGGAAGCAGCAGATTCCACATCACTGACAGCCCACTGCACAGCACAGAATCTGAAGCCCAAGGAAGGAAACGGTTCACTTAGGGTCAGGGGCTGTGGCCACCCTTCCAGTGCTCTTGCTGTCCTCCCAGGATGGCAAGAAGCTCTTCCACTTGCTGAAAAAGCAACTTTGTTGTCGGTGGGAAACTCAGGGCTCCTTCCTTGGGCATCAGGTCCACACATCTCAGAGATTGGTCAAGAATAGCCTGTGTGTCCTCGGAAGGCACAGAGATCTCATTCCTGTCCCTGGGCGGTGGGAGCCCAGGCATCATGCCTCATGTTCACATTAATCACCCACCCATGAAGAACAAATTTGCTCATTTTCCAGTCTCTTCTCTCTACAAAAAGTAGAGAAATTATTACTCAATGAAACAGTGGGAGTCTCAAGGATTATTCTGTACCACGATAACACAGTTGGTGGCTTTCCAGAGACCACAGGGTATGGGACAGGGATGCACATATCTCCCCAACAATAAGGCCTCAATGTGAAACTCTGTTAGGAGTCCCAGATGCTTCAATACCTTTTTTTTTTTTAAACACCTTTACTGGAGTATAATTGCTTTACAATGGTGTGTTAGTTTCTGCTTTATAACAAAGTGAATCAGCTATACATATACATATGTCCCCGTATCTCCTCCCTCTTGCGTCTCCTTCCAACCCTCCCTATCCCACCCCTCTAGGTGGTGCTTCAATACCTTTGATTCTCAATGGATATGAATGTCAATCTTTGTTACAACCAGAAGGTTGAAGATTGCAGGGCCACAGTCTGCGTATGGTTGTCATGACCAGGGCCACACTCAATGTTTGGAGGGTTATTACCTCTCTTGGCAGGCTAAGAGGCAATGAGGGTGGAGGCATTTATTTCAACCACATGGACACTGGGAACTGAAACATCCCAAGGAACTGTCTAGGATACCCAGGTAGCTGTTCAATTACCCAGCAGCACAATCGGCTCAGTAGTTGGCCACAGGGGCTTGAGGGGCAAAGGCTGACCTGAGCTGGAGAACCATGGATGCCTGCCTGGATGCTCAGAGGCCAAGAGCTGTTCTGAGACTTGACTGTTTTTACACCCATGCAGATGGAACAGAGGATCCATCCAGTCCCAGGAGGGCCCCACTAGCCCTCAACAAGGTAGCACCGATGGGCCGGCAGCTTGATGCACCCAGTCCTGTATAAATCCACACATGTCTACAGAGTACCTTGCATGTCAGGGCTGCGCTGGACTGTGGCTGCTCAGACAGAGTGGGGCCAGCATCCCTTCCCAGGTGGGAGGGTAGAGGGAAACCCTGCATGACCTCTGAGACCCTAAGTACCCTTGACTGAGGTTGAGTTCAATTTGAATCAGTTGAGTGACCAGAGCAGACATTACATTCATCTTGTATCAGAGCCCAGGGCTGGAGGAGCAGAAAAACAATGGCCTAGCTCAACCCTGATCCTCACCCTGACACTGATCCTAATCCTAAACTTGGACCCTGACCCTAAACCCTGACCTAACCTTAACCCTAGCCCATACCCTAAACCTAACCCATACTCATACCCATATCCTACCTGTATCCTAATCCTAACCCATACCCTAATGAGACCAAAACCATAAACCTTAACCAATAAAGAAAACTACAACCGTGACCAAAACCATAAACCATAAAATGTATTCATTAACCATACATATGTCATAACCATAAACCATAACCCAGCCCCAGCAAGTCTCAGCCCTAACACCCTCCAAACCACTAACACCAAGCCAAATCTAATCAAATCATACAAATACATCATAAAGAAAACTACATCAGTATAACTTATAAATAGGAATATAAGAATCCTCCACAAAATAAGAGCAACATGAAAGCAAAAGAATATTAAACGGATGATGCCATAAGCGTCTCTACACCAGAAATTTCAGCTGTTCAACATATTAAAGCTAAGCAATGTATTAAACCACAATAAAGGTGTGAAGTAAAAACACATGATATCAATTATTGCAGAAAAAGCTATAATCAAAATCCAGTGCTATTTCATGATACAAACACTCAAAAGTAGGAATAACAACCTAAATGTCCATTGACAGAGGAATGGATAAAGAAGATGTGTACATATAACAATGGAATATTACCCACCTGTAAAAGAGAACGAAATAATGCTATTTGCAGCAACATGGATGGACCAAGAGATTGTCATACTGAGTGAAGTCAGAGAAGGACAAATATTGTATGATATCGCTTATATGTGGAATCCAAAAAAATGGTACAAATGAACTTATTTACAAAACAGAAATAGAGTCACAGATGTATTGGTATATAGAAAACAATCTTATGGTTAGCAGGGGGGAAAGAGGGGGAAGGATAAATTGGGAGATTGGGACTGACATATATACACTACTATATATAAAACAGATAACTAATAAGGACCTACTGTAGAGTGCAGGGAACTCTACTCAATACTCAGTAATGACCCACATGTGAAAAGAATCTAAAAAAGAGTGAATATATGTATATGTATAACTGATTCACTTTGCTGTACAGCAGAAAGTAACACAACATTGAAAATCAACTATACTCCAATAAAATTTTTTTTTAAAGTAGTAATAAAAGGAAATTTGTTCAGTATGCAAAAGAGTAGTACACAGAGCCACAGAAAACATCACACTCAATGTTAAAGCCTGAAAGATTTACTCCTGAAATCAGGAACAAGGCCAGGAAGCTGGCCTTCACTGCTGTTACTCAATAGTGTACTGGAAGTTCTAACCAGAGTCTCGAGGTAAGAAATAAAAGGCATCCATGTGTGAATGGAAAAATTAAAGCTGTGTCTATTCACAGAACACAGATCACATCTTGTATATAAAACTTCCTATATCAACAAAAAATTATTTGAGCTATCAACTAATTCAGCAAAATTATAGGACAAAATATCAATTCACGAAAATCTATCTTATATGTGTACACTGGCAATAAATAATCTGAAAAAGAATTTATGAAAACAATTCCATTTTAAATAATGTCAACGTTAATATTTAGGAATATACTTGATCAAGATATGACTTGTTTTTATGTACGTAAAGTTGTTTGTACGTTCGAAATTACTGGGAAGTAAGTTACTTTTCAAAACGCCCTGTCATTACCATGCCAGAAAAGCAGAGAAAACATCAAACTTCCATATAGAGGCCAAGCCTTACCCAGATCCAGTTCACCCAAAGTCCACATGGAATTTACAGGCACTGTGGGAAGATTAGATTAGGAGCCACTATGTCTTTGGTGTTGTGGATGATCTGGATGCGATAGAAACAGTGGGATTTTCAAGTTCCAATTTTCTACATCATCACACCAAAAAAACTATTAGAACTAATACATGAATTCAGTAAAGTTACAAAATCAATACACAGAAATCAACTGCATTTCTAAACACTAGTAATGAACCATCAGAAAGAGAAAGAAAACAACCCTATTACAATTGCATCAAAAAGAACAAAATAGGGCTTCCCTGGTGGCGCAGTGGTTGAGGGTCCGCCTGCCGATGCAGGGGACACGGGTTCATGCCCCGGTCCGGGAGGATCCCACATGCCGCGGAGCGGCTGGGCCCGTGAGCCGTGGCCGCTGAGCCTGCGCTTCCGGAGCCTGTGCTCCGCAACGGGAGAGGCCGCAACAGTGAGAGGCCCGCGTACCGCAAAAAAAAAAAAAAAAAAAAAAAAAAAAGAACAAAATACCTAGGAATAAACTTAACCAAGGACTTGAAAGACCTACACACTGAAAACTTTAAGACATCGATAAAGAAATTGAAAAAGACACAAATAAATGGAAAGATATCCCCTTCTCAGGGAATGGAAGAATTAATATGGTTAAAATTTCCATTCTGCCCGAAGCAACGTACACAGTGAATGCCAGCCCTACCAAATTTCCGATGGTATTTTTCACAGAAATAAAACAAATCATCCTAACATTTGTGTGGAACCATAAAGGACCCCAAATAGCCAAAGCGACCCTGAGAAAGGAGAACAGGCTGCAGGCATCTTGCTCCCTGACTTCACACTATATTGTGAAGCTACAGTGGCCAAAAAAGTGTGGAACTGGCACAAAAACAGGCGCAGGGACCAGAGGAACAGAACTGAACCCAGAATTAACCCCACACAGATGGGGTCAGTTACTTTGCGACAAAGGGGCCAAAGACACACCAAGGGGAAGGACAGTCCCCACAATAAGCAGTGCTGGGAAAAATGGACACCACATAACTCATGCCGGTTACACTGCACACAAAACTGACTAAAAACGCAGTTTTCCACATCAAGCCCTTCCTGCGTGGCATGAAGACGGACACCCCTCCCTCAGCAGTCAGGCGCACACACACAGGAAGCTTCTCCTCACTTCTCCTCACCTCTTCCTCCTGGCGTCTCCTGGGTCGTCAGGAAACCCAGCTCCTGTCAGCATGGACACAGCCCCGTGTTGTCCTGAAGCCCAAGCCCCGGCGAGTCTAACGGAGACTCAGCTCCTGTCAGCAGAGACGCTGACCCGGCCATCCCCGCACAAGCTCTGGCGGCGCCTGAGACGAACTCCCGTCAGCGGCGCGCTGAGGCGAGACCGGTGGAACGCGCGTGCGCCGTGGGTCAGAGAGGCGGGCTCAGTCCCGTCTGTGGTCGGTGCGGGACGTGCAGGCTGCACCTGACTCACGGTTCACTGGAGACAGCGCTCCCTGCTGGCAGAACTGCCGAACCCACTAAACTGCGGAAATTCAAACTGAAATGGAGACAGTGTCCTAAAACTTTTCTAAAAACAGTTAAGGAACAAGTAATTGGACACCATATGGCATGAAATGACGCCAACTTAACAACTTACACCAAATTCATTCAAAATTATTCACAGACAAACTTAAAGTGGAAAACTATTCAAAATTATAGAAGAAAACTTAGAAGAAAATCAATAGGAGCTTGGGTTTGGTCATGTAGATCATGAGCTTTGAGTTTTAACACACAACACAAAAAGGCAATCCACAAAGAAAAATAAGGACTACTGTCATCACAAAGCTACCTCACACCTCAGGAATCACAACAGACGATTCCCAGAATGAACTGATTTGCAGGAGGCAGCATGCCTGCAGCCCTCGGCCCTCAGCCCCCAGGTGGTGCACCTTTCATAGGAGAGATTTATTTCCTGCTTTCCAGGAGACAGAGAGAATACGGAAAGTGTCTCTCTTGCATGGGTCTTTTCTTAAGTAACATTAATTCAAAAGAATTAATATGTCATTAAGACATATTTAGAAGTGACCAGCTCTGGGCCCTAACAATATATACATACAAGAAAGAGAGAGACAGAGAAACAGAGAGAGAGAGGCACTGACAGACAGACAAAGAGAATGAACGCAAGGGAGAGGGATCGAGTAGAAGTCACAGACTTTTCATAAATCAGTCTTCATGTTAGAACCCAGTCACAATGTCCATGCACCCTGGAGGGGTGGGGATTACACAAGGACATTTGACCAGGAGGCACCACAGAGGCCGAGATGAGACACTGGGTCCTGAATCTAAACATAACAGGAGGGCTTCCCTGGTGGCGCAGTGGTTAAGAATCCTCCTGCCAATGCAGGGGACGCGGGTTTGATCCCTGGTCCGGGAAGATCCCACATGCCGCAGAGCAACTAAGCCCGTGCGCCACAACTACTGAACCTGCACTCTAGAGCCCAAGAGCCACAACGACTGAGCCTGCATGCTGCAACTACTGAAGCCCACACGCCTAGAGCCTGTGCTCCGCAACGAGAAGCTACCACGATGAGAAGCTCGCACACCGCAACAAAGAGTAGCCTCTGCTCGCCACAACTAGAGAAAGCTGGCACACAGCAACGAAGACCCAACACAGCCAAAAATAAATAAATAAATAACTAAATTAAAAACCATACCAGGAGAACCTGGAAGGTTGTACGCCAAAGGGGATGATGTCTGAATTTTATTTAATTTCAACCCTCCCATGGTGGAGGAGGGATGGGAAACAGGCAGGAAAGGGAGTGACTTTCCCTAGATCCCAGAGCAGACCCAGGCCTGTTTCAGTTGTATTCTGTGCTACACCAGCCCTTTATGTAATCCTGCCTTTGCTAAGTCTCTGCATGAGCTACATGTGATACCAGCCCAGGGGGCTTTACAGGCACTGTAGGTGTTTATAGGTCTATACACGTGATGGACTCCCTAGGAAGTAGCTGCTAGAATGACCTCCACTGTGCAGATGGGAGACTGGGGAGTTCCTGAGAGGCACATGGCTTGTCCAGGGTCACATCACTGGGGAGGAGGAGGAGCCAGGTCTGAAACCAGCTGTGTCCTCAGCTGGGGTCCTGGCTGCACCCTGGCCTCCCCACGGCTGTGGCGTGGGCTGTGTTGGTGTCACTGTGCATGGACATGGCATGGGGTGGGGGGTGAGCAGTCAGCAGCCCAGAGGTGCCCTTGGGGAGCTCTGTATAAGGAAGAAACCTGGGTAAAGGGACCCCAGGAAGCGACCTCACTTCCCTGGCAATAGAGCCCAACACAACTTAGAACCTGAGTAACTAGGCACCCACATTCTAGAGAAGCCCCTACCCAGTTCACTTGGTTGGAGATGCTCAAATGGATATGCTCTGCTGTGTCCCAATATCCTCAGGAAAGTCCACAGTGAGAGCCTTTTCTGACGCTCCAGACGTTGGGTCAGGTCTCACCCGAGATGCCTTTGGCCATTTGCCCAGAGGGACCCAAAGGTAACAAAGGGAGGCCCAGGGCAGGCCAGCCTAGGCCAGGCCACCACTCTGATCCCACTCAGGTAGCCCTATGTCCCCTCCCTGCATGTGTGGAGGTGGGGGATTTACGTGGGGTAGGTCTGCCTCAGCAAGAGCAGGCTGATGAGGGGTCAGAAGCCCGGTGGGCCGGTCATGTCCACACCCCAGGTTAAAGCTGGCTGGGTGGGATGTGGAGAGCTGGGGCAGCGCCCTTCTGCCCAAGGTTTACCCCAAGCCCTCCAGATGTATCTCTTTCCTCCTGGGTGGATATCTGAGCGGACACACGTCTGTGCCTGATCGGGGAGCAGAGGTCAAGTGGGCAGAAGAATCAGTGATTATGGCTGGGCAGGGGTCTGGTACCTCTGGGCCGGGCCGGGCCGGCTGCTGGTCGCTGTCACCGCAGAGCCCCACCCTGGGGATAAGCGAGGAGCCGGTCGACGGGGACTCCCAATCCATCTCCCCGGGAGAGGGGGCCGTGCGCCACACTGCCAACGAGGGCCAGCGCAGGCTCCTGTTGAGTGTGGCCACAGAGGGTTCTCCAGAACCAGGACCCAGAGGTGAAGGCCTCCTGCCCGGACACCACCCAGGCCACTCCCCAGGGTCCTGTCCCCGGCTTACGTGCAGCTCAGCATATCCGGCTCTGACCTGGAGCACCGTGTCAACCTTCGCCTGAGTCAGCTGGAGGACCTGGAGCCTCTCACTGGGGCAGAGCCCAAAGGAGAGAAGGGGTGGGTGCGTGTGAGTGGGTGGGGAGGGGTGAGTGCTGGGCTACACAGGGAGGAGTCCCTAGAGGCTGGTGTTGGGCCAGGAGCAAAGACTGGCATCAGACCACCCATCTGGTGGACTGCAGTCAGAGAAGACATCCTGCTGTGAGTTCCTGGGCTGGGGCCTCTCTGGAAGGCTCTGGGAAGATTTCTGTCCTTGGAAAGGCTCGTGAAAAGGCAGGCCTGCGGGTAATCTTTTCTTTTCTCACAGCTCCAGCAGGAGACCCAGAGGCAGATGAGGATCCACCACCTGGGCAGGGAGAACCTGCAGCTGCTTTTGCAGGAGTCCCAGATCCAGATGTTAATTTACCACCCCTGCAGGGAGAACCTGCAGGAGACCCAGCACCATTTCCGAAATCACCAGCCCCACGGGCAGAGCCAGAACTGCAACCACCAGCACTGTCAGCTCCTGATTTATACCATCAACCCTCCCCCGACCTGAAATTTACTTTACTTCCCCTGTCGTTGCTTGTGTTTGGGTGTTTTGTAATTTTATTGTTTTCTTTCACATTATTTATGACATCCTGTACTTTAAGCGTAAAATAATAAAATTTAAACTTTTTCAATTTTAAACTGTGCGATTCAGGGGCATTAAGTACATTCACAATGCTGTGCAACCACCACTGTCTGGTTCCAGACTATTTCATTCCCCCAAATAAAAGCCTGTATCCAAAGCATGCACTCCCCATTCTTCCCTCCTCCACCCTCTCACAACCCCTAATCCTCTTTATTTCTCAGTTTCTTTACCTATTCTGGATGTTTCCTATAAATGAAATCATACAAAAGGTGGCTTTTTGTGTCTGCCCACATATTTTAAGGGGGGACTGGTGAATTTTTGTTTTTGTTTTTATTTGAAATAGCATTTTTGTTATTTGAAAGGGAAATCTACTTGGATTAACGAGATGTGCAAGATTTTAGTAAATATGTGCAGAGTTTTGGGGTAGACACTGCTGTTCTAGGTGTGACACCAGAGCCAGAAGACAGAGGGGAAATGCTTAGCTTCTCGTGTGGCAAAAACAAACCAACCAACCGACCAAGGAAGACAGCTGGAAAGACAAATCACAAACTGGAAAAGCATTCCCCATGATCCAAGCCCAGAGAAAGGTTGAACATCCCTGTAGTCCAAAAATCTCTCAAAAATCAATGTTCTAAAAAGAAACAGAGCAAACACACATAATTTCAACGAGAGGCCATGCATACGGCCAATATATCTTAGAGATGCTTGACCACTCAGGTTAGGACACATGCAAACATAAATTCTATGGAGAGAGCACTGGTCACCATCACACTGGCAGGTTTTTAGTCTGGTGACTACCAGCCCCGGTGACAACATGAGGAAACAAAGGCCCAAGCAGAGCCCCTAGAGGGAAGCGTGAATGGACAGTCCTCTAGGGGAGAACAGTGTGCAAGAGCCATCACAGTCCCACAGGTACATCCCTTTACTGGCAGTGCTAATCCTTAGAGTTGATCCCACTGAAATTCCTGCACAACTTTTCAAAGACGTCTTTTCAAGGGTATTCGTCACAGCACTGGTTGAAATAGTAGGGAATTGTAAGCAACACTAATGTTCATGGAGGGGGAAATGATCTATCAGTTCTGGTTCACATAGATGAATGAATGCTGTGCAGCTGGGGAAAGTGGGCGCAGGGTCTCTACCTGATGACAGGGGAGAGAGGGGAGACTTCAGGGTTCTTTATGTGAGACGCACGTGGAACAACTGTCTGCATCCAGGATCCCATCTGTAAGGCTAAATACATCTGAAATCAACGTAGATGTGAATGAATCTGCTTTTGTGAGAGTGAGAGAGACAGAGACAGAATGAGACAGAGCCTGAGAGATATGCACCAAACCACTCATGACAGTCACCTCTCGGGGTGGGATTTGCAAATATCTTCTCCTTAGGTGATATTTCAGTTTCTTGTAATGTGTGTGTATTACTTTTATAATTCCAAAAAGATTATAATCATATGTGCTCCATTCATCACTCATCTACGGAATAATTAAATTATATTTCATTTTTATTTTTAAAAGATTTACTACAAGGATAATAAACATTTATGAGAGTGAAATAATGAATTCTAAAGGAATTAAGAATCAAGTAAAGAACAAAATCTTTTGGTGACTCAGCTCCAGGCCAGCTAGGTGGCAGGACATGGTAGGGCTGGGGCAAGTTTCTCCAGGAGGTTATGTATGTTCTGAATCAGCATCCACTGGAGGTGAGGAAGGAAGTAAAAGACTTGTACACTGAAAACTACAATAGCTTGTTGAAAGAAATTAAGAATGACCTAGGGACTTCCCTGGTGGCACAGAGGTTAAGAATCCGCGCCAATGCAGGCGACACGGGTTTGAGCCCTGGTCCGGGAAGATCCCACATGCTGCGGAGCAACGAAGCCCATGTGCCACAACTACTGAGCCTGCGCTCTAGAGCCCACGAGCCACAACTACTGAGCCTGCTTAGAGCCCGTGCTCCGCAACAAGAGAAGCCTCCGCAATGAGAAGCCCGCACACTGCAACAGAGTAGCCCCCGCTCACCACAACTAAAGAAAGCCCACGCGCAGAAACAAAAGACCCAACACAGCCAAAAATAAATAAATTTTTTTAAAAAGACCTAAATTCATGGAAAATAATCCCATATTCATGGATCAGTAGGCTTAAGTCTATTAAGATGGCAATACTCCATAAATAGACCAAAAGATTCAAAGAATTCCTACCAAATTCCCAGGTGGTGTTTTGCAGAAATTGACAAACAATCTAAAATTCATGTGGAAACTGTAACGGACTCAGAATAGATCAAGGAATCTTGAAAAAGAAGAACAAAGCTGGAGGTATGGAGAGCCAGGCGGAACCCCATGGTTGGTATAAAAACAATTTAAGCTGAAGATACGTGAGATTCAACACATGCAGGAAAAAAGCCTTCTTGGAGCTCCCCTTATCGGAATAAAAGCTGAAACTTCTTAGAATGACCATGGCCATAAATTCCCTCGTCAGAGTGGCTTCTCTTCCCAGAAGAGAGACCAAGAGTAAACCTACCATAAATCCGTCTGCAGGGTGTTTTATGACCCTGAAGAAGATGCAAAGACCACGCATCCTTGTACAGACAAACATTGTCACAAACTTTCTCATTGTTTTCCAAAATACCCGTTTGTATTCCTGGAGAAACCTATCTGTTCTTCCCATAGAAGCCAATTCTACCCTCTCTGTTTCCCCCATTAAGTTAGGTTCATAAGCCTTTAACTTTCACCATTTACCAAGTTAGTTACTTTTTTGGTTGGCTGTCTTCTGTAAATTTAATTTACAAGCCCCAGCCACTAATCCTGAGAAGGCGGCGGAAAATTTTCTGCTCCCTCACAGTTTTGGCGAAAACTAAGGGAAAGCTGGGACACACCACTCACTCCAGAGGCTGTGATGGGATCTCAGGATGTCTGAAAGAACTAAGAAAAGGTAAAAATTCTGACCAAGTCAGCCTCCCAGATATCTGCTCTGAACGGGTCAACTGAGGGCAGTAACAGTCTCTCCTTGTCTCCTTTCCAAATTTAGACTGGAGAAGAAACACTTGGAGGGACTACTTCTCTGGGTCTTGTGATCTTGCATGACCCTCAGTTTTGGGGTCCTTTCCCTCCAGGTACAGCACTGCTTTCCCTTTTGCCCTATTTGGTGTCCTGGGAGCTTGGCTTGGATCCAGTGAGTATGTTCTCTCAATGGCTTTCCTCCTGTGCGGAACACCGCTTGTGTACCCTGCATCTGTAGACAGCCAACTGTCACATTGGGGCCTCAGAATTTGTAGCTGGCTGTCCAGAAATGTGGGCTGCGTCCCACTTGAGGCTGATGTTCTACCTATGGAGGCTGCCAGCTTTTAGGGGTTCATCTAGTCTCTATTTCTTTTGGCTGTCTTTGGGAGTGACTCACTAGATCATGGGGGATGCCTTTTTTACCCTCTTTAGTGACACCTTTTTGTCCATGGTTAAGCAATAAAATGGCTTACTGGATTTGTGTCATGTTTGGAATATACATTTGGAGACTCCCTGGGAGGAAAAAGGGAGTTCAATACTGCCAGGAGAATTTACTGGTTGTTTTGGCCAAATACCTGATAAGATGATATTTGCAAGGACTTTTTTTAAAAGGTTCTCACCCTAAAACAAATATCCTATTGAAACCTCTCAGATGATCAAATTAAAAGAAAGACAAAGGAAGATCATGGCGAGCCTAAGAACACTTCCTTAACAAAACAAAAGAACAGAAATCAGATTTGGAGCAAAAACTAAAATCCATCTACACCATCAGCCCTCCCACTCACATTACACTGTGCTCATGCCATCTCCCAGATAGTCCCCTGGAGAAAATCCGAGTTCGCTAATGGCCAGATCCTTTGCCAGGATCTCTTGCTAATTTTCAGAACGTGGCCCAATTGGAGGCTGATGTTCAGGGCCTAAGAGAAGCTATTTGTGAGGCCTTCTCTGCTAAGACCAACTGGGCTAAAATGGAACTATGCGCTCTGAGGGAGAGAGACCATGCCGAGCCTTTGTGGAAGGACCTATAAAAACATCCCAAAGGCACACAGCTCTAAATCTGGACACAGGAATCTTCTGATTTACATCTCAGTTGGAAATCTTTTCCTTGATATAAAAAGCAAATTCAAGATAAAGAAGTTGAATGGGCATGTCAGCCTCTTGATGTTATCATTGAGTGAGATATGCAATTCTTTGAAAAATTAAAAGCAGCCATCCTTGCTTTACTAATCTCATCGATACAGAAACAGAACTGTGGCTCTAGAAGGAATTCAAAGCCCACCCACCCATCTCACCGATATCAAAGCCTCTACTTCCTTCTCATGTCAGGTCATTAGAAAAAGAACTGTCCTACGCTCAAGAAAGAAGAAAAACGTAAATAGTAATTGCCCTACACCTCTGATAATAAGAAATATGCCCCCAGAATTCCTTCTTTAAAATGCTTATATCCCTCCTCAGGCCCTTCTACCAGCAAGAGCTGTGTTCTCCAGGTCCTGCGAACCATGTCTTTATTATTTCTTTTTTTAAATTAATTTATTTTTTTATACAGAAGGTTCTTATTAGTCATCAATTTTATATATTATCAGTGTATACATGTCAGTTCCAATGGCCCAATTCATCACACCACCACCACCACCCCTTGCCGCTTTCCCCTCTTGGTGTCCATACGTTTGTTCTCTACATCTGTGTCTCAACTTCTGCCCTGCAAACCGGTTCATCTGTACGATTTTTCTAGGTTCCACATATATGCGTTAATATACGATATTTGTTTTTCTCTTTCTGACTTAACTTCACTCTGTATGACAGTCTCTAGATCCATCCACGTCTCAACAAATGACCCAATTTCATTCGTTTT
>NC_041227.1:122084701-122085036 GCF_002837175.3 Physeter macrocephalus
CTCCGCGGCACGTGGGATCCTCCCAGACCGGGGCGCGAACCCGGTTCCCCTGCATCGGCAGGCGGACGCGCAACCACTGCGCCACCAGGGAAGCCCGCATGTGTCTTTTTGAATTATGGTTTTCTCTGGGTATATGCCCAGTAGTGGGATTGCTGGATCAAAAGGTAATTCTATTTTTAGTTCTTAAGGAACCTCCATACTGTTCTCCATAGTTGCTGTATCAATTTACATTCCCACCAACGGTGCAAGAGGGTTCCCTTTTCTCCACACCCTCTCCAGCATTTGTTGTTTGTAGATTTTCTGATGATGCCCATTCTAACTGGTGTGAGGTGATA
>NC_041227.1:122085947-122111537 GCF_002837175.3 Physeter macrocephalus
CTCTGATTGCCGTGGCTAGGACTTCCAAAACTATGTTGAATAATAGTGGTGAGAGTGGACATCCTTGTCTTGTTCCTGATCTTAGAGGAAATGCTTTCAGTTTTTCACCATTGAGAATGATGTTTGCTGTGGGTTTGTCATATATGGCCTTTATTATGTTGAGGTAGGAGAACCATGTCTTTAAACGTGAACATGCCAGGATATAAGTCTAACTTGAGGGTGCCTTTCTTTTAATTGTGCTTCTTGCTTCCTGTCATGAAGTATGAGACATTTATTTCTTCACCTGAAGTGCAATTAACACTCCCTCCCCCCCCAAAAAAAGTGCAATGCTTTCTTCCTTTGCATGCCCAACCATTGGAAAGTAACCTAGTTCACTAAAAGCACTACCTGAGACTGAAAAGGAAAAGGCTAACTGTAGACAAACTGGGTATTTTATCCACTCAGATTGGCTTTAAAAAACACCAAGATGGACACATGGTATTTCCAGAAGTTCCTTTGTTACAGACTTTGGTCCACAGGCTCCATAAGGTTACATATCAGGGCAAATCCAATCTTAAAAGTCTTCTCCACAAATATTAGTAAAAAGCTTTAGTTCTAACAAAGCAAGTAATCTTTCTTGTTTCATCTGCCAGAAACACAATTCAGAGCCTATTATTTTATATAAACTGATGATAATATTACTCAGTTTTACTGACTCATGGTTAAAATTTTGCAAAAAAAAGATACTATATCTATTTGCATTTGTCTGTATGATTACAGATGACTTTTATCACAGCAGGGGCTGTTCCTCAACCAAGAACCTAGGAGGGTAAAGGGAAAATTATTTTTCCTCCCATACACGTTTTCGAAAAGTATTCAGAAATACGAGGAAATAAACTATCAATCCATGCAAAAAACATGGATGAATCTTACATGTATATTGCTAAGTGAAAGAATTCAGTCTGAGGAGGCTACACATTGTATGACTCCATTTATATGACATTCTGGAACAGGTAAAACAGAGAAGGTAAACAGGTTATGGGGTGGGGGGTTGAAATATTACATATGATACTTTAGTGATGGATACCTGCCACTATGCATTAGTCTTTTCTAACGGATTTTTACAACCTAACAAGTAAATCATAATATATTTAAATTTAGCGTTTTTATGATATGGGAGTGTCACAGGATGGAATAGAGAATATGACAAAGAATCTAACTGATTTAGAAATGTATTAAAAAAAACACTCACTGTTGGTGGTGGGGCAAAAGGTACTGACCTAAGTAACTATGGAAAAGAAAGGAATCCATGGAACAAAGGCAAAATGTAGCATACACAAATACTGGACTCTGTAAGTTCTTTCCCATGGGGGTATTAGCTAATAGTGAAACTACCATATCTGTAATCTAGAATGGAACAAGAAATGAATTCAATGAATGACAAAAAGCCAGGTTTCTTATCGCTAGAGTGGGAAGTTACAGATAAACAAAGACAGAAGGTTATAACATCCATGTAATAATGGATAGATTAGATTTCCTCAATTTTAAACTTTTGTGCATCAAAAGGTGCTATCCAGAAAGTGAAAACACAGCTCACAGAATAAAGTATTTCACATGATATATCTGACAAGAGTCTGTTCTTCAGAATATATCAAGAACTTTTACAAATCATCAACAAAAAGACAACTCAAGTTTTAAAATGGAAAAGAACTTGAACAGACTCGTCTCCAGACAAGAAATACAAATGGTCAACAAGCACATAAAAGATGTCAAACATCAACAGTCATGGTGGAAATGCAAATTAATACCATAATGTGATCCCCCTTCACAAACACTAGAATGGTTATAATCAAGAAAACTGATAGTATCAAATGTTAGCAACAATGTAGAGAAATCAGAACCCTCAAATATCGCTTGTGGAAATGGAAAATACTGCAACATATGTGTACACTAGTTTGGCATTTCCTCAAAAAGATAAAAAAAATACAATTACCATAAGCTTCAACAAACCCACTCCTAGATATAGACCCTGAAGAATTGAAAACAGGTGTTCAAACAAAAACCTGTACATTAATATTCATAGCAGCACCGTTCACAATAGCCAGAAGATAGAAATGACTGAAACGTCTATCAAAGGGTGAATGGATAAACAAAATGGGTAGATCCATAAACTATCCCATTACTCTGCCATATAAAGGAAAAAGTAAAATGGTGCCACCACTATGGAAAATAATATGGCAGGTCCTCAAACACTTAAACAGTTAGTGTATGACCTGTCAATTCCACTTCAGGCTATATACTCAAAATATTTGAAAGGAGGAAGTGGAACAGATATTTGTACAACCATACACATAGCAGCATTATTCACAATAGCCAAAAGGTGGAAGCAACCCAAGTATCCATCAATGGATGAACATATAAACAAAGTGTAGTATATACACAATGGGATATGATTCAGCCTTTAAAACTAAGGTAATTCTCACACATGGTACATGTGGATGAACCTGAAGTCAGCATGCTAAGTGAAATAAGTTGGTTACAGAAGGACAAGTATTGTACAATGCTACTCATATAAGGTATCCAGAGATGTCAAATTCAGTGACAAAAAGAATGTGGTTGTCAGGGGCTGAGGGCAGTTAGTTAATGGATACTTGGGGGAAATGAAAAAGTTCTAGAGATGGATGGTGAGAATATTTTTACAATATGAAGGCAGTTAATGCCACAGACCTATACACTTAAAATGTTTACATGGTAAACGTCGTTATGAATTTTAATCACAATGAAAAAAAATGAAGTACGGATACACGTTACAACACAAATGGACATTGAAAACATCCTTAGTTTAAAAAGCCATATGGAAAAGCCCATCCAGATCATACTCATCTTGTGCGCTTTAAATCCATCAAGGTTGCAAAAATAAGTAAAAAACTCAGTAACAGTTCCAGAAAAAGAAAACTGGATCACAGTGGAAAAAGATGTTTTCAAACAGTTGTGACAGCTGGTACAAATTGAAGTGGGCCTGTGGATTAAATTATAATGTCTTCTCATGCCCTATGTCAACAGCAGAGCCTAACAGGATGAAGAAAGACTTCCTCTTCTTTTCTAGCAAGAGCTTAGCCAATGAGAGACCATCACAACTCAGCCAAAGAAAAGCCATGACTCTGTTTACTATGGTCCTCTCAACTTCCCTTTTCCCCTCTATAAGATTTCCCCTCTCCATTTTGCTTGGGACTTGCACGTGGCTCACCATGGTTGCAGACCCTTGAAGTGGTTGTAATTCTTTGCCGATTGTGAATAAACCCATTTTTGCTGGACAAATAACTGGAAGTCTATTTGTTTTAGGTCAGCAGTGGTCATGTGCAAGCTCTGGAGTGCCACCCTGCTCCAGGGGCAGCAGGCACGAGGGTTTGCCCCCTGCCCATATTAGTGTTCGGAGCAGCCAACTTCGGATGGACTTGACTCCCAACAGGGAGGTATCATGCCTGTTCCAGGCAGAAAGCAGATGTCTGGGCAGTAACTGTTCAAGGGGGAAGGGGACAGGGTACCTGAGGTCTCCGGCTGCCATTCCCTGGGGAAGAGCCAACTCTCTATCTGTTGTGGGTCTGAGGCCACAGGTCCTTAGCTGTGAGCAGTGTTATCACTTCAGTCTGATTTCTGCACAAACTTTGCCCATTTGATTTTTTAAGAGTTCCATTCTGGTAGCTCCTCCCCAACTGTTTGTAGGCTAATTGGGCAGTAAAGGCACAAGTGAATCCAAAAGGTCCTCTGCCATCTGCTTCTAAAGTGCAGTCACAGGTATTTGTCAACAGAGCTGAAGATTGACAGAAGGCCCCCAAAGGGAGGAGGAGATCCTTGTCAGCATTTTTGTCCCCCCTCGCTCCCCAGGCACACCCAGCAGGGCAGCATTCACAGTCCTGTTGAGTAACTCTGGAAGGGTGTGGAGTGTAACGATCATGCTTAGTAAGCTTTGGAACCTCCCCTTGTTCCCATGCACCTTTTCCTGGGTGACCTGAGCAAGGAGGCAAATCTCTGCTGCAACCCAGCAATCACATTACAATTTGGCAGCTCTCCAAACTCTGCTTAAATTTTAAAAGCTAGCACAGCTGGGTTTAGTTTTACCTCTGTGCATGTGGGAGACAAGAGAAGTATTTATCTTTTGAAACTCAGATTTTTTTAAAAAATTTATTTATTTTATTTATTTAATTTTTGGCTGCATTGGGTCTTCATTGCTGCATGCGGGCTTTCTCTAGTTGTGGTGAGTAGGGGCTACTCTTCGTTGCGACGCGTGGGCTTCTCATTGCGGTGGCTTCTCTTATTGTGGAGCACAGGCTCTAGGCATGCAGGCTTCAGTAGTTGTGTCTCGCAGGCTCTAGAGCGCAGGCTCAGTAGTTGTGGCACATGGGCTTAGTTGCTCCGTGGCATGTGGATCTTCCTGGACCAGGGCTCGAACCCATGTCCCCTGCATTGGCAGGCGGATTCTTAACCACTGCACCACCAGGGAAGCCCCAAAACCTCAGATGTTAATTTAAATTGTATTACCAGGGTTTTGAGTTGGCAAGTAAGACGATCAGCAGAACGACAGTGGGTTGGGAGGGTGAGGGTTTTGTTCATAGGATGTATCCATCACCTTGAAGTCCAGACATCTCACAGGACTCCTTTGCAAGATATGACCTAAACTAGACATTATTATCAGACTGAAGAGAATCGGACTCCCTGCAGCTACAGGGAGAAGACAGAATATTTTCTCCTCTTGCTGAGATTTCTTTCAGTAGCAAGGCCAAGTGCTGGAACGCTTTAGTCTACCTTAAGTAAAAGCTCCCAAATTTATAATACAGAAGGGAAAAGGCAGGATAGAATTACCAAGAAATGAAATATATTGTAGACACATTAATGATTTGCATTTGTATCTGCAAATATCTCTGGCCCCTCCCCCCCACACACAGTTGAGGCTTGGGGAATTTAAGGGATGTGGGCAGGGGTAGATGAAGCTGAACACTCCTTGGGCCTCAGTCTTCCATCTGTAGCCTGAAGAGGGAGGGAATGGCCAGGCTGCTCTCCTGGGTGCTGCTACTCCCCCACCCATGTACACACACACACACACACACACACACACACACACACACCCCCACACACACACACACCCCAGTCTAGCTCAGGACTCTGAGACCTTCTCCCTCCTCTCTGAGCCCCCACCACTGCCCTGCCGCACAGTGACTGTTTAGAAGGTGGACAAGGGGTGGGGAAGAAGAAACCAGATGTTGTTATAAGCCCTAGTTTTGGAAGGTAGGGGGGAAGAATACTAAGAAATTCTTCTGAAATTCAAAGCCCAGGGACTCAGACTCACTAAAAACAACTGAGATTTAATTATTAGATTACAGAATGCTTTCCCTACCCAATAGCTTACCACCACATCAACAGGCTCCAGTATATGAACAATGGATTACAACGGGGAGCGTGCCAGGACTCAGACTCTATGTAAGAAAAGTTTCTAGAGAACCCTAAAGACAACAAGAGGCAAAAATAAGGACACCAGAGGACACTGAAGACTCCAACACTTACGGCTACAGCAAACATTAAACACAGCCCAACTCCTAGTAGAGTAAATGAAACCTCACACTGAAGACCCATTTACCTCAGTTCCTATTACCCAACACAACATGTCCAGCTTTCAACAAAAAATTGCAAGGCACACCAAAAGGCAAGAGCACAATGTGGAGAGACCAAGCCAACATCAGAACCAAACTAAGATAAGGTACAGATACTGGCATTTTCAGACACAGAATTTAAAGTAACTATGATTAATACATTAAGAGCACTAGTGGAAAAATGAGACAATGTGCAAGAACAGACGGGTAATGTTAGCAGAGATGGAGCCTCTGAAAAATATCAAAAATAAATGCTAGGAAAAAAATACAGTGACAGAAATGAAGAAATCTTTCAATGAGCTCATCAGTACACTCAACTTGGCCAAGGAAAGAATCAATGTCAGTAGGTCAATAGAAATCTCCACGCTGAAATGCAAAAAGAAATAAAGAAGGAAAAAACCCAGAACATCCAAGAGCTGTGGGCCAAAATTAAAGACAAAATACATATGTACTGAAAGACAAAGACAAAATCTTGAAAACAGCAAGAGAAGTATGACCTGTCAGATACAAAGAAACCCCAATAAGACTAACATCTGACTTCTCATCACAAACAATGGAGGCCATAAGAGGGATGAAAGATTCAAAGAACAAATCGTTTTTATGGGGAAATTTCTAGCTTTGTACCTGTGCAGCACTAGAACATACCTAATCCTTGTGTCGTTAAAAGTTCAGTCTCCATCACTCTGGTCTAGAGCTGATATGGCACCCCATGGGACAACATAGTATTGTGGTTATTGGTACCACCTTTCCCCCTTACAGCTGTGACTTTGAGTTTTTTCTTATTTTCTGGCACCTAGGGATGACTCTTTGGTTCTTTAGAACTTGGCTTTGTGTGTATGTGTGCATGTATTGCTTAGCATTTATAGGAATATTTAACTGAAAAAGAATTAGAAGGAGATTTTTATTAAAAAAAAAAAAGAAATACATATGTATTTGGAATACCAGGAGAAGAAACGGAAAACTGAGCAGAACAAATATTTGAAGTAATAATGACTGAGAACTTTCCAAAATGAATGACAAATACCAACTCTTATATACAAGAAACTCAGAGAATACCAAGCAGGATAAAACACAAACAAACTATTCCTAGGCATATATTCAACCTTTAAAAAAAAAAAAAAAGACAAAGAGAAAATCTTGAAAGAAGCCAGAGAAATACAACACACCTACAGAGGAACAAGGATAAGAATCACAATGGACCTCACATCAGAAAACCTGCAAGCAAGCAAGAAGTGGAATGAAATATTCAAAGTGCTGAAAGAAAAACCCTCACCAGCTTAGAATTCTACATACAGTGAAATTATCCTTCATAGGTAATGGAGAAATACTGTCTCAGACAAACAAAAACCAATGCAATTAACTGCTAGCAGACCCGTCCTTAAAAATGTTAAAAGAAGTTCTTCAGGCAGAAGAAAATTTATTTATTCAGAAACTTAGATCTATATTAAGACATGAAGAGCATCAGTGAAGAAATTTTAGGAAGGTAAAATAAACATATTTTCTTATTCTTAAATCTCAAAGATAATTGTTTATTTAAAGCAATAATAATGACAACATATTGGGTGATTGGGTGATAGCATATGTACAAGCGAAGCAAATGACAGCAATGCCACAAAGGATGGGAATACTCTGATATAAGGTACCTGCATTACATGTGAGGTAGTGTCGTTTTATTTAAAGGTGCACTTAGTTTAAAATACATATTGCAAGCTCTAAGGCAACCAATAAAATGTTTTTAAAAGACATATAATTAATGTACTACAAGAGATACAATGGAATCATAAAATGCTCAGTTAAAACCAGAGAAGGCAGAAAAAGACAGAAGGAAACAAAAATGCAAAGAACAGAAAGCAGTGACAAACATTATGTTAAAAGTAAAGAGATGGAGAAAGATATGTCATGCTAACACTAATCAAAGGTAAGCAGACGTAGCTTTTATTAATTTCAGACAAAGCAGACTTCAGAACAGGGAGGATACTATGGGATAAGAAGGGGCATTAAGAATGATAAAAGGGCCAATTCTCCAAGAACACATAACAATCTAAATCTCTATGCACCTAACAAAACAGTGTCAGGATGGGAAACTTAAATTTAAAATATTATGTAATGTTTTACTTTATCCCAGGAATACAACATTCCTAGATATTCTAATTGTAAGCAAGAGTGGGTGGCATGGGTAAGAGACATATGACCAAAAAGTAAGAGTGGCTCATGAAAGGATGAAGTAGTCCACAAAACTATAGTATCGTTAGGATGACTCTAAAGTGTGAAGCTGCTGATGTCTGATCAGGATTGAACTGTTACCAAATGCTTTTCCACATTTATCACATTTAAAGTGTTTCTGTCCAGTATGAAGTCTCTGATGTTGAATAAGATGAGTGCTCTGGCTAAAAGCTTTACCACATTCACTACATTCATAAGGTTTCTCTCCAGTATGAATTCGATGATGTTTAGTAAGGGATGAGTTTTCAGGGAAGCCCTTCCCACATTCACTGCATGTATAGGGTTTTTCTCCAGTGTGAATCCTTTGGTGTTGTGTAAAGGTTGAGTGGGCACTGAATGCTTTTCCACATTCATTACAGTTATAAGGCTTTTCCCCAGTATGAGTCCTCTGGTGTTGAGTAAGGTGTGTACTTCGTCTAAATGCCTTCCCACAATCATTACACTTATAGGGTTTCACTCCAGTGTGAATTCTCTGATGTTGTGTAAGAGTTGAGATATCAGTGAAGGACTTCCAACAGTTAATACATTCACAGGGTTTCTCTCCACTGTGAATTCTTTGATGTTGAATAAACGATGAGTAGTCACTGAAGGCTTTCCCACATTCATTACATTTATAAGGTTTCTCTCCAGTATGAATTCTCAGATGTTGAACAAGTGATGAATTTACAGTGAATGCTTTTCCACAAACTTTACATTTATAGGGTTTTTCTCCAGTATGAGTTCTCTGATGTTCAGTATGAGATGAACTTTGGATAAACGCTTTTCCACAGTCATCACACTTATAAGGTTTCTCACCAGTATGAATTCACTCATGACGAAAAAAGTCTGAACGGTCACTGAAATTTTTTCCACAGTCACTACAATTATAAGTTTTCTTTTTAGAAGCTCTTTGACTTTTATTTGGAGATAAGTTCCATTTGACACTTTCCCCAAATGGATCAAATATATGTAGTTTCTCTTCTGAATGAGTAACATTCCGTGGGATAAGTTTAGAGCTTAGATCAAAACTTCTCTCAAACTCATTAAAAATATGCCCAGTTTCCTCACAAGATATTTCTTCATGGCCAACTATTATTTGCTGAAAACCAGTGTTTTGGGCAAGGGATTTTTTTGAAATTTTGCGTATAGAGTGCTCTTTTTGCTTTTCTACCTTGGCCTCATATTCACAGGTTTCTTCAAATAAACACTCTTTGGATACATCCCCTCTGAGCCTTTCCATGATGACAGTGATGGAACTGCTCACTCAAAAGTATATTCTAAAGGTCTTCTCTTTGGTATCTGCTCTGCTCTTCAAATCTGAGGGGAATAAAACATTTATAAAAACATATTTTCTGTGTTGGGATTACAGGAACTGAACTCAGGAGAAAAAAAATAACCTTACTAAAATTAGAATGCATATTTACAGTCTTGTAATCTGGGAAAATAATAAGTCAATGGAGTAGAGATAAGTAGAGGCAGAAGTGGTAGGAAAGAAGTTGGCCCAATAGGCAATGTCACAAAGAGTCTGAAAGCTGAAAAAAATGTTTTAAAGATGTAAAAGTTTTGGGCTTCTCTGGTGGCGCAGTGGTTGAGAGTCCGCCTGTCGATGCAGGGGACGTGGGTTTGTGCCCCGGTCCAGGAAGATCCCACATGCTGTGAAGTGGCTGGGCCCGTGAGCCATGGCCACTGAGCCTGCGTGTCCGGAACCTGTGCTCTGCAACGGGAGAGGCCACAACAGTGAGAGGCACGCGTACTGCAAAAATTAAAAAAAAAAAAAAAAAAAAAAGATGTAAAAGTTTAACCTTCTCATTTAAAGATAAACAAGTTTAGAACTAGAGAGGTAATGTGATTATAACCTAAAGATACAGAGGTTATTAATGAGATGGTCAGAAATAGAACTTAGGCTTTGTCCACTATACTACCACAGTAATCTTGAGACTAAACAGAGCTCAAATGAGAGAATGGACAGGTACCTAGTCAAAAGACAAATAACGAAGGGGATGCATAGCAGTATTAGAAAATGTGCGACAGGGACTTCCCTGGTGGTCCAGCAGTTAAGACTCCACACTCCTAATGCAGGGCGCCTGGGTTCAATCCCTTGTTGGGGAACTAGATACCATGCCTCAACTAAGAGCCCGCATGCTGCAGCTAAAAAAAAAATCCCGCATGCTGCAATGAAGATCCCATCTGCTGCAACTAAGACCCGGCACAGCCAAATAAATAAATATTTAAAAAAAGAAAAAAAAGGGCTTCCCTGGTGGCGCAGTGGTTAAGAATCCACCTGCCAATGCAGGGGACACGGGTTTGGGCCTTGGTCTGGGAAGATCCCACATGCCACGGAGCAGCTAGGCCCATGCACCACAATTGCTGAGCCTGCGCTCTGGAGCCCGCGAGCCACAACCACTGAGCCCGCATGCCACAACTACTGAAGCCCACGCCCCTAGAGCCCATGCTCTGCAACAAGAGAAGCCGCCGCAACGAGAAGCCCACGCACCGCAACGAAGAGTGGCCCCCGCTCGCCGCAACTAGAGAAAACCCGCAAGCCCACACGCAGCAATGAAGACCCAATGCAGCCAAACTAAGAGCCCGCATGCTGCAGCTAAAAAAAAAATCCCGCATGCTGCAATGAAGATCCCATCTGCTGCAACTAAGACCCGGCACAGCCAAATAAATAAATATTTAAAAAAAGAAAAAAAAGGGCTTCCCTGGTGGCGCAGTGGTTAAGAATCCACCTGCCAATGCAGGGGACACGGGTTTGGGCCTTGGTCTGGGAAGATCCCACATGCCACGGAGCAGCTAGGCCCATGCACCACAATTGCTGAGCCTGCGCTCTGGAGCCCGCGAGCCACAACCACTGAGCCCGCATGCCACAACTACTGAAGCCCACGCCCCTAGAGCCCATGCTCTGCAACAAGAGAAGCCGCCGCAACGAGAAGCCCACGCACCGCAACGAAGAGTGGCCCCCGCTCGCCGCAACTAGAGAAAACCCGCAAGCCCACACGCAGCAATGAAGACCCAATGCAGCCAAGAATAAATAAATAAAATAAATTTAAAAAAAGAAAATGTGTGACAAGAAGAAATGGCAGAGTTACAGCACATGGAGAGAAGCCACTGAGGAATGTAAAAACAGCACCTGATAAAGCAATGCACAAAGGAATAATAGCATTTAACCATACACGAATTCATACCGGTGAGAAACCTTATATGTTTGATGACTGTGGAAAAGCATTTATCCAGAGTTCATCTCTTACTGAACATCAGAGAACTCATACTGGAGAAAAACCCTATAAATGTAAAGTCTGCGGAAAAGCATTCACTGTAAATTCATCACTTGTTCAACATCTGAGAATTCATACTGGGGAGAAACCTTATAAATGTAAGGTTTCTCACTGTGGTAAAAAAAAAACAAACCAAAAAACACATTTCCATGTCAAAAAAAAAAAAAAAGAGAGAGAAGGTCCAAATCTGAACAGAATAGCAGAATTTAAGGCATTAAGGAGAGCTCCTTGGACACATTTTAGAGATTCCACTCCTCCTAAACATTCACCCCTAAAGTGCACAGATTTATCCCTCATCTGAATAAGTGCCTCTGGAGACCTCAACATCTCACAGGATCTCCACAATTCTTTCCTGGGCTGAGACACATTTTAGAAACTGAGAATTCTGCTCATGGGAAAAGAAAATATGCAACAAAATCAAAGCTGTCATCACGTAAATATTTTGAAAATTTTAAAAGCACTAGCACTATCAGTTTTTAAAAGCATATAATCTGAGTCTCCCAAAAGTCTGTGTCGAAGGACAAAGACTTACTGTCCTCCAGTCAACACAAAACACAAGACACAAAACTAGAGAAGACACACACAGAGCCTTAGAGGGAGGTGTTATCAGACTGGTTGAAAATAGAAGAGCAGTATGATAAGGTGATCTAAGATCACAGTCAACGTTTGGGTAGAATCACTAACTAGAGGCAACAGCATTTTCACCAATCATAAACATAAGAGATGTTCTGGTACAAAGAGAGGTAAGGCACTAGAGAACTGTTCCTTTTTCTTTTTAACAAATACAAACCTCAGAATCCCAAATGAATGGTCACTTAAACTGTGGAAACCAATACTTTGCTTTCTTAATTAAATCCAGGTTTGCATACTCAAATAATTTTCAGCAAGTGTTAAGAATAGAAAATCTTGGAAAGGTGTAGATTATAGTGTATGGATAAATGCAAGTCCTTCAAAAAAACAATTGTTTCAAGTCAAATTTCGGGTCTTTAAGCAAACATTTTAGCAAAGGCTCACCGTCTAGGGGTCGCAGGCTGCAGTCCGGAGATTAAAATTTGGCCCACTGCACCAAATGTGCTGTCACAGCAAGGAAACTCTGGCTCGGTTTAGTTTCCCTTTAAGCAGTTCTCTTCTTGACATTCCTTTCTCCTTCCGCCTCTGCTGTTCCTCGGCACAGGGAATGCCCTGGGCCTCCGCGGCCTCTGGGGGACCAGGGGTCCCGCTCCCCGCCAGGCCCCAGCGCCGAGCGCCCGCTGCTCCCGGCCGGAGAGGAGGTGGGGCAGCAGGGCCCCAGTCCGCACGGACCTCACGTGAAAACAAGCGGCTCCGCCTGCGGGCTCGAAGGCCCCTGACGACGACGAACTGTGATTCCCAGAAGGCCTCGGGCCGCGCCGCTTCCGCTTTCGTTCTCAAGGACTTACTTTTTCCCAGAAGTCCCCGAGAAATCTCTGCCTCTGGGTACCCCTCCCCCAGCGCGGAGCGGAGTGGGCGAGCGGGAGGCGTCTCAGCTAATCAGGGCCGCACGCTGGAATCTCCATGGTAACCACCGACGCTTGCTCCCTTCTGCGGTGCTCTTGATGGAGGCTGAAGCTTGCTTCAGAGTTTAGAGTCGCTGGCCGGCGCTCAGATTCTGGGGACTGGTGTGCGCAGGTTATAGGGCTCCCCGTGCCCGACCGTACAGGCCCTGGGAAGGAAAGACAGTGTAAAATGTTACAGACATTAGAGGACACTGTGGTTCTTTGGATACTGTTTCTAACAAATTGTAAAAAGATATTTTTGAGATTCGGGGGACGATGGAACGAGGAACTAGGTATTAGAAAACATTAAGGAATTATTATGAGTGAACGTCACATTTGGCATTTCTCAGCAGACACTTCAAAGCCATCCAGATGTCAGCTATGTTTGTTTTTAATCTGCCAAGAGCTCAGGCAGCCTGGAATGCAGGGTGAAAACGTGCAGCGGAGCAGACCCACCAAGTACTGCAGCCCCTGAGAACAATCCAGTCTCCGTCTCAGGGCCACTGCAACAGTGACAGTGGGGAGACCTATCCTGCTGTTTATCTTCTCATTTCCTCTCTCTGGCCAAGCCTGCAAAGAGCATGACAGAACCCTACTGTAACTGCAAATGTTTGTTTTCTGATTTCAAATGCGACAGCATGTTCATTATGCAAAAGTTGGAAAATGCAGAAAAGTATATGTAGAGAAAAATACCAGGAGGAAATACTATTTTGGGCTGCAGGGATCATAGGCTTTAAAAATTTTTTTAATCTTACATGTTTTTCCATATTTCCCAAAATTTCTACCATGAATTAGAATGACTGCTTTATCATAAAAAGTTTTAAAAATACATATTTTGAGATTTATAGGAAGGTTACATGGCAAGCATTACATACTCTCACATAAAGTTAGACATAGGGCATAGAAGCAGATGATACCTCAGAGTTGATCACAAATAGCTTCGTAAATAGCAAAACTGGCATAAGGTACAGAATATGGAGAAAGTATGCCATCAGTGACACTATCACGATGAAAAAAATGGGAGAGTGCAGTGCAGAGTCAATGCTGTGGCACTTTGCTGATGAGACAAAGGGCCTAGGACAATGCCCCAAAATGTGGTGGTGCTCTAGAAATATTTGTTAAATAAAAGGGACAAAAGATAATTCCAAATAATTTCTTTTTTAAAAATAAATTTATTATTTTAAAAATTTATTTACTTTTGGCTGTGTTGGGTCTTCATTGCTGCACACAGGCTTTCTCTAGTTGTGGTGAGTGGCGGCTACTCTTCTTTGAGGTGCACAGGCTTCTCATTGCAGTGGCTTCTCTTGTTGCAGAGCACGGGCTTCAGTAGTTGTGGCACGTGGGCTCAGTAGTTGTGGCTCGCGGGCTCTAGAGCGCAGGCTCGGTAGTTGTGGTGCACCGGCTTATTTGCTCCGTGGCATGTGGGATCTTCCCAGACCAGGGCTCAAACCCGTGTCCCCTGCGTTGGCAGGCGGATTCTTAACCACCGTGCCACCAGGGAAGTCCATAAATAATTAATTTCTTAATGATTAACATTTACTATATGTAATATGGATACAATATTCATCAATTTGTATATATATACATACACGTATATATATATTCCAAAACTGAACGCAATACAATGAAATCAAAAAAATAATAGGAGGGGAAGCGTCACTCCATCATTTTTAGTCCTTGTCAAATCAAGAAGACAAAAAATTGGATATCAAAGAGCTTAGAAACAACGGAAATTTATTTCTCCTAATCCTGGAGGCTGGGAATTCCAAGATCAAGTTACCACAGCTTCGGTGACCTCAGGCTCATGGGTCCACCTGTCACTCAACATCGCCACTCCAACATCCGTGACAAGGACTGAGCTCCAATACTCTCCCCAAACCTGGTCCTCCGAGCTTTCTCATCTCCATGGAGAGCAGCTCCATCCTTTTAGTCGTTCAGGCCAGAACCCTGGAGTCATCTTCTCTTTCCCTCCACCCCACATCCAGTTTATCAGGAAATCCTACCAGGTGAGCTCCAATACACATACAGAACTGATCACTTATTTGCATCTCACCAGTTACTCAGGGCCCACCATCCCTTCTCACCTGGGTTGTTGCAGAAGCTTTACTCTGGCACCTCAGTCTAGTCTCAACGTACTAGCCAGAGGGATCTGCTAACACCCAAGTCAACCTGTTCCCCTTCTGCCCCCGCAGCACTCAGAATAAAAGCCAATGTGGTGCTTGTGAGGGCCCTCAAGACGGGCAGAGGCCCCACCATGCCCCACCTCCTCTGATGTCCTCCCAGCCTTCTCCCTCAGCTGCCCCACGTGAGCCGCTTGGGCCCTGGCTGATCCCTGGATGTGTTGGATCTTCAGGGCTCATGTCGCTGTTTCCTCTGCCTGGGAGACCTTTTCCACAGATAGCCACACGGCTCACTTCTCACTTTCAGATCTTTGTACAAATGTCACCTTCTGAGTGGAGGCTCTAGAGTCTAGGCTGTGCCCAGCACATTGGTTGAAGGAATGAATCTGTGAGTCGGACCAAGGAGATCTCTATCCTCAGAGGGACCTAGTTCAGGAGCTCCTCTTTACTCACTGTCACTTACTGATAATACTGGGCACTGCCCATTAACAAAAAATAATAACAAAACAAAACTCTGTGCCAACTCAGTAAGTGAAAATGGCACCTTGTTGTTTTAATTTGTATTTCTTTAATTAAGAGCGGGTTGAGCATATTTTCATGTGTCGTTGGCTGTTTATTCATTTAGAAAACATACAAAATGCTGGTGATTATTTTCCATGTCCTCTATCAAGATTTGATCATGTCATTTGCCGTTTCTTTCTGATATAAACTCTCAAAATATAAAGGGTATTAAATCTTTCTTTCTGAAACTTGTGTTGCAAATAATTTTCCAATTTATATTTTGGCTTTTAATTTTGTTCATGATGTTTTAAATGAATAATTTTAATTGTTAAGAAGGCGCACCTGGGACTTCCCTGGTGGCACAGTGTATAAGAATCTGCCTGCCAATGCAGGGGACATTGTGGGATCCGGGAAGATCCCACATGCCACGGAGCAACTAAGCCGGTGTGCCACAACTGCTGAGCCTACACTCTAGAGCCCACGAGCCACAGCTACTGGGCCTGTGTGCCACAACTGCTGAGGCCCATGCGCCTAGAGCTCGTGTTCCACAGCAGAGAGAAGCCACCGCAATGAGAAGCCCGTGCACCACAACGAAGAGTAGCCCCCGCTCGCCGCAACTAGTAAAAGCCTGCGCACAGCAACGAAGACCCAATGCAGCCAAAAATTTAAAAAAAAATTTTTTTAAAAAGAACGCATGCTAAAATAACTTTATCTTTATGGTTTCTGACTTTACTTTTTCACCATAAGGTTTTTTTCTCCTCCAAGGGCATAGAAATGTTCATCAATACTGTCCTCAAATACTGTCACAGTTTCATTTTTTATATTTAAATTTTACTCCAATTGGGAGTACATTTTGGTGAATGTCCTATTTGAGGCAAGTTTCTAAGTTAATTCTTTCCTCAAAAGGCTAAGTATGGTAGATTGCAAACAAGACGTGACCACAAATTGCTCGAGACCCTCTCACGTGCCTTTTTGCCTCCTCTCTCATGAAGAGATGGGGTCCATCTTTTCACTCCTGGATCTGGGATTGGCCATGTGACTTGCTTTAGGCAATGGTACATGTGTGATGCACAGAAGTGTTTGTGCAATGGGACTTGATCTCTCTGGCTGCTTGATCTCTCTTTGGAGAGTAGCTGTCGCTTGAAGGCGCCAGAGCCAACCTGCTGCATGCTTGTTGAACATGCATTAACCTGCTGCATGATTGCTGAGCATGCATTAACCTGCTGCATGCTTGAGGAATGTGTCAATTACTAAGAGGCTCGGGGGAGCTCAGGTGAAGCCAGCAAAGTCACTGTCCTATTTGAGCACGCCCAAATTGTCCACCCACAGAATCATGAGCAAATAACTGATTGCATTAAGCCACTAAGATTTGGGGTGGTTTGTTAAGGAGGAAAAGCTGAACTAGCAAGCACTTATCCCAACACTGTTTCTAAAGTCGTCTGCCCTTTCTTCCATGGATTTGAAGTGCCCCTAGTACATCAAATATGCTTTTATAGAATCAGGGGTCTGTTCTTGGATTTCTGTTTTGGTCCCAGCCCAGGAAGCTTTGGAACCCTCTGACCACATCCTGGTTCCAGGCGCCTTCAGCTGGGAGGTTTTGCTCTTCACGCCTGGGCCTCAGGAAATCAAGGATTCGATGGCCATAGAGTACAAACAACACCACTTCTCATCTAAAATTTAGATTCTGAAAGGGAGTTCTTTACCTAGCATGCTTGGAGTACCCCTACAGGTGTTTTTACAAACTTGGGCACATGCATTTTCCTAAGAAGGAAGCTTTCCCCACATTTAAGCAGATTCTCAAAGGGCTACTTGCCTCCCCCCACCCAAACGTTGAGCTGAGGTTGAAGGAAACTGATGTGGCTGCCTGTCAGCCTCTCTTTGGGGGTGCTGGGTGGCAGCAGAGGAAAGAGCAAAGCCGATCTCTGAATCACGCAAAAGCCAGGTAGGCCCGTGTGTTCCCTCTGTGCTACAGCTCTTAGTTGTGTTTGGCTGTTGCTTTGGTTTATTGGTTTGTGCTGTCTTCTTTCTCCTGCTATGAGCTTTAACAGGGATGGCTTTGGACCCCAACACCTGGCTTTAGCGAGGTGCTCTGAGCCTGGAACTAGAAGTGGTTTTAACAGAGGCAGCCAACCACTGGGGTGTGGCCAGCGGCTGTGTGTAGGATTCTGGCTGAGTACTTAGTGCCTTGGAGCTCCGTTTGGGGGATTGGGGTCTCTGTTAACACACACAGGGCCTGGTGCACGGTGGGTGATTGGCTGGAAATGCAAATCCCTTTCCCTACACTGTACCCGCCAGGCTGCACAGTATTCCTCCTGGAACTATGGCTGGCACACAAGGAAGAGGACAAACTCTCCAACAGGCTCCAGGAACTTGGCACTTTGGGGTGCAGTGGACAATAATGCACCCACCGGACAGTAATGAAATGCCCACGACATGCTGTTTGTGCAGAAGCCAGTGTCAGTGGCCTAAATAGCACACAGTGTCCTCGGGACGGTAGGACTCAGCTCATCACCCTTGCGCACCCAGGCTGGCAGGAGTGCCCCCTTGGAATTTGCCAGCCAGGATTCACTGCAGAGGAAAGCTCTGCTCTTTGTGCATGGGGCAGCTGCTTCCTGCTTGCTGGACACAGCAAGTCGCCAGGGCAAGGGGTCGGGGGGGCACACAGAACGCCTGAGGCAGTCAGTTCTACGGGGGTCCCATCTCCACCAGCGAGGCCGGGACAAATGAGGAACCTCGCTGTTGCCTGATCAATATCCACCACCCACCACCCGCCAGGTGTCTCAGAGCCAGGTGCAACAGGGAAGACCCCCTACCCTTTGGAAAAGGGCGCTGGTGCATGGAACTCTACCCTGAACTGGTACTTGTTTAACACTAACCCCTTTGCAGAGCTCCCCCATACTCCCCCTAGACACAGCAGTGACGCAGTGTCCTCCAGCCGCTTGGACAATTAAGTGAGCTTGGCCAGGAGGTAGAAAAAAGGTTTGAACGGAAGAAAAGAGGGTCTGTGAAGAAGGCGGTGGGGGGGGCTTCATGTACGAAGGTCAGAGAAAGCAGCTGCGTGGTCTGTGTAGTTGGGTGGGGGCGGGGGCTCATTGGGGACCTGTCCAGAACAGAGGGTGCGGCTCAGGACACACCCCTCCAGCCAGGACACAGGCTCCAGACATTGTGGCTGGCAGCATCCCCACTCACTAATTTATTCATAACTCATGTTACTGAACACCTACTATGTACCAGCCATCACCCCAGGTGCTGGGGAAGCAGGAGGAAAATGAGGCCCCTGTGTCCTGGGAGCTTTGGTTCTTGCAAGGAGACAGATCATAGGCAAGCAAGTAAGATGAGCTTTGGTGAGAATGAAGTGGGGCCATCCATGCACGTGCCTAGGGGAAGAGCTTTCTAACAGATGGATGGGATGTGCAAAGGCCCTGAGGTAGGGGTGCTTGTCTGAGGGGAGCCAGAGCCCAGAGTATCTGCAGGGCAGTGAGGATAGAGGGGACAATGGGGTTATGGCATGCTGGCCTCCTGAGTGTCATGAAGACTTTGGATTTCATTCTAAATGAGATGAGAGAAGAATGTCATGACTAGGTCTTTCGGTGGCTGAGGGTGGAGAACAAGACCGTGGGCAGCAGGAAGACAGCAGGGGAGGCTGGGAGGCTATTTGCCATAATCCGGGCCCCGGTGAAGTAGCTTAGACCAGCGGGAGGCCGGGAGGTGCTGCTGTATGACAGGAGTGGTGGATTTGGAAACATCGTAAAAGTAGAGCAGCAAGAAATCAAGGATGGATGTGGGGTTTGTGAGAAAGAGCCAGGTGGAGTGTGACACTGCAGTTTGGCCTGAGCATCTGGAAGAACGACACGGCCTGTTCCTGAATGGGAAGCGTGAGGTTTCGGGGGTCGATGGAGGGCCTTTATTTGGACATGACATGTGAGAGGTGACCATGGAGAGAGTCTTCGGCAGAGGAGGCAGCTGGAGCTGGAAGATGAGCTCTGTGTGGGGACAGCATTAACCGTGAGGGGAGAGACCGCCCAAGGAGGTGAGCCCTGGGGCACCCAGCATCCAAAGGTGGCCGTAGGTACCTCCAGCACAGGACACCGAGTAGGAGGCAGGAGCAGGGTTCTGGAACCATGTGAGGATGTGTTTAGGGTCTTGGCGCTGGGCCATCCAGCTCTTGTCTGCAGCCCCCTCCAGCGTCCCTGCCCCCACATTCTCCCAGAATGGTATGGCCTGGGGTCTCCTGTTTACCTTCCCTCCTCGGCTCTCCCCCTCTGCTCTGGCATATTGGGTTTCTGGCTGCTGCCTGGGGTACCCAAACAGGATAAACAGGAAAAACTGGCCCTGTCCTGGGGACACCAGTTTCAACTTGGCTTCTGAGCTTTGAAGAGGGGGCTCATGGGTCATCCCTCTGGGAAGCCGGACAGTTTCAGGTGTGGCCTCCAGGAAACTATCCCCCACCTGTTATCTGAGAGCCTCTGTCTGCAGTGGCAGAGACAGTCCGGCGGGGCTCAGCGTCCTCCAAGAACCCCTTCCTCTCGGGCCACCTGTGGAAAGCTTCCAGCAGGGTACAATCCATGAAGGCCAAATTAATTTTGCTGTTTGGATTTTTCTCTTAAGAAAGAAGAAGATAAAACATTGTACTCATCACCTTTAGAAACAGGCACGCAGCACATAAGTGTGTTATCCGAGGCATACAACCTAATCAGCAGATCTGTTCTGGGCTCTGGCCAGTCGGAGCAGAGAGTGGGACTCATGGTTGGAAATTCCATGCAGGCAATGGAAAGGGAGGCAGATGGAGAACGTGGTAGTGGAGAGGGCATGGGAAGACAGCAGCTCACACCGGCCGGGAACGTCAGAGCAGAGGCCAGTGAGAGTCCGAGAGAGGGACACAGGGCCTGGGATAAAGGGCCAGAGGCTGAGGCGCAAAGGGACACACACAAGGGAGGAGACACACCTTCCGAGTCTTGGCGCATTAGACCTGGCGTCAGTCTCCAGCTTTGGATCTGTCGGCCACGGCGTGTCCTTTCCTTGGCAGGTTTCTGAACTGGTTCCTTGACCTGTGTGAACCCCCACTTGGAGGGAAGGGGCCGTTGTGAGGGCGGGAGAGACTCCCTTCCGGAGGCTCCCTGGCTGGCGCCTCTTCTCCCCCAGGCTTCATCCTTGGCCTGCTGAGCCCGTTCTTAGCAAAGAATTCCCCACGCTTGAAGCTAACTAGGTTCCTCTTAGTAATTTGCATTCGCATCCTCACCTGGCTGTGGGCTGTCACTCTTCACTCGTCCCTGTTATACTGGGAGTTGAAATCAGTTTCTTCCCACATTTGCCAGAGTCTTGAATAAAGTCTCTCTTGCACTTTTCTGACAAGTGTCCGGTGAATAATTTGTCCTTAACAAGGGTTGTGAGACGGCAGCCGTGAGTGCCTAGTGAGGGCTTGGCCGGAGCGAGGGCTATGTACACAGCTGTGTATGTGCATTGTGTAGCCCAGGTTCCTTTGTGGACACATAGTATGTACACAGTTGTGTACATAGGTGCTGTCCTCCTTGGAGCGGGAGCGGTGCTCGGGCTGATTCAATCAGCCCCTTGGATCACGTGACTCCTATCGTTAAATCAGTCCCCATAAATGAGGTGACTCCCATTGATTCAATCAGCACCCTCATATCATGTGACTCCCATGTATATGATTTAACCAGCCCCTTAAATCACGTGATTTCCATGGATTCAATCAGCCCAGTTAAATATCCTGACCCCCATTAAATCAATCATCCTTCTTAAATCTCCTTAGGAAATCTCCTTAGTGCATGGAGTACACACCCCCATTATAGAACCACCCAGAACAGTTCCATCACCCTACAACTTCGCTAGTGAGGCCCTTGAGGGGAAGCAACCCTGGCAACCACTGTTCAGTTTTCTGTCCTTATAATTTTGCCTCTTCAAAAAAAAAAAAAAAAAAAAAAGAGCAAATAAATAAATAATTAAATAACGTCTGGTGGTGAGGTACGCTTCCCTATTGACCCTGGGAGTGGCACACGGGGGGCCTCAGTGGACAAAGATCCACACGACTCACACAGCCGAGACACGGTGGGACAGGTCAGGGCCAGCCCAAGGTATGGACCCCAAAGCCAGGCACCACGCTGGAGCACCAGGGGACATCCAGAAGTGGCGCTGGCTGAACAGCCGCTGTGGGAACAGCAAGAGGCACCACTAGGTCCGTTTGGACGGAAGGAGTGGCGTCCCGGGCAGGATGGCTGGTGAGGAAACACCACCGGCCCCAGTTCCCAGAGGCGCTGTGTCGCTGGCAGCAGGAGAGCGGTGTCCACAGCCTCTCTCCCCTCCGCCTCTCCCTCCTTCCTGGTTCTTCCCCTTTCACTGTCACAACAAGGGTTTGCCATCCTCATCCTTTGCTAGGATCATTCGGAGTCAGGTTCTTGACTTTCAGGGCGGATGCAGGAAACGTGTGCCTCATGTCGCTCAGAAAGTCCCTGACACACACTGCTTTTCACTGATGTGGCCTTAGGTGTTTTCCCCTGGGTTTCGGGACCTTGTAGACAAAGCTGGTCTCTATCTCTGTCTCTCTCTGCCACCCTCCTCTCTTACTTTTCTAGCTGTCTGTCTGTCTCTGTCTCTCTCCCTCTCCACCCCCACCTCCTCCTCTCTCCCTCTCCCCCAGCGGCTCCATCCTTCTGCAGAGCAGCTTCCCAGACTCTTGGCTCTGCTGCATCCAAACTGCAGCTTCCGTATCCTGGTTGTCTACAGGCCCCCCAACATGTGGCCCCCACCTGGTCCCTCTGGCAGAGGGTCACTGGCTGCCCCCAGCCCCATCAGGTCATCCCCATATCACTGAGTACTGCCCTCCATTCTTCTCCTGTCTCCCTTCTGTGACCTTGTCCTCTGTACTTGCATGAGTGAAATCACCTTCTGACAGACCCCTCTCTCCCCACCTAGCCCCTCCAATCTCACACCAACTCTGGCAAAAATGACCTGCCTAAAATGTGGATGGATTCCTAGCCCAGCCCTGCCCAGCCCGCCTGCTCCCCCTTCACTTCCCAGGCAGGACATACCCAGAGGAGGGGCCTCAGGAGCCCCTCGGTCCACCAGCACACTCCACACTGGGCTGGTGTGGCTCCTCCGGAAAGAGCCTTGGACACTTTCCCACAGCATATTTGTGAGAGGGCGGGCGAGGCAGGCGTGTCCCTTGTCTTATGGGCTTAGATCCTAGGGAGAGGGCAGGTGGGCACAAGGCCAGTCAATACAGAAGCCACAGTTTGTAAAGGGTGGGTCCCTGGAGGAGAGCCCGAGGCTGGTGAGAACAGAGGGGAGGGAAGCTCAGAGGGGAGGGCAAACCCGACCCTGCAGGTAAGGACTTTTGTCTCCAATGGAAAGACATTGGAGATTTTTTAAAAGGGGGATGCTTTGACGAAATGTCTGCACCTATAAATGACGTGGGAAAAACAGGACAATATGCAAACGACGAACCTTGACTCAAACCACACGCCTTACACAAGAATGAACTCAAAATGGATCATAGATTTAAATACAAAACTATAAAACTTTTAGAAGAAAACATAGAGAAAATCTTCCTGAACTCGGGGTTAGGGAAGAGTTCCTAGACTTGACATCAAAAGCCCCGGGACAACCATGAGAGGGGTGGGATAGGGAGGGTGGGAGGGAGGGAGACGCAAGAGAGAAGAGATATGGGAACATATGTATATGTCTAACTGATTCACTTTGTTGTAAAGGAGAAACTAACACACTATTGTAAAACAGTTATACTCCAATAAAGATGTTAAAAAAAAAAAAAAAAGCCCCGGGACAAACTGTGACAAACTGGACTTCATCAAAATTAAAAACTTCTGCGGGGCAAAAGACGATGTTAAGAGAATGAAAACAAGACATAGACTAGGAGAAAATATTTTCAAATCACATATCTGACAAAGGCACTGTATCCAGAATAGAGAAAGAAAGCTCAAAATCCAACAGTAGAAAAGCATATAATCCAGTTACAAGCTGGGAAAGGACTTGAACAGATGCTTCACCACAAAAAGATACAAGGACGGCAACTAAGCCCATGAAAATATGTTTAACATCATTAGCCATCAGGGAAATGCAAATTAAAACCATGGTGAGATACCGCTACATACCAAATGGATGGAGTTAAATTACTGACAATATTGAGTGCTGATAAGAACAGAGAAATAGGAACTCTCATTCATGACTGGGGAGAATGCAAAATGGTATGGTCACCCTCAAGCACAGTTTAGCGCTTCTTATAAAGTTGGACGTATATTTATGATATCACTCAGCAATTGCACTTGTGGGCATTTAACCAAAAGAAGTCAAATCTTTTTCTAATTAATTAATTAATTAACTAATTAATTTTTGGCTGCGTTGGGTCTTCTTTGTTGCCGCGCATGGGGTTTCTCTAGTTGCGGCGAGCGGGGGCTACTCTTCATTTTGGTGCACGGGCATCTCACTGTAGTGGCTTCTCTTGCTGCAGAGCACGAGCTCTAGGCATGCAGGCTTCAGTAGTTGTGGCATGTGGGCTCAGTATTTGTGGCTCGCGGGCTCTAGAACGCAGGCTCAGTAGTTGTGGCACACAGGCTTATTTGCTCCGCGGCATGTGGGATCTTCCCGGAACAGGGCTCGAACCCATGTCCCCTGCACTGGCAGGCGGATTCTTAACAACTGCACAACCAGGGAAGCCCCAAAGAAATTAAATCTTACATTCACACAAAAACCTGTACACAGATGCACATGGCAACTCTGTTCAATAACCACACAAACCTGGAAACAACCCAAATAACCCTCAGTGGAGTAAGTGGGTTCCCAAAGGGTGGCACACCCCGCAGGGAAGCACGACCCTCCAGTAAAAGGAAGGAGCTATGATACAGCCAGCAGCTGGGGTGCATCTCAGGTCATTACAGGAGTGAAAGGAGCTGGGCTCAAAGGTGACATTCTGTGTGATTCCATGCGTAAGAAACAAAACTATAGGGATGGTTGCCAAGGGTTGGGTGGCGGAGGGTGTGACTGTAAAACGGTTTGGGGGCGATATAGTTGTTCTGTACCCATAAAGTTATTACATGAATCTATAAATGTGTTCAATTCGTAGGACCGTACACCGAAGAACTATAATTTTACTGAATGCTAATTTAAAGAATTAATGTCTAAACTTAATAATGAGCAACTTTACAAGTAAAACCCCAACCTCATTCCCCACTGAGGCCCCTGTGAGCCCGGGGGTGGGGGCACGGAGCCTGTCAGATGTTGCCCAGAAGCAGGGCAGCGGGCTGCAGGTCTGGACCAGGTGGACCTGTCAGGCTCCCGAAGTCTGTTCTGGCCCCGGGCCCAGCTCCGCCGAGGGGGCTCCCTCAGAATGCCAAGCCCGGGCTGGCTGCTCCTGTGGGTGTGGCCTCCTCTGACCTGCCCAGCGTGCGATTCGTTTGCACTTGGACTGACTTCAGATTTCTTCCAGTTAAATTCCGCGCTGCCTTGCTCTTGATGGAGGGTAAAGAAGGCCAAGGCTTTGGGTAGAAAAGTCCTGTGTCAGAGGCCTGAAGGGCGGGTTACGGATTCTCATCCCTCCCTTCAGCAGAGACCAAGTCACAGCGCCCATCTGTGGAAGATCCTGGCCCCTGACTCGGTGATTCCCACAGGAGGAGGTCAGCTGGAGCCACGGTTGCTTGTGTTATGCCAGGCAGGCGGCCCTGAGCAGAGCTGCCCAGCTCAGACTCTCCCAGGAGCAGAGATGCCCAGGATGACTGTCCCAGGATCAGAGATGCCCAGGGTCAGATCCTTCCAGAGTCAGACCCTCCCAGGATCAGAGATGCCCAGGATCAGACTCTCCTGGAATCAGAGCTGCCCAGGTCAGACTCTCCTGGGCATCAGGGGAGCAGCCTTGGTTCAGGACCAGCTTCTGGTGGGATCTACCCTTCATATGGCCTTGGAGACTACTGCTGGTGATAGGCAGGGTGACGAGGGAGGCATCTGGGTGAAATCACAGGGGGACAAATGGTTGGAGCCTGGAAGGAACAAACTGAACAGGGCTTGGGAGAAGAGGAATCCGTCAGAGAAAAGTGGGAAATGAGGGTTTCAGGGATGTCAGATGCTCACCAGAAAAAGGGATAAAAACCACAGGGGGACGTCTGCATCCTTGGAACCGCCCAGCTCTTGTGAACACAGAAGGGAAGGGGGTGGGGTCCCCCAGATCTGCTTTAGGCATCAGCGGTTCCGGACCCCCTCGGAGGACATCTAGCCCCAGGGGAGACAAGAGGACCCTGACAGGAGCCTAGGGCAGCCTTGTACCCCCTCAGAGACCACGACCACCTGTGCCAGCAGGTGAGACCCCTTGGGGTGGCCTGTGACCAAC